>NC_041389.1:130691334-130838773 GCF_002162155.2 Triticum dicoccoides
GTAGCGAAGGAATCACTCGATTGGGTTCAGTTAACAACCATCGATCGATCGCTCGGTTTCAGTAACGCGTAGCCTGCAGTGCAATCGCTCGGGTTCAGTTAGAGCCCAACGCCTCGCTCGGGTTCAGTTAGAGCCAACGCCTCGCACACAAGCGCGTACGTGTATGAGAGAAACGCGCATCGCTCGGCCCCCGACCTCCCATCGTAACCGGCAACTCCCCGAAATTTTCCTCCCCCTCGCTTCTACCACGGTTTTTTCCGTCATGGACGGCCCAAAGAATGTCATGCAGCTGCGTCTCCGGCCCGCCCAGGACGAAAAGCCCATTTTGTGTCATGTTTTTTTGTCGTAAAAGTAGGAGCCCACCACATCTATGATGATACCAGGTTTTGTCACAATTATCTTCATAGTGCTTCCAGCCGGCCAAAGAAACAAAGAAGATCCCCTTGGACCCAGAGCACCCGGAGAGGCACGCTGTCATAGGGGCCAACCTTGACAGCAAATAGGAAACAAAGCTCGTCGATTTCCTCCGTGAGAATCGGGACATCTTTGCATGGTCTCCCAAAGACATGCCGGGTGTTCCGACGGATTTCTCCGAGCACAAGCTACATGTCAGGTCAGATGCCAAACTAGTTAAACAGCCCCTTCGCCAACTATCGAAAGAGAAGAGAAGAATTGTTGGTGAAGAGATAGCCCGGCTTCTAGCAGCCGGCTTCATTATGGAAGTGTTTTTTCCAGAATGGCTTGCCAACCCAGTCCTCGTACTGAAGAAGAACAAAAAGTCACACATGTGTATTGACTATACCAGGCTCAACAAATCCTGCCCTAAATATCCATTTGCTTTGCCTCGGATTGACCAAGTGATAGACTCCACAGCTGGATGCGAGCTGCTGAGTTTTTTGGATGCCTACTCAGGGTACCACCAGATCAAGTTGAACTCGGCCGACCGCCTAAAGACCGCCTTCATCATACCGTTCAAAGCCTTCTGCTACCTGACCATGACATTCGGCTTGAGAAATGCCAGTGCCATGTTTCAGCGTTGCATGCAGAAGTGCCTCCTCAAGAAACTCGGCAGAAATTCCCTCGTCTATGTAGACGATATTGTGGTGAAGACGGAGAAGCGCGGTACCCTCTTGGAAGATCTCAAGGAAACTTTTGATAATCTGCGCCATTTTCAAATCAAGCCCAACCCAGAGAAGTGTATCTTTGGAGTACTAGCCGGCCAGCTCCTGGGCTTCCTGGTCTAAGAGCACGGCAATGAGTGCAACCCTGTGAAGATCAAAGCCATCGAGAGGATGGAGAGACCCACTCGACTGCGAGACGTCCAGAAGTTCACCGGCTGTTTGGCATCCATCAGCCGCTTCATCAATCGGCTGGGCGAGAAGGCTCTTCCCCTGTACCAGCTCATGAAGAAAACCACTCACTTTGAGTGGAACGACAAGGCGGACGAGGCCTTTCTCCAGTTAAAGAAGATGCCGACTACCACGCCTATCCTAGCGGCCCCGGCTGCTAAAGAGCCCATGTACCTCTACATCGCCGCCACAAGCCGGGTGGTTAGCACTGTCATCGTGGTAGAGCGCCCAGAAGACGGTAGAGTACAGCCCGTCCAGAGGCATGTGTACTATTTGAGCGAGGTGCTGTCGACCTCAAAGCAGAACTACCCCCGCTACCAGAAGATGTCCTACGACGTGCACTTTGCCGCCAAGAAGCTGAAGCCATACTTTCGAGAGCACCCAATCACGGTTTTCTGCACCGCCCCGCTTGCCGAGATCATAGGCAACAGAGATGCATCAGGTCGGGTGGCCAAATGGGCCGTCGAGTTGGCCCCTTACACCATCTTCTACCAGCCATGCACTGCCATCAAGTCCCAAGCACTGGCTGACTTCCTCGTCGACTGGGCCGAGACCCAGTACCCGCCGCCAGCTCCGTACTCCACTCATTGGCGGATGCACTTTGATGGCTCGAAGATGCGCGCCGGCTTGGGAGCCGGCATTGTCCTCACCTCTCCCAAAGGTTACAAGCTCAGATACACATTGCAAATTCACTTTGCCGCCTCCAACAACATGGCCGAGTATGAGGCGCTAGTACACGGACTTTGACTGGCCAAAGAGATCGACATCCGCCGGATCCTGTGCTATGGCGACTCAGACTTGGTGGTCCAGCAGTCGTCTGGCGACTGGGACGCCAAGGATGCAAATATGGGAAGTTACCGCTTCCTCGTCCAACAGCTCAACGGATACTTTGAGGGGTGCGAGTTCATTCATGTGCCACGGAACAAAAACAAGCCAGCTGATACCTTGGCACATATTGGCCCCACCCGTCAAGCAATACCAGCCGGCGTTTCCCTTCAGTACCTCTGCAAGCCGTCAATCAAGCCTTCTCCAGAATCCGAGTCCATTTTCGTGCCGGCTGCTCCTGAAGCAGTTGGATCCGACTTGGGGGCTACAGCAGCCGGCCCGGGGACTTCGGCAGGCAACACGGGGACTGCTACAGTCGCACTCGGGCCGAGGACTTCGCAACCTGGCCTGGGCACTGCAGCAGCCGGCCTGAGGACCTCACCAAGTGGCTCGGGGACTGCGGTAGTCGCACCCGGCCCGAGGACTTCACAACCCAACCCGAGGGCTCCAGTAGTCGGCCCAGGGACTGAATCAACGCAGCAAGCGGTGGCCGACTCCAACCCGCCACCTCCGAACCCAACCGCCCTAGTACAAGTGGTCGTGATTATAGTACATGAAGTCGAAGCACCATCATGGGCGCAACCCATCCTCAATTTCCTGGTGAACAGAGAGCTGCCGGCTGATGAGATCTCGGCCTGGCAAGTGCAGCGCCGAGCAGGAGCCTACATGATAGTAAACAGAGAGCATGTTAGAGGCAGCGTGACTGGTGTCTTCCAGCACTGCGTAGAACCAGAGAAGGGCCAAGCAATCCTCAAAGACATCCACCAAGGCGAGTGCGGCCACCATGCGGCATCCAGGTCCCTTGTCGCCAAAGCTTTCCTCCATTGTTTCTTCTGTCCGACTGCTTTGGACGACGCCAAGGATTTGGTCCAGCATTGCAAGGGGTGCGAGAAATTCAGCTCCAAGCAAGATCTGTCGGCTTCTGCACTCAAGACCATCCCCCTCAGTTGTCCCTTTGCCGTGTGGGGGCTGGACATGGTGGGACCATTCAAGACAGCACGAGGCGGCATGACCCATCTGCTTGTCGCCATAGACAAATTCACCAAGTGGATTGAAGCAAAGCCAATCAAGAAACTGAATGGTCCGACTCCTGTGACCTTCATCGCAGATATCACCGTCCGATACGGTGTACCACACAATATCATCACCGACAATGGCACAAACTTTGCCAAATGCGCCTTGGCCCGTTTCTGCACGACGCAGGGCATCCGACTGGACTTAGCGTCTATTGCCCATCCGCAGTCAAATGGCCAGGTCGAGCGAGCAAATAGCCTCATCTTGTCTGGCATCAAGCCCTGACTGGTCGAGCCACTAGAGCGCTCGGCCGACTGCTGGATCAACGAGCTGCCAGCCATCCTCTGGAGCCTCCGCACTACTCCGAACAAGTCAACCGGCTTCACTCCATTCTTTCTCGTGTATGGGGCCGAGGCCGTCATCCCAACTGACATTGAGTTCGACTCACCTCGCGTCACCATGTACACGGAAGCAGAGGCAAATGAAGCACGAGAAGACATCGTCGATCTGCTGGAAGAAGGCCAGCTGTTGGCACTCGGCCGGTCTGCCATCTACTAGCAGAGCCTGCGCCACTACCACAGTCAGAAGGTTAAGCCAAGATCCTTCCAAGAGGGAGAACTTGTGCTCCGGCTGATCCAGCGAACAGCTGGCCAGCACAAGCTCTCGGCCCCTTGGGAAGGCCCCTTCATCATCAGCAAAGCTTTGGGTAACGACTCCTACTACCTCATCGACGCACAGAAGCCCAGAGCACGCAAGAAAGACGACTCCGGCAAGGAATCGGAGCGCCCATGGAATGCAAATCTCCTCTGAAGATTTTACAGTTAATGAAGTATGTACCATGATACCTTTTGTTTTAAGCACTAAGACATTGGGTCCCTGGAGGAGAACTCGGGGGCTACCCTTTTTATCTATATGATAAGTTCTATGCCTATGAATGTGTTATTTTGTTATTCTGCCTGGCACCGGGTTTCGACCACTCGGCCCGGGGGCTTGCCGCCTTGTACTATGTCAGTGCTACCTACAGTCGAACAAGTAGTGTGCCGGCATCTAAGCCCTCTCTTGCCATAAGCCGCAGCTCGTAGAGTGACTGTCCGGCTGGCAAGAGTTAAAGGCAGGAAATGGTGTCCACATGATAAATGGTAAGGACAAAAGCATTCACATAGGCCAAGCCGGGTTCTCGCCTCACCGACCGGCTGCTGAGCAGCCGGCCGACCAGCTTCCTACTTAACTTGATACATTCTAAGCGACGAAAGTACTTGTCTTCCCCAAATAGCTAAGTACTTGACCCAGCCACAGACCGCAGAGTGGCCATTTGGCTAGCAAGGCGGCAGCCAAGGGAAGGCGGCAAAGGAAAAAAGCCAAAAGAACGGAAAAGCTAGACAAGTCAGAACTGGGCGAAGCACAACTCCTGCGAGAATTAATTTACATAGCGAAAGGCCCTCGGCCAGCATTCAACAAAGTTTGAATACACCCCTAGTGGGTGGAACTGAGCAAATTTAACAAGTTTGTTCGAGAGACTACAAAAGCGGGAAAAGATAAAATAAAATTGGCCGCCTAGGCCAAAGGAAAAGTAGGCGGGTGCGACAGGCTGGTGGAGTCGGCGGCGCAGGCTAGCGGAGTGGCCGCCTGATGAGTCTCGGCTTGGTAAGCGTTGGTGACAGTCGGCGCGGTCACGCGCGGCTCATTGCTCGAGGCTCGGTCGAGCTGAGGCTGGCCGTCCGCTCCGTCATTCGGTGCATCGTCTTCACCATCCTCGCCTTCCTCGTCCTCACACTCATTGCTGGAGGCAATCTCCTCCGCCAAGTCCTCGCCGTCTTCCGGGTTCAGCCCGAACCAGTTGGGCGGAACCTCGGCACCCTCCTCGTCCAGCTCGGGGAGGAAGACACTGGTATCAGTGTACTCGGTGACCGCTGTCGCGCGTGGAGATAGCGCAGGCCCCACCGCCACCAACTCTTTGCTGGCTTCCTACTGGAACGTGGCCAACTGGGCTAGGTTTAGCCCAGGATACCACGCCTTGACGAACTCCAAGGCCCGTCGTGCGCCTGCCCGGGCTGCGGAGCCTTTCCACGCCTCGAAGCGGCCGACAGCCACCTCTAACCAGTCGGCGGTCTGACTGGGGGTGCGCGGAGCTTGAATGCCTAGTCAGAGGGCAGAAACCACCTAGGCCCTAACACGCTGCAGACGGCGGAATGCCCGATGAGCCGGCTAGAGACGAGCTTGAACGGTGAGAAGCTACTCGCCGAGGGTCCGAGGGGCGTTGGGCGCAATTTCTGCACTAGCCTGTCTTTGCTCGTCGCGGTGTGCCTCGATGGCTTGGCTGACAGCAATGATGTGTGTCAGATTATGGGTTCCAGCAAACCCTTGAGGTTCGAACACTGGGGTGTGCACGAAGATCTCTCTCTCTCCCAAGCTCGCTCTCGCAACGATCTCAAGGCCTAACTCGACGAACCCAAGGATCAAGAGACACGAGGGTTTATACTGGTTCGGGCCACTGTTGTGGTGTAATACCCTACTCCAGTGTGGCGTGGTGGGTTGCCTTGCAGGCTAAGGATGAACAAGTACAAGGGACGAATAGCCTCCTGAGGAGAGGTGTTCTTGAGCTCGGTGAGCTGGTGTGTGTCAGCATGGTCTGAATGACCCGTCCTCTGCTAGGGTGGTGGCTAGTCCTATTTATAGAGGCCCGGGTCCTCTTCCCAAATGTGTAGGCGGGAAGAGATGTCTAGCCTATATGATTATGATTGCCTCTACGGACTAAACCCTCCGGTTTATATAGACACCGGAGGGGACTAGGGTTGTACAAAGTCAGTTACAGAGAAAGGTATCTTCATATCTGAACACCAAGCTTGCCATCCACGCAAAGGAGAGTCCTATCCAGACACGGGAGAGAGTCTTCTGTCTTGTATATTCACGGCCCATCAGTCCAGCCCACGTCACATAGGCCGGACGCCTGAGAACCCCTTAATCCAGGAATCCCTCAGTAGCCCCTGAACCAGGCTTCAATGACGTTATGTCTGGCGCGCAGTCACCTTATGCACGTATAATAATATAAGCACGAAGCTGAGAATTATATACTAGGACATGCATAATTGCAGATGGTGCTGCTGTGGTTGAGACCCTTCGGGATGAACTTACCCGGACCAAGGAGCAAGCCAGAGTGAGTGATACGTCTCCGTCGTATCTACTTTTCCAAACACTTTTGCCCTTGCTTTGGACTCTAACTTGTATGATTTGAATGGAACTAACCCGGACTGACGCTGTTTTCAGCAGAATTGCCATGGTGTTGTTTTATGTGCAGAAAACAAAAGTTCACGGAATGACCTGAAACTCCACGGAACACCTTAGAAAAAATAAAAAAAATCCTCGCCAAAGATGAAGACTAGGGGGCCCACACCCTGCTCACGAGGGTCGGGGCGCCCCCCTGGGCGCGCCCCCCTACCTCGTGGGCCCCCTGGTGGCCCTCCGACGCCAACTCCAACTCCATATATTGGCTTTCGGGGAGAAAAAATAGGAGAGAAGAAATCATCGTGTTTTATGATACGGAGCCGCCGCCAAGCCCTAATCTCTCTCGGGAGGGCTGATCTGGAGTCCGTTCGGGGCTCCAGAGAGGGGGATTCATTGTCGTCGTCATCATCAACCATCCTCCATCACCAATTTCATGATGCTCACCGTCGTGCGTGGGTAATTGCATCGTAGGCTTGCTGGACGGTGATGGGTTGGATGAGATTTATCATGTAATCGAGTTAGTTTTGTTAGGGTTTGATCCCTAGTATCCATTATGTTCTGAGACTGATGTTGCTATGACTTTGCTATGCTTAATGCTTGTCACTAGGGCCCGAGTGCCATTATTTCAGATCTGAACCTATTATGTTTTCATGAATATATGTGTGTTCTAGATCCTATCTTGCAAGTCTATAGTCACCTAATATGTGTTATGATCCGGCAACCCCGAAGTGACAATAATCGGGACCACTCCCGGTGATGACCATAGTTTGAGGAGTTCATGTATTCACTATGTGCCAATGCTTTGTTCCGGTTCTCTATTAAAAGGAGGCCTTAATATCCCTTAGTTTCCATTAGGACCCCGCTGCCACGGGAGGGTAGGACAAAAGATGTCATGCAAGTTCTTTTCCATAAGCACGTATGACTATATACGGAATACATGCCTACATTACATTGATGAACTGGAGCTAGTTCTGTGTCACCCTATGTTATGATTGCTACATGATGAACCACATCCGGCATAATTATCCATCGCTAATCCGGTGCCTACGAGTTTTCCATATACTGGTTTACGCTTATTTACTTTTCTGTTGCTACTGTTACAACCACTACAAAATACCAAAAACGTTACTTTTGCTGTCTTTACTTTTGTTACCGTTACCACCACTATCATATTACTTTGCTACTAAACACTTTGTTGCAGATACTAAGTTTCCAGGTGTGGTTGAATTGACAACTCAGCAGCTAATACTTGAGAATATTCTTTGGCTCCCCTTGTGTCGAATCAATAAATTTGGGTTGAATACTCTACCCTCGAAAACTATTGCGATCCCCTATACTTGTGGGTTATCAAGACTATTTTTCTGGCGCTGTTGCCGGGGAGCATAGCTCTATTCTTTGAGTCACTTGGGATTTATATCTGCTGGACACTATGAAGAACTTGAAAGACGCTAAGACAAATATTTATCCCTCAACTACGAGGGGAGGTAAGGAACTGCCATCTAGCTCTGCACTTGATTCACCTTCTGTTATGAGTAAGCTAGCGACACCTAAACCTTGTTCTGCTATTCGTTCTGATATGTCGCATGTTATTAATGATGCCACTTCTGCTATCCATGATACTTATGATGAAACTACTTTTATGGTTGATACTACTGTGCCCCTTGGTGAATTTCTAGATGAACAAATCTCTGGGTCTAGAGAAAGAGAAATTATTGAAACTGAACACGATCATGTTAGTGATGATGAAAATATGCCTGCTATTCCTGAGGGTTATCTTTTTAGTGCTAAATCTATTGAAGCTATTCTTGCTTGCCAGGATAGTCTTGAATGTAAGAGGTTGCTAGTTAAGTGGAGTAAAGAATCTTTTAGAGATAGGATGAGACCCGACCCTGCTTTTGCTACTTCACCTATCTGTGTTCCTGATCAGGATTATTATGATTTTTCTGTTGATCCGGATATAATTACTTTGGTTGAATCTTATCCTTTTTATGGCTATGAATCTGAAACTGTTGTGGCACATCTTTGTAAGTTAGATGATATAGCTGCCCTGTTTACTAATAATGAGAGATCGCGCTACCTTTATTTACTCAAAATATTTCCGTTCTCATTAAAGGGTGATGCTAAGAAATGGTTTAATTCTCTTGATCCTGGTTGTGTGCAAAGTCCCCAGGATATGATTTATTACTTCTCTGCTAAATATTTCCCTGCTCATAAGAAACAATCTGCTTTGAGGGAAATATACAATTTTGTGCAAATTGAAGAAGAGAGTCTCCCACAAGCTTGGGGGAGGCTTCTCAAGTTACTTAATGCTTTTCCTGATCATCCTCTTAAGAAACCTGAAATATTTGATATCTTTTATAATGGACTAACTGATGCTTCCAGAGATTACCTGGATAGTTGTGCTGGTTCTCTTTTCAGGGAAAGAACACCGGATGACGCTGAAATTCTATTGAATAATATGTTGGCTAATGAATATAATTGGGCACCTCCCGAGCTACCTCCTGAGCCAGTTCCTGAGCCAATTACTGAGCCTATTCCTAAACCAACTCCGAAGAATAGAGGTGTTCTATTTCTCAGCCCCGAAGATATGCAAGAGGCAAAGAAATCTATGAAAGAAAAAGGTATTAAAGCTGAAGATGTTAAGAATTTCCCTCCTATTGAAGAAATACATGGTCTTAATTTACCGCCTGTTGAAGAAGTATATGATCTCAATTACTTATTTACTGAAGAACCTCCCGATATCCCGACACAGGTAGTAAAGGTAAATTCTCTCTATAGGTATGATAAAGCTGAAGTCCCTCCTACTAAAATTGATAGTCAGTGCTTGGATGAGTTTGATAACTTTATGTTTAAGCAAGATGACTTTAATGCTTATTTTGGTAGACAATTAAAACAAAATACCTTTATGATTAAACGCTTGAGTGATTATATGGCTGATATTAGAGGTGAACTTAAACTTGTTAGCAAACATGCTTCTATGGTTACCACTCAAGTAGAACAAGTACCTAAAGCTCAGAAAGAAGTGCTTGATTAAATGAATAGTAAGAAAAATGATTATGCCGTCAGAGTGGCTATTAGAACTAGTAGAATGACTCAGGAACCTTTGTATCCTGAAGGCCACCCTAAGAGAATCGAGCAAGATTCTCAGAGAAATAATATTGATGCACCTAGTTCTTCTAAAAGGAGGAAAAAGAAAAATGATAGGACTGTGCAAACTTCTAGTGAACCTATTGCTGAACCACCTGATAATCCAAATGATATCTCTATGTCTGATGCTGAAACACAATCTGGTAATGAACATGAACCTAGTGATAATGTTAATGATAATGTTCATGTTGATGCTCAACCTAGTAATGATAATGAAGTAGAAGTTGAACTTGTTGTTGATCTTGATAAACCACAATCAAAGAATCAACGTTATGATAAAAGAGACCTCGTTGCTAGGAAACATGGTAAAGAAAGGGAACCATGGGTTCAGAAACCCATGCCTTTTCATCCCAAACCATCCCAGAAAAATGATGATGAGGATTTTGAGCGCTTTGTTGAAATGATTAGACCCATCTTTTTGCGTATGCGATTAACTGATGTGCTCAAAACAAATCCTTATGCTAAGTATATGAAGGGTATCATTACTAATAAAAGAAAGATACCAGAAGCTGAAATTTCCACCATGCTTGCTAATTATACTTTTAAGGGTGGAATACCAAAGAAACTTGGAGATCTCGGAGTGCCTACTATACCATGCTCCATTAAAAGAAATTATGTTAAAACTGCTTTATGTGATCTTGGAGCCGGTGTTAGTGTTATGCCTCTCTCTTTATATCGTAGACTTGACTTGAATAAGTTGACACCTACTGAAATATCTTTGCAAATGGCTGATAAATCAACTGCTATACTTGTCAGTATTTGTGAGGATGTGCCTGTTGTGGTTGCAAACATTACTATTTTAACGGACTTTGTTATTCTTGATATTCCCGAGGATGATAGTATGTATATTATTCTTGGAAGACCTTTCCTTAATACTGTAGGGGCTGTAATTGATTGCAACAAAGGCAATGTCACTTTTCATGTTAATGGTAATGAGCATACGGTACACTTTCCGAGGAAACAACCTCAAGTTTATAGTATTAACTCTATTGGAAAAATTCCATCGATTATATTTGGAGGTTTTGAATTTCCTCTCCCTACTGTCAAGAAGAAATATGATATACTTATTATTGGGGATGTCCATATCCCCGTTGAGGTAACATAGTGTTATTCAAAATTTCTCCGGTTCCATGTTAATCGGAATGAGTTTGTTAACAAGACTTGATCAACCTTGTTAGTGGATTCTTTTTGATGAGCATGAAACGGATGAAACTAGAAGCACAACCTTCTGTACCCTCTTTATATTTTCTATTACTTAGTAGAAATAAAGTAAAATATTATTTTTCTGCCTGTTTCCCGACTTATCCGTGCAATATAAAAATATCCCGAAAATAAAAGTCCTCGGAATGCCATGCCAATTTAATATGATTTTTTCAGGAATATTTGAGAATTTACTGTGCAAAAATTACCACGGGGGGAGCTGCCACCTGGCCACGAGGGTGGAGGGCGCGCCCCCTGCCTCGTGGGCCCATGGTGGCCCTCCTCCACTTATTCCTGCACCCATCTTCTTCCACTGCCTCACACAAACACGAAAAACCAACTCAAGCACGAGTTCCAGCCCCCGTTGCTGTGATTTTTGATCTCCTTGCTCAAAGCACCTCTCACAAAACTGCTTGGGGAGATTGTTCCTTGGTATGTGACTCCTCCATTGGTCCAATTAGTTTTAATTCTAGTGCTTTATTCATTGCAAATTGGTGCTGCATAGGTGACCATGTTCTTGAGCTTGCATGTCGAATTTATATGGTTCCAAGTAGTTCTAATGCTTTATATAGGCTCTAGGCACTTGTGGGAGTTGTTACTACCAATTTTATTGAAGTTGGTTCACTTTTATTTGAAGCTACTAAAAATTTCAGAAATTTTTCAGAGGAAACAATATGCTTAGGAGGATGTTCCAAGGTGGTCCTTCAAGGAAGCAAGGTCCCAGGCTTGCCATACGTGATGCTGATGAGGAACAACCAAGAGACGCTCCTGTGAGGCCTTATGAATGGCCGTCGGAAAATTTTATGAATCAAGTGGGAATCAAAGAAGAATTTAGCACATATTTGAGTAACACCGATCTTGAGGACTTTGAAGCTGACAAATGCCCCCAGTATCATGATCTCACAAGTTCATTTGTGAGGAGGTTTGAGTTTTCATCTTCGCGTAATTCCCCTTCAGTCATGTTTGACCTTTATGACAAATCTTATACCATGGACTTAGAGGATTTTACTTCTGCTTGCAAACTTCCATCTTGGGGTAATGTCAGGGATCCCCCTAAATCCGAATATAGAGACTTTCTTGCTAAAATAACTATAGGGGAATCTAGAGATATAACACAAGCTACTATAGGGAGCGTTCCCTTTCCTGCTATACATTATTTTGCTATCTACATAGGTAGATGCATAAATGCTAAGGATGAAGCATGTCACATGTGTGTCCATGACCTGAGTATTCTCAGGAGTGCTGTGTTAGGAGACCAATCTTATCATTTGGGAGCCATTGTAGCGCGTAGGTTGCATCGGAATAGGCATAACGGAGATTTCTTTGGAGGAATTTATGCAACCCGCTTAGCTAATTTTCTTGATGTAGACATTCGTGAGGGTGATATGGAGTTACCCTCTTCTTATTTAGATCTTGATTCTATGTTTTCCCACCAGTTCATTGAGAGGACTGGACCACCTTACCAGTATCGACTAATCTTTAACAAACAGCATGTGGTCTGTGTTGCTCTTCCTGCTCCTACCTTCTTTGATTTTCAGGCGAGAGGAAGATATATTATTACCAGAGAGGAGGTAGATGAGTACGAAAGGAGAGTGGAGACTGCTCGACTCCACGCTACAGCTCAGGCGGCGATAGCCGCCGCGTCACACTACGACCCCAGCTTCACCTACGGATATCCGCCAGGCCATCCCTGGCAATAGACCAACTTAGGCCAAAAGCCTAAGCTTGGGAGAGTACGTATTTCCCACCGACATTATATTTATGTTCACACACACTCATTGCTAGATGTCGGTGCTCATACTCTTTCATTGTATTACCCATGCTAGTTTAAATTTCGTTTTCCTGCCTTCTTCTTGTGTGTTTGTTAAACCTTAAGAAAAAACCAAAAAAAATAGTTAGTTTACTTTCCATGCTTGTAGTAGAATTAAAATGAAAACCCAAAAATATTTCCCGTTCTTCTTTTGCTTGTTGGGAGCTTTCTCGTGTAAATAGTTTTTTTTCTTTTTTTTCTTTCTTTGGGGGTCGAGAAGACCATGTTGAAAATGCTTAGTGGCTCTCATATGCATGGTCGTTTATTTAACTTAGAGCCCATATTACTTGTCTTCTCTCTTGAGTTGAATGCTTGCAGATTCCAGCTTAGTCCAATGCACATGCACTCTTATTATTATTCACACCGTTCGGTCGTGCAAGTGAAAGGCAATAATGATGATATATGACGGACTTATTGGGATGAGAAAAGCTGGTATGAACTCGACTTCTCTTGTTTTTGTAAATATGATGATTCATCGTTCCTGATTCAGCTATTATGAAGTAAACATATTTGCAATGACATTTAGAGATTATAGTTGCTTGTGCCATGCTTGATTAGCTATGAGTTATAATGGTTTACCTTGCGTGCCAACATGCTATTAGAATGATTATGATGTGGTATGACGGGGTGGTATCCTCCTTTAATTGCATTGAGTGACTCGACTTGGCACATGTTCACGCATGTAGTTGAATCCAATCAACATAGCCTTCATGATATTTATGTTCATGGTGGGTTATATCCTACTCACACTTGTACTCGGTGTGAATTAATTTTAATGCATGTTTATGACTGTTGTCGCTCTCTCAGTTGGTCGCTTCCCAGTCTTTTGCTAGCCTTCACCTGTACTAAGCAGGAATACTGCTTGTGCATCCAAACTCCTTAAACCCCAAAGTTATTCTATACAAGTCCACTATACCTTCCTATATGCGGTATTTACCTGCCGTTCCAAGTAAATTTGTATGTGCCAAACTCTAAACCTTCAAATAAACATTCTGTTTTGCATGCTCGAATAGCTCATATGTCAACTAGATCTGCCCTTATCTTCTGTGTTTGGCGGGTTATTCTCAAGAGGAGTGGACTCCGCTCCTCATTCACGAGAAAATGGCTGGTATCCGGGATGCCCAGTCCCATGCTTTGTGCAAACTAAATCAAAATAACTGCAAACAAAACTCCCCTTGGGACCCGTTGAATGTTGGAGGCACTCATTGTTTCGATCAAGCCATGGATTGATGCTTGTGGAGGAAGGGGAGTATAAACTTTACCATTCTATTTGGGAACCGCCTATAATCTGTTTAGCATGGAAGATATCATCGTCTTTTAGTTGTTATGTTGACAGTGAAAGTATGCCGCTCAAAATATAATTTATCTCTATTTCAAAATCGAGCTCTAGCACCTCTACAAATCCCTGCTTCCCTCTGCGAAGGGCCTATCTATTTACTTTTATGTTGAGTCATCACCCTTCTTATTAAAAAGCACCCGCTGGAGATTACACTGTTGTTTGCATTCATTATTATTGGTTTATATTGGGTATGACTTGACTAGATCTCTTTTACCATGAATTACAATGTTTAGTCAGTCCTTGATCTTTAAAGGTGCTCTGCATTTATGTTTTGCGGTCTCATAAAGGGCTAGCGAGATATCATTTTGTTATATCATGTTATGATTATTTTGAGAAAGTGTTGTCACCCGAGTTTTATTATTATGGCTCGCTAGCTGATTATGCTATTGATATGAGTAATTGTGAGACCTACGTGTCATTGTGAGTATGGTTAGTTCATAATAATTGCTGAAACTTGAATGCTGGCTTTTCATGTTTACAACAACAAGAGCAAACAGAGTTTGTAAAAGTTTTTCGTTTTCTCTTTCAGTTTGTCAACTGAATTGCTTGAGGAGCAAGGGTTTAAGCTTGGGGGAGTTGATACGTCTCCATCGTAACTACTTTTCCAAACACTTTTGCCCTTGTTTTGGACTCTAACTTGTATGATTTGAATGGAACTAACCCGGACTGACGCTGTTTTCAGCAGAATTGCCATGGTGTTGTTTTATGTGCAGAAAACAAAAGTTCTCGGAATGACCTGAAACTCCACGGAACACCTTAGAAAAAATAATAAAAAATCCTCGCCAAAGATGAAGACCAGGGGGGCCACACCCTGTTCGGAGGGTGGGGGGCGCCCCCCTGGGCGCGCCCCCTACCTCGTGGGCCCCCTGGTGGCCCTCCGACGCCAACTCCAACTCCATATATTGGCTTTCAGGGAGAAAAAAATAGGAGAGAGGAAATCATCGCATTTTACGATACGGAGCCGCCGCCAAGCCCTAATCTCTCTCGGGAGGGCTGATCTGGAGTCCGTTCGGGGCTCCAAAGAGGGGGATTCGTCGCCGTCGTCATCATCAACCATCCTCCATCACCAATTTCATGATGCTCACCGCCGTGCGTGAGTAATTGCATCGTAGGCTTGCTGGACGGTGATGGGTTGGATGAGATTTATCATGTAATCGAGTTAGTTTTGTTAGGGTTTGATCCCTAGTATCCATTATGTTCTGAGATTGATGTTGCTATGACTTTGCTATGCTTAATGCTTGTCACTAGGGCCCGAGTGCCTTGATTTCATATCTGAACCTATTATGTTTTCATGAATATATGTGTGTTCTAGATCCTATCTTGCAAGCCTATAGTCACCTACTATGTGTTATGATCCAGCAACCCCGAAGTGACAATAATCGGGACCACTCCCGGTGATGACCATAGTTTGAGGAGTTCATGTATTCACTATGTGCTAATGCTTTGTTCCGGTTCTCTATTAAAAGGAGGCCTTAATATCCCTTAGTTTCCATTAGGACCCCGCTGCCACGGGAGGGTAGGACAAAAGATGTCATGCGAGTTCTTTTCCATAAGCACGTATGACTATATACAAAATACATGCCTACATTACATTGATGAACTGGACCTAGTTCTATGTCACCCTATGTTATGACTGCTACATGATGAACCACATCCGGCATAATTATCCATCGCTAATCTGGTGCCTACGAGTTCTCCATATACTGGTTTACGCTTATTTACTTTTCCGTTGCTACTGTTACAATCACTAGAAAATACCAAAAACGTTACTTTTGTTGTCTTTACTTTTGTTACCGTTACCACCACTATCATATTACTTTGCTACTAAACACTTTGCTGCAGATACTAAGTTTCCAGGTGTGGTTGAATTGACAACTCAGCTGCTAATACTTGAGAATATTCTTTGGCTCCCCTTGTGTCGAATCAATAAATTTGGGTTGAATACTCTACCCTCGAAAACTGTTGCGATCCCCTATACTTGTGGGTTATCAGTGAGCAATGCGGCTGTCAAGAAGGCAGCTGCTGATTTAAAGGCCGAACAGGCGACTCAGCACCAACGTGAGGAGAGAATATCTACCATGGTGCGAGAGCTAAAGGATGCCACTGCCGAATGCAAATCACTCGAATAGGATAACAAAGCCAAGATGGCCGATCTCAACAAGGCCTTACAAGAGGCGCGAGAGGCACGATCCAAGTCAAGAGCGTCTCGGGAAAAGATTTGGCAAGCTGGGGAGATAGCGGATGGTAAGACCTTTCTTTTACAGACTAAATTCGGCGATCCGAAGTATGCCCCGCTGAATCAAATGTGGAGTTCTCCAGACTCATTCTTGGACCTGCCGAAGAGTGTCGCTGATGCGGCGCAGTTTTACCAAGCGCAAGAAAGATGTGGAGTGGAGAAGCTTTTGTGGTCACAGTTCGACGGGCCAAAGCATCCGCCATTGCTGAACGAACAAATGGCCCAGTGGGCCGAGCTCCACAAGGTGTCCGGAGCTGCCATGGAAGAAGTCGTGGTCCGGCTGTGGCCAACTGAGCCAATTCCGAATAGTTATTTCGGTTTGGTGCAGCGGCTTGTTGAGGCAGTGCCGCGTATCGACGCTGTTAAGCGATCGGCATGCATTGAAGGTGCACGGATTGCCTTTGCCCTCGTCAAGACATAATGGGCAAAAATGAAGGCCACCGATGTTCCAGCAAATAGTATACCCGAGGGCAAGGACCATCACATTGGAGCAATATTTTGACTATGTCCTAGAGGGCGCCTGCTTGATAGAGGGTCAATGCTCGAAAGATATTATGTTCGAGTGAATGTATTAGTAGTGTGATAACATTATTATGGTATATTAAGGTTGTGTTATATTTATGCCTATTGCCTGAAAGGCATTTCCTCATGTGCAGCCGATTTTTTATAATCTGAAAGTTTGCCAGTCGTCGGCTTCAGCCCCCTTGCATATAATGCAGGGGTGTTCGGAATAGCAATTGACCACGCTTGACCCAACGTCTTGGTCCGTGAAGGAGGTGTCAGTGCGGCGAACTAGGCAATCAGACTATAGGCCTTTAACACCTTCACTTAGCCATACGAGTTTGATGGTGCGTCTACGATATGGGCCCTTGTATGTACGCGGTTATCCGAATACGGATACGCTACATAGGTGACCGAAAGAATAGTCCTTCGTGTAATAGGGAAGAAATCGCAAAATATTCTAATAAGTCAACGAGTGGTTGACCAGCTCTCGCCGCATCATGACAGTTAGTTTTCGGCTTTCTCTATTGAGGTGCTTAACCAGGTGAACCAGAAACACAACCGTAGTAGTTCTCCCTTTACTACCCTAGCCAATAGGACGGAACGTAAGGTAGTAAGCACAGGAGCCGGGCAACCCAACTATTGACCTAAGACATGATTCGGAGCTGATGCATATAAGGCCAAACTCGTGATGCCGAATTATGCTATAAAGTTGTTCGGACTTTTCGGCAACACATATGTTGCCGTATCGAGCCCCTGGCGATTTGAGCCGAGGTGCACGTGTGAAACAACCGGAGAAGCAAAATTCAGTTCTCAAAAAAGCAAATACTGAATACGGATTTATTTTCACTGGAATCTGATTTATACATCAAATGCAATTATATAGATTACACCACCCCTACCCAGGCTATTTGACATGCCAGGGGTCAAAGACTGGGGAGAAAGGCACTTTACAGGTTTGGAATAAAGTGTACGGTCCATAAAAAATTATTTGGACCTCCTGTCGCACGTCTGCGCTGCCTTTGCCTCAGCTAAAAGCTTCCTTGACAGGAATAGCCGTTGGTTAGTTATACGAAGCCAAACTCAGAAAGAGTCCTTATAAGTCCGTAGGATGAACAGGTTTTGATTCGCCTGTAGTAAATGATAAAAAATAGTTAGAAAAAAAAGAAGGCTATAGGAATGCGAACCACATTGTAAGCCTGTCTGTATTGTGCCTCCGCCGATGACCAAGGTATTTTAAGTGCATAATGATGTATGCATGATACAAACTTCGCGAGTATATGAGGCGAATGCCAGAGGCCGAACTGCTAATCCAGCTCTAAAATTGACCGGTCCTGTGTAGTAGAGGCCGGCGGCTTAATAGCCGATGAGATACACGGCTTAATGTGGCCGCTTTGTACTTCAGCTGCAATAGCCGTAGTATGCTCCTCTGTACGGAGGGAGCGTTCTATATTTCCTTCTATCCTGATGACGCCTCGTGGACCGGGAATTTTAAGCTTCACAGAAGCGTAGTGTGGGACTGCATTAAAACGAGCAAAATCAGTTCGTCCGAGCAGTGCATGATAGCCACTGCGGAATGGGACAATATCGAAGATCAAGTCTTCGCTTCGAAAGTTGTTCGGCGAACCGAAGACTACTTCCAATGTAATTGAGCCTGTGAAGTGGGCTTCTACGCCAGGTACTACTCCCTTGAAGGTAGTTGTGGTGGGCCTGATTCTCGAAGGATCAATGCCCATCTTGCTGACAGTGTCTTGGTAGAGTAGATTAAGGCTACTGCCGCCATCCATAAGGACTCTCGTGAGATGGAACCCGTTGATAATTGGGTCGAGGACCAGAGCTGCCGAACCTCCGTGACGGATATTGGTTGGGTGGTCCCTGCGATCAAAAGTGATCGGGCAGGCCGCCCATGGGTTAAATTTTGGGGCGACTGGCTCTATAGCATAGTCGTCCCGTAGTGCATGCTGGCGCTCCCTTTTAGGGATCTGTGTCACATATATCATGTTTACTGTTTTTACTTCAAGGGAAAATTGCTTTTGACCCCCGGTGTTTGGCTGGCGAGTCTCCTCGTCTTCGCTGTCATTAGGCGGCCCCTTCCCTTTGTATTCGGTGTTGAGCTTGCCTGCTTGTTTGAAAACCCAACAATTTCTGTTGGTATGGTTGGTAGGTTTGATAGGGCTGCTATGAATTTGACAGGGCCGATCCAGTATCTTGTCTAAACTGGATGGACCATCTTTGTTTGCCTTGAATGGATTCTTCCGTTGACCGGGTTTGGAACCACTGAATCCGGCGTTGACCGCCGTGTCTTGGGTTACTACATTGTTGTTTAGACGCTTGTTTTTATTGCGTCGAGGCTTGCCATTGCCGTCCCTGACCTCAGAGGTGCCAGGATCGTTGGTGCTATTGTTTCGTCGAGCCAGCCAGCTATCTTCTCCCGGGCAGAAGCGAGTCGTCAATGCGGTAAGAGCTGCCATAGACTTTGGCTTTTCTTGGCTGAGGTGATGGGCCAGCCATTCATCTCGGATTCTATGTTTACATGCTGCTAGGGCTTTGGCGTCCGGATAGTCGATGATTTGGTTCTTCTTAATTAAGAACCTAGTCCAGAGCTTCCTTGCTGACTCTCCAGGCTGTTGGATGATGTGACTGAGGTCATCGGCGTCCTGAGGCTGGACATATGTACCTTGGAAGTTGTCACGAAAGGCGTCCTCCAGGTCTTCCCAGTTGCCGATAGAGTTTTCAGGGAGCCTATTTAGCCAGTGCCAGGCTGGTCCCTGCTACGTCTTGAGCTTGCGTTGGTTTTCCTTGAAGAGGAAAGGGTGATGCAGCAATATTAGCGTAAGTATTTCCCTCAGTTTTTGAGAACCAATGTATCAATCCAGTGGGAGGCTCCTCAAAAGTCCCATGCACCTACACAAACAAACAAAGAACTCGCAACCAACGCAATAAAGGGGTTGTCAATCCCTTCACGACCACTTGAGAAAGTGAGATCTGATAGAGATAGTATAATAAGATAAATATATTTTTGGTATTTTATAATATAGATGCAAAAAGTAAAGATGCAAATAAAAGTAGATTGGAAGCAAATATGATAAGAGATAGACCTGGGGGCCATAGGTTTCACTAGTGGCTTCTCTCAAGATAGCATAAGTGTTACGGTGGGTGAACAAATTACTGTCGAGCAATTGATAGAAAAGCGAATAATTATGAGATTATCTAGGCATGATCATGTATATAGGCATCACGTCCGTAACAAGTAGACCGACTCCTGCCTGGATCTACTACTATTACTCCACACATCGACCGACTCATGCCTGCATCTAGAGTATTAAGTTCATAAGAACAGAGTAACGCATTAAGCAAGATGACATGATGTAGAGGGATTAACTCAAGCAATATGATATAAACCCCATCTTGTTATCCTCGATGGCAACAATACAATACGTGCCTTGCAACCCTTTCTGTCACTGGGTAAGGACACCACAAGATTGAACCCAAAGCTAAGCACTTCTCCCATGGCAAGAAAGATCAATCTAGTAGGCCAAACCAAACTGATAATTCGAAGAGACTTGCAAAGATAACTCAATCATACATAAAAGAATTCAGAGAAGATTCAAATATTATTCATAGATAAACTTGATCATAAACCCACAATTCATCGAATCTCGACAAACACACCGCAAAAAGAGTTTACATCGAATAGATCTCCACAAGGGAGGGGGAGAACATTGTATTGAGATCCAAAAAGAGAGAAGAAGCCATCTAGCTAATAACTATGGACATGTAGGTCTGTGGTAAACTACTCACAACTCATCGGAGGGGCAAGGATGTTGATGTAGAAACCCTCCATGGTCGATTCCCCCTTTGGCTGAACACCGACGAAGGCTCCAAGATGAGATCTCGCGGATACAGAAGGTAACGGTGGTGGAAATTGTGTTCACTACAAGAAATATGTCAACTAGTGACCTTCTGTCAGTGACCCTGGAAGAAATGGTCATAGATCTATGACCATTTCAGACCAATTGGTCAAAAGCTGTTCGGGGGGCTCCAAACCCTAAACCATTACGACCATTTTGGTTAGAAAGGTCGTAATTTCCTGACACGAAATGGTCATAAAGCAAA
Source organism: Triticum dicoccoides (assembly GCF_002162155.2). NCBI lineage: Eukaryota > Viridiplantae > Streptophyta > Magnoliopsida > Poales > Poaceae > Triticum > Triticum dicoccoides. The sequence goes on from NC_041389.1 coordinate 130,712,094, forward strand.
CATTGCTAGTCCGCTGCCTTATTTCTAGTTGTTAACGACCAATATAGATGGTCATAGCCTTGTAAATTGTGGTGGGTTGCGATGACTAGGCGCCATCTCATCAGTTTTGCCTATGTGTCATGTACATGTGGCAGTTTTTGCCCTAGGTTGTGAAGCAACCTATATTTTTGTCATTCCTAAAATTCCCAAAAAAATCTCATAAATTCTTTAGGTCATATCTTCGTCAAATATGTAAAAACCTTCCTTGCCTAGTTCAAAAATAATTCAAAAATATTCATTTTCCTATTCTGTTCAGAACAATAGTTTGTGAAGGAAGTACCACTTTGGCATGTCCAACTAGTATCCATTTTCTACAGTGCTTTCCTATGCCCAAATAATCATCCTCCACCAAATGCCAGCTCAATCCATTCATTATTTTGAGCCGAGCTTCAACATTCGTAGTTATGTCCAGTGTGGTAGTTTGCAAAGCAAGTACCACCTAGGCTCCTCCTTTTGAGCTGAAAATTTGTGAAGACGGTCTTCTTAGTAACTGATCATCCTCAGCCAAAACTCACACCCATTAGCCATGTACATTTCCCGTACCGCTAATCAAACACTTGGCTGCTAATTCATGTTTGAGCATCTCGGTCTCCTCGTGAGAATCTTATGTTGTAGTTTTCTTCCTAGCACCAACCTGGGGAGTGCCCAACCCACTAGACATTCCTAGGCCGCCCAGAACACATGGCAACGCCACGGTCACGCGGTGACCATGCGGCGGGCATGCGAGTTTACGCGCTCTAGAGTTGGGGCCCTCGGCCACCGCCCAAACCTCGACGTATCGCCACCAAACCATGTATTTATGATTAAATAGGTCCTTATGTAACTAGAAATGATTTTTGGAAAAAATAAATAGTAAACTATGAGGCAACTGCAGTTCAAATTTGACTCGCTTCTAACTGAATCGGCGGAAATTTGTCTTTTTCACGAGAGGTGGATCAAAAATTTTTACACCCAACCATTTTGTCAATTGTGCATTAAATATGGCCTAGTGTTTTATAAAAATTATTTGGTCCAATTTTGCAACAATTATTTGGAAGGTCCTTCACAAAAAAACCTCCTTTCGGGCACTCAAAAAATGGAAAATGGTTTTTTGTCAAAAGAAAATGAAAAGTTCCTTAGGAAACATTGTTTGCCATTCCAATATGCACCCTTGTGCACAATATGAGATCTTTTGAACAAACTATGCCATGAATGTGGCCATAAGATTGATCATCTGGCTTGAAAAGCCATTGATCTCCACACATGATAGCTCGTTTCTCAGAATACTTTTTTAAAATAATTGCCGTATTACAAGTTTGTTATTTTTCCTGGGAACTTGGCCACATATAATGACACAATGCGAAGGTTTCCCAATTTTTTAATTTTTTTTGAATTTTTTATGCCCATTTCAAAATGTGGTCAAAACGGCGGGAATGACCGTTCCTAGCTAGTAGTTGAATCTTGGAAAACCTTTGGTGTTTCTCTGATTAAATAGATAATTTTGTACCTAGAAAAGAATTTTGGAAAAAATAAATAGCAAACTATGAGGCAGCCGCAGTTCAAATTTAACCTGTTTCCAACTGAACCGGCGGAAATTTGTCTTTTTCACCAGAGGTGGATAAAAGCTTTGGACACTCAAACATGTTGTCAATTGTGCATTAAATATGGCCTAGTATTTTATAAAAATGATTTGGTACAAATTTGCAACAAATATATGGTAGGTCCTTCACAAAAAAACACATTTCGGGCACTCAAAAAAATGGAAAATGAATTTTTCGTCCAAAGAAAATGAAAACTTCCTTAAGCAACATTGTTTGCCATTCCAAGATGCCCCTTTGTGCACGATATGAGATCATTTGAACAAATTATGTCATGAATGTGGCCATAAGATTGATCATTTGGCTTGAAAGCCATGAATCTTCACACATGATAGCTCATTTCTGAGAACACTTTTTTAATAGAATTGCCATATTACAAGTTTATAATTTTTTCTAATAACTTGGTCACATATAATGACACAATGCGAAGGTTTTCCAATTTTTTGAATTTTTTTGAATTTCTTATGCCCGTTCCTATCTAGTGGTTGAATCTTGGAAATTTTTTGGTGTTTCTCTGATTAAATAGATACTTTTGTACCTAAAAATGATTTTTTGAAAAAAAATAGCAAACTATGAGGTAGCTGCAGTTCAAATTTGACCCGCTTCCATCTGAATCGGCAGAAATTTGTCTTTTTCACGTGAGGTGGATGCAAACTTTTGACACCCAACCATTTGGTCAGTTGTGTATTAAATATGGCCTAATATTTTAGAAAATTGATTTGGTGCAATTTTTCAACCATTATTTGGTAGGTTCTTCACAAAAAAACATTTTTGCCACTCGAAAAATGATTAAAAAATAGCTAGAAATATGAAAAATGCATACAAATTGGTCCTAATCCATAAAATGTTGTCTAACTCTAGTGAAAATTTGTGTGGTGCCCTTTTCAAAAATATTTTTGATAGCTACTTCACAAAACCCCTCTATTTTTAGTGCTTGAAAACTATTTTACATCACTGATTTTCTGAACCAATCATAACTATGTCCATGGATCGATGACATGGCGTCCATCCATCCATCCATCCATCTCTCCATACCACATCCATCCATCCATATATCTATAGAAAAGAGAAAAGAAAAAGAGATACCCCACCCGCAACCCAAACCCTAGCTCAGATCCCCCCGTCGCACCCCTCCTCCCTCGTCCCCATCTCCTCGCCGCCGCCGCCACCTCCTCCCCGTCCCCCTTCCGATCCAGTCCTCTCCCCGCCGCTCCCACCCGCTGCCGACCTCGCCGTCCTCCTCACCCACCGCCGCCGACCTCGTCCCTCCCTCCACTCACCATCTCTCCCTACCCTAGCTCAGATCGAGTCGAGCAGGTCGGCATCCCATCTCCTCGTGGCATCCCATTGATCCACGGCCAGATCCGCCACCCACCCCGACTCACTCCTCATCCCATCCACCCGCTGCTGTTGGCCTCCTGCGTCGCCCGCATCCAGCCGTGCAGTGTTGTGCCGCTTCATCTCGCTGCGGGTGGAGCTTGAGAAGTGCCATCTTCATCCTCATCCAAGGGAAGAAGCGCTAGGGACCGAGCGAGCTGTGCATCCCGCGTCGTGGTCCAGATCCGGGGCCCCGAGGCGGCGCACTTCCTCAACTTGCTCCTCACCAACGACATCCTCTCCCACGCCTCGTTGTCCCAGCCGCAGAAGTACGCTCCCACGCCCAACCTGCCCGCACGGGCGCCGCCGCCACGGTACGCTGCGCTGCTCACGCCGTAGGGCCGGTTCCTGTACAACCTCTTCCTCTACCGCCCCGGCCCGCGCTCCCACATGATCGACCGCACCGGGTCCGCGCCATAGACCGGGGAGAGGCCCAGCTGGGAGGAGGATGGGGACGGGGAGGTGCTCACGGATGTTGACGCCGCTGAGGTCGATGAGCTCCTCGCCTGCTTCAAGAGGTGAGAGTTTGCATTGCTGGCTTGTTTATTCCATTCTGTAATGCGGCTTGCAGTCATTTGTCTGTCTGTGGTCGAACTGCGATTGGATTAATTTGGGAAAGAAACAGTACGAGCTAATCAACCCTTGGGGGAACCGTTAACCAACCACTTTAGGAAATGGAGCTTCTGTAATCAAAGCAGTTGCTGGTTGATTAGCAGTTTCCTTGGGTAGTCAGTGTCAGGTTACAATTTGCAGATGATCGATTGTGTGCCCATTACGGTTGGACATTTTAGTGTCATAACTGAGAACATAACTTTTACTCCATGCCTTGGTTCATATGCTGCAGAAAACTGCGGCTCTGTGTTTAATTTATTTCTTATACATCTCCATAAATTAGTAATAGCAGTTTGGATTGCTCTATCTTCATAGTGCTCAAATGGACTAGATTTACAAATCAATGATGAACACTAATCTAGTGAACGAAATAATGGAACAAAAACATGTCCCCTTTTTCTTTAGATGACATACTAAAGTAAAACGCAACTGAAGCTGAACTGTTCATGTCGAGGGATTAAACACAACACATGTAGTTTTCTGCTCCGTTTAATATACTTGTGCATCGTGTGCTTATACTACCATTTTCTTGGTTCTTAACACAGGTGAAGTGTCCAGCTATGTTTCATGATGATTATGCAGTAATGCTCCTCTTCTTCCTCGACCACCTAAACCACCACGCCGGCGAGCTCCTGAAGCATCAACTTCAGTAACAGCGACCATCCATTCCTCCATTCCTTGCTGCATCTTTGTTGATAGTTTCTTTGCAGATTTTTCTTGGTGTGCTTGATAGTTATAGCTAGGCTGCAGTTGATTTGATATGACCATGCGGTGATCATTTGTCTGTTGTCACAGATATTTCATAGTTTGATTTGGACATTTATTGTACGTGATTCAACATCACCATCGATTTGTATTGTTTCACAGAGTTAATGTGGCTTAACGATGCTGCTGAACACTAAATTAACATGTCCCTGCATCTTACTGTCAACAATTTGTGCATGACTTGCCTTGGTGATGTAGTTTTACTTGCTGTGTATGCTTGCTTAGTTGTTCACCGGGCCGCTCTCTTGCATCGTTTGAGTGCGCCAATTAGTTCGGCCAGCCTCTATGATTTATTCTGATAGCTTCTGGTTGTTATAGGTTTTGGTTATACATGCACATTTGCGTCTTAATTCCTGCCTATTTTCTCTGAAAAAACTAAGACATGTTTGAGCTGATAACTTCCAGCGGATGTTTATTATACTATTGAGTTGAATTCATGTACTGCTAGCTGCAAGATGTTATAGTCTAGATACATAATGCAAAGTATGTTGTATTTACACATGTACATCCAACTGCAGTAGCAGCATGGGCGAGTTGAGGTGGGGGACAGAGAGGATGTGTCATGTGGGTTCTGATCATGGTATAGCAGCACAGTTTCCAGTGTCGATCTGAGCAAAGAGCAAACGATGATGCAAGGTTGCTCCTCCTTGTACTGCATGTCGACTTGAATCTTTGACAGGGAGATATTTAAAGCCTTCACTTGTTCATTGTGTCATCTGCTGATTACTTTTTCTATTATTTTCTTGCAAAGCAAGCAATGGTTTGGAGTAGTTGATCATGGCTGATCATGGCCTGATGGAACATTCATGTTGTTAGCATTTCTATATCTACACTATTACAACAGCTTGTTGATCAAGCACTTCTTTCTATCTAAATGTGTGCACAGAAGTTCAGTTACCTTCTAAAAAATTATTGGGTGCACTATCTATCTATATATATATACACTATTACAGTAGCTTGTTGATCAAGCGCTTCTTTCTATCTATATATATACACTATCTAAATTGTTTGCAACGACATTATGCACATGAGGCAGGACTATACAAGTGAATTGTCACAGTAAGGTCCTTCCATGGATTTCATGTGGCTCCTTGAGTTGTAAGATGCAGCTCCAACATTGAATATATTTTGAATGCTTCCAAAGATACTCTCTGTTACGTTTACTTTAATATATACATGCATGTTACTGATAGAAGCTGGCTGCAGGAATCCGTACACATATATACTCTCTTGTACAGTACATTGCTAGATCACTCACTAGGCATTATGTAATACTACTAGGAGATATGGGTGAGGGACTAAAAGGATGATACACTTCCATGAATTTATTTGTAAGAAGTTTTTCTTGGCTATGTACAAATCAGCCCAAATGAATTTATGTTCTTTTTACTTCCAAAGTTATAGTGCACTCATACTGCCATCACATTGTGTGTTCTTGCTACATATACCTCTCTATTTGCTTAGGCAGACAACTACTTATGTAATATGCAAACAACAGCAATAGAGCTAGTGATGCTAATTCTACCTCTTGTTACAGAATCAGAAGTCCTCTTGTTGCACAAGACAACTCCGTTTCCTCTTGTTACAGAATTGGAATTCCTCTGCTTCTTATGCTACTCTGCTAGAACTCTGCTTTTCTACTTCTCATATTGAATATACATGTTCTAAACATTATACAGTACTTTCGTTGTTAACTCCAAACAACTTGGGATCTTCTCTTCTGCATGCAGCAACTGGCTTACCAGTACGCCGCCAAGGGGGCATGCCTTGCCCTGGTAGCAAGGAGGGAGTGGAGCCTGTGGTAGGTCGCCGACCGCGCCTTCGAGCTCGATGCGCCGGACGTGATCATTCTCCTCGGGGACGTCGCAGACCCAGATGACTACAACAGATTTGTTCAGGCCACAATCGACCACTACGGCCAATGTAAGTCAGCCCCTCTCCGTTACAACTAACCTGGTTTAACATATTTCTTCCACAAGCAGTCATTCATTGGGGTGTAAGATAGTTGATATTTACACTTGTGTATGTTTATCAGAATATTGATACTTTGCATGGTATGAGTAAAATGCTCTATTTTCTTTCGTCACCTTTCTTGTATGAATGATTATCTCATTTGAACTTGCTGGAGAATGAAAGCATTGTACTAGCTGAATTTGTCTTATCATTCTAAAGAACTTGTTTGTTTTTTGATTGGTTTGTTCATAATATATTGGCCCCAAAATTTTTGATTCTTATCTTCTGGTTCATGTAACAGGCAAACCATGGAAGGCATGCTGATAGTTCATATTGTCATTCTGTTAGTCCAGTGTAATGAAGGTCATGGCCTAGTCAAGTATGGTCGCCCATTGAGTCGTGCATATGTTTAATATGATTGGAGCAGGGGCCCAGTTTGTGTCGATTGTCACTTCATATGTTTAACAGTGATTCTACTTGTATATGTGTTATTACACTAGTAGAATTTGTACCTGTGCGATGACTGGAGCAGGATCCCAATATTTGTAGACATTGTAACATTGATTGTCATTGTATACAGATTGATTCTGGTTGCTGTTACTTGAAGTATTTCTTATGTTTTATGTATGTGCTGATTTAAATATTGATTATTTATTTACTGTCAAATCAAAATCAGAAGAAAAAGGCATTGACAAAAGGGGCCCACTTACTAGAACTTGACCACTGGGACCCATCTAACTAGCGGAATTTTTTGAAAAAAGAAAAATAAAACTGTCTAGCCGAAAAGGCCACGGCCCAGAAATGAGAAGGCTTAATTGCTGGGCTTGGCCCATCTACCTAGCCAAAATTAATATGAGAAAAAAACACTAATAGGCTGAACTAATGGGCTAGGCCCATGTAGAATACCGAATTGGACCGGGCTGAATCTTGTGCCACATCAGCTTGCCATGCTGGATGCCTACGTGGCATGGGGAGGTTCCTAGTGACCAAAACAAAACAGTAGGAATATTTTGGTCGTAAACGTCCACGACCTTTTCACAGAGAAGGTCGTTAATTTCAGTTTACGACTGCCAGCTTTTGACCTTCTGTTTTTGGTCAAAAAAAGGTCGCAAATGAAAAACAATGACCTTTCAGTGACCAATAGTCAAGGTCACAAGTTGACATATTTCTTGTAGTGGTTTCGTCCGCTCCCTGGATATTTTCGGGGTACGTAGGCTTATATAGGAGGAAGAAGTATGTCGGTGGACGCCCGAGGGGCCCACGAGACAGGGGGCGCGCCCTATGGGGGGGGCGCACCCTCCTATCTCGTGGAAGCTTCGGCTGCTTCTTGACTTGCACTCCAAGTCCTCGGATCACGTCCGTTCCAAAAATCACGCTCCCGAAGGTTTCATTCCGTTTGGACTCCGTTTGATATTCCTTTTCTTTGAAATACTGAAATAGGCAAAAAAACAGCAATACGGGCTGGGCCTCCGGTTAGTAGGTTAGTCCCAAAAATGATATAAATGTGTAAAATAGAGCCCATAAACATCCAAAAGGGGTAATATAATAGCATGGAACAATCAAAAATTATAGATACGTTGGAGACGTATCAAGCATCCCCAAGCTTAATTCCTGCTCGTCCTTGAGTAGGTAAATGATAAAAAAAGAATTTTTGATGTGGAATGCTACCTAGCATAATTCTCAATGTAATTTTCTTTATTGTGGCATGAATGTTCAGATCCAAATGATTCAAAATAAAAGTTCATATTGATAAAAGAAATAGTAACACTTCAAGCATACTAATCAAAGTAATCATGTCTTGTCAAAATATCATGGCAAAAGAAAGTTCATCCCTACAAAATCATATAGATAGGCTATGCTTCATTTTCGTCACACAAAGATGTTCCCAACTTCTATACCCCCGATGACAAGCCAAGCAATTGTTTCATACTTAAATAATCTCAAACTTTTTCAACCTTCACGCAATACATGAGCGTGAGCCATGGATATAGCACTATGGGTGGAATAGAATATGATGATGGGGATTGTGTGGAGAAGACAAAAAAAAGGAGAAAGTCTCACATTGACGAGGATAATCAACGAGCTATGGAGATGCCCATCAATTGATGTCAACATGAGGAGTAGGGATTGCCATGCAAGGGATGCACTAGAGCTATAAATGAATGCTCAACAAAAGAAAACTAGTGGGTGTGCATCCAACTTGCTTGCTCACGAAGACCTAGGGCATTTGAGGAAGCCCATCGTAGGAATATACAAGCCAAGTTCTATAATGAAAAATTCCCACTAGTATGAAAAAGACAACTTATGAGACTCACTATATGAAAAACATGGTGCTACTTTGAAGCACAATATATGAGACTCACTACATGAAGAACAATGTGCTACTTTGAAGCACAACTGTGGAAAAAGAGATAGTAACATTGCCCTTTTTATTTTTATTTATTTTTCTTTTTTCTTTTTTCTTTTTTCTTTCTTTTTTTCTTTTTTTTGGGCCTTTCTTTTTTTCTTTTGGCCTTTCTTTTTTTTCTCTTTTTTTTGGGCAATGCTCTAATAATGATGATCATCACACTTCTATTGATTACAATATATGAATTACAACTCGAAGCTAGAACAAGATATGACTCTATATGAATGCCTCCGGCGGTGTACCAGGATGGTGCAATGAATCAAGAGTGACATATATGACAAATAATGCATGGTGGCTTTGCCACAAATACGATGTCAACTACATGATCATGCAATGGCAATATGACAAAAGTAAAGTATGTCATGATGATGATGAACGAAACGGTGGAAAGTTGCATGGCAATATATCTCGGAATGGCTATGGAAATGCCATAATAGGTAGGTATGGTGGCTGTTCTGAGGAAGATATAAGGAGGTTTATGTGTGATAGAGCGTATCGTATCACGGGGTTTGGATGCACCGACAAAGTTTGCACCAACTCTCAAGGTGAGAAAGGGCAATGCACGGTATCGAAGAGGCTAGCAATGGCGGAAAGGTAAAAGTGTGTATAATCCATGGACTCAACATTAGTCAAAAGAACTCATATACTTATTGCAAAAATTTAGAAGTTATCAAAAATCAAGTACTACGCGCATGCTCCTAGGGGGGTAGATTGGTAGGAAAAGACCATTACTCGTCCCCGACTGCCACTCATAAGGATGCACAAGCCAGGTACACTTCATGTTTCAAATTTGTTACAGAACTTTAACCATACATGCATGCTATGGGACTTGCTAACTTCAACACAAGCATTCTTTGAATTCATAATCACCCAACTAGCATGACTTTAATATCACTACCTCCCTATCTCAAAACAGTTATCAAGTATCAAATTGATCATAGCATCCAATTCACTTCCAATGATAGTTTTTATTATACCCAACTTGGATGCCTACCATTCTAGGACCAATTTTATAACCAAAGAAAATACCATGATGTTCTAAAAGACTTCCAAAAATATATAAGTGAAGCATAAGATACTAGCAATTTCTACAAAAATAAGTCACCACCGTGCTCTAAAAGATATAAGTGAAGCACTAGAGCAAAAACTATCAAGCTCAAATGATATAAGTGAAGCACATAGAGTATTCTAGCAAATTCTAATCAAATAGGCTTCTCCCAAAAGGTGTGTACAGCAAGGAAGATTGTGGTAAACTAAAAATCAAATACCAATATAATACACGACGCTCCAAGCAAAACACATATCATGTGGCGAATACAAATATAGCTCCAAGTAAAGTTACCAATGAACGAAGACGAAAGAGGGGATGCCTTCCCGGGGCATACCCAAGCTTAGGCTTTTGGCTATCCTTGAATATCTTGGGGTGCCTTGGGCATCCCCAAGCTTAGGCTCTTGCCACTCCTTATTCCATAGTCCATAAAAGCTTTACCCAAAACTTGAAAACTTCACAACACAAAACTCAACAGGAAATCTTATAAGCTCCGTTAGTGAAAGAAAACAAAACCACCACATAAGGTACTGTAATGAACTCATTATTTATTTATTTTGGTGATAAACCTACTGTATTCCAACTTCCCTATAGTTTATAAACTATTTTACTAGCCATAGATGCATCAAAATAAGCAAACAACACACGAAAAACAGAATCTGTCAAAAACAGAACAGTCTGTAGCAATCTGTAACTAACGCAAACTTCTGTAACTCTTAAAATCCTACCAAAATAGGAAGTCCTGGAAAATGTGTTTATTGATCAGCAGAAAAACGAATCAACGCAAAATCGCGTTTCTGTGATTTAAAACAACTAAATTCGTGCATGAAAAGTTGCTGTTTTTCAGCAGAATCAAATCAACTATCATCATAGGTTATCCTATAGGTTCTACTTGGCACAACACTGTTTAAAAGATAAAAACACATCTAAACAGAAGGTAGATGCAACATTTATTACTAAACTGGAGCAAAAACAAAAAACATAAAGAAAATTGGGTTGCCTCCCAACTAGCGCTATCGTTTAACGCCCCTAGCTAGGCATAAAAGCGAAGATAGATCTAACGAGTGCCATCTTTGGCACTAAATTCATAAGTAGCCCGCATGATAGATTCACAAGGTAATTTGACTTTATTTCTTGGAAAGTGCTCCACGCCTTTCTTTAATGGAAATTGGAATCTAATATTCCCTTCCTTCATATTAATAATCGCGCCAATCGTTCTAAGGAAAGGTCTACCAAGAATAATAGGGCAAGAAAGATTGCAATCTATATCAAGAATGATAAAATCCACGGGCACCAAATTGCTATTTGCAACAATAAGAACATCATTGATCCTTCCCATTGGCTTTTTAATAGTGGAATTCGCAAGGTGCAAGTTTAAAGAGCAATCATCAAGATCATGGAAACCTAGAATACCACATAAAGTTTTCGGAATCGTGGAAACACTAGCACCCATATCACACAAAGCAAAACACTCATGATCCTTAATTCTAATCTTTATAGTAGGTTCCCACTCATCATTAAGTTTTCTAGGTATAGAAACTTCCAAATTAAGTTTTTCATCATAAGATTGCATCAAGGCATCAATGATATGTTTGGTAAAAGCTTTATTTTGACTATAAGATGAGGAGAATTAACAACAGATTGCAACAAGGAAATACAACCTTCTAAAGAACAATTATCATAATCAAAATCCTTGAAATCCGAGATAGTGGGTTCAATGCTTTTTAAAGTTGTGACCTCTCCAACCCCACTTTTACCAAATTTAGCATCGAGATCTAAAAACTCCGAATTCTTGGGACGCCTTCTAGGTAAACTTGACTCACCATCAGTCCTATAATTATCAAGATTCATATTGCAAAACATAGATCTAATAGGAGACGCGTCAATAACATGCCTTTACAAAGCAATCTTTCTTAGCACGCAATCTAGCGGTTCTTTCCTTGCACTCATCAATGGAAATTCTCATTGCTTTGAGAGACTCATTGATATCATGCTTAGGAGGAGAAGATCTAAGTTTGAGAGAATCAACATCAAGCGAAAGTCTATCAACGTTCCTAGCCAAATCATCAATTTTGAGTAATTTTTCTTCAAGCAAAGCATTAAAATTCTTTTGAGAAATCATAAATTATTTCACACTATTCTCAAAATCAGAGGGCATCTTATTAAAATTACCATAAGAATTATTGTAGGAATTTCCATAATTATTAGAGGAATTGCTAGGGAACGGTCTAGCATTAAAGTTTCCTCTATATGCATTGTTTCCAAAACTATTCCTACCAACAAAATTCACATCCATAGATTCATTATTATTCTCAATCAAAGAAGACAAAGGCATATCATTGGGATCAAGAGGAGTATTTTTAGTAGCAAACAACTTCATAAGTTCATCCATCTTTCCACTCAAAACATTGATTTCTTCTATAGCATGCACTTTTTTACTAGAAGATCTTTCGGTGTGCCATTGAGAATAATTAGCCATAATATTATAAATAAGTTTTGTAGCATATCCTAACGTGATTTCCATAAATGTGCCTCCCGCGGCTGAATCTAAGAGATTTCTAGAAGCAAAGTTCAAACCGGCATAAAATTTTTGTATGATCATCCATAAATTCAAACCATGAGTAGGGAAATTGCGAACCATGAGTTTCATTCTTTCCCAAGATTGGGCAACATGCTCATGATCAAGTTGTTTAAAATTCATAATATCATTCCTAAGAGTAATGATCTTAGCGGGAGGAAAATACTTAGAGATAAAAGCATCTTTGCACTTGTTCCAAGAATCAATACTATTTTTAGGCAAAGACGAAAACCAAACTTTAGCACGATCTCTAAGTGAAAACAGAAATAATTTCAATTTGACAATATTGTTATCCGTATCTTTCTTATTTTGCATATAACACAAATCAACAAAGTTGTTTAGATGAGTAGCGGCATCTTCACTAGGAAGGCCGGCGAATTGATCTTTCATAACAAGATTCAGCAAAGCAGTATTGATTTCACAAGACTTAACATCATTAAGGGGAGCAATCGGAGTGCTAAGGAAATCATTATTATTGGTATTCAAGAAATCACACAATTTGGTATTATCTTGCGCCATGGCAACAAGTAATCCAACACACAAGCAAACAGGAAAAGGCAGCAAAAAAGAGAGGAGAAGATTGGGAAAGAGAGGGCGAATAAAATGGCAAGGGTGAAGTGGGGGAGAGGAAAACAGGAGGCAAATGGCAAATAATGTATATGCGCGGGAGATGAGTTTGTGATGGGTACTTGGTATGTCTTGACTTGAGCGAAGATCTCCCCGGCAACGGCGCCAGAAATTGCACGTTGGCGGGAGGTCGAATCTTGACTTGACTTGGTGGAAGCCTCCCCGGGAACGGCGCCAGAAATCCTTCTTGCTACGTCTTGAGCTTGTGTTGGTTTTCCTTGAAGAGGAAAGGGTGATGCAGCAATAGTAGTGTAAGTATTTCCCTCAGTTTTTGAGAACCAAAGTATCAATCCAGTAGGAGGCTCCTCAAAAGTCCCACGCACCTACAAAGAACTCGCAACCAACGCAATAAAGGGGTTATCAATCCCTTCACGACCACTTGCGAAAGTGAGATCTGATAGAGATAGTATAATAAGATAAATATATTTTTGGTATTTTATAATATAGATTCAAAAAAGTAAAGATGCATATAAAAGTAGATTGAAAGCTTATATGATAAAAGATAGACCCGGGGGCCATAGGTTTCACTAGAGGCTTCTCTCAAGACAGCATAAGTATTACGGTGGGTGAACAAATTACTGTCGAGCAATTGATAGAAAAGTGAATAATTATGAGATTATCTAGGCATGATCATGTATATAGGCATCACGTCCGTAACAAGTAGACCGACTCCTGCCTGCATCTACTACTATTACTCCACACATCAACCGACTCCTGCCTGCATCTAGAATATTAAGTTCATGAGAACAGAGTAACGCATTAAGCAAGATGACATGATGTAGAGGGATAAACTCAAGCAATATGATATAAACCCCATCTTGTTATCCTCGATGGAAACAATACAATACGTGCCTTGCAACCCTTTCTGTCACTGGGTAAGGACACCGCAAGATTGAACCCAAAGCTAAGCACTTCTCCCATGGCAAGAAAGATCAATCTAGTAGGCCAAACCAAACTGATAATTCGAAGAGACTTGCAAAGATAACTCAATCATACATAAAAGAATTCAGAGAAGATTCAAATATTATTCATAGATAAACTTGATCATAAACCCACAATTCATCGGATCTCGACAAACACACCGCAAAAAGAGTTTACATCGAATAGATCTCCACAAGAGAGGGGAAGAACATTGTATTGAGATCCAAAAAGAGATAAGAAGCCATCTAGCTAATAACTATGGACCCATAGGTCTGTGGTAAACTTCTCACAACTCATCGGAGGGGCAAGGATGTTGATGTAGAAGCCCTCCATGGTCGATTCCCCCTCCGGCAGAGCATCGGCGAAGGCTCCAAGATGAGATCTCGTGGATATAGAAGGTTACGGTGGTGGAAATTGTGTTTCGTCCGCTCCCTGGATGTTTTCGGGGTACGTAGGCTTATATAAGAGGAGGAAGTACGTCGGTGGATGCCCGAGGGGCCCACGAGACAGGGGGCGCGCCCTATGGGGGGGCGCCCTCCTATCTCGTGGAAGCTTCGTCTGCTTCTTGACTTGCACTCCAAGTCCTCTGGATCACGTTCGTTCCAAAAATCACGCTCCCAAAGGTTTCATTCCGTTTGGACTCTGTTTGATATTCCTTTTCTTCGAAATACTGAGATACGCAAAAAAACAGCAATACGGGCTGGGCCTCCGGTTAGTAGGTTAGTCCCAAAAATGATATAAATGTGTAAAATAAAGCCCATAAACATCCAAAAGGGGTAATATAATAGCATGGAACAATAAAAAATTATAGATATGTTGGAGACGTATCAGTCCCTTTAATTTCAGTGGGAGGTATTTGATGGCATGTAGATCATCGCGACATGCCATGTCGATATGGAGAAGGAAGTCTTCAATCCACACTGCGGGGTCGGTTGTTCCATCATATGATTCGATATGCATAGGTTTGAACCCTTATAGGAACTCATGCTCCATTACTTCATCAGTGAAGCAGACGGGGTGTGTGGCGCCTCTATATCGGGCCAGGTCGCGATGTAGCTCGGATTGAGTTCGTCTGCGGTTTTCGACCCGGACGTGATTATGCTTGTCACGTCCGGCTAGATAGCCGTCATCGCGCGTCGGGGCAGGCCCCCGCGATCCGCAGATCGATCTGGTCTGACCTGCTCTACTGTCCAGGCCTTGCCGCAGGTCATATGCATGTCCCTGAGCTATTATATCTCTACCTTTATGGAGAGGTAGTATGGGCTGGTGTTTGGCTTGAGTTACCGTTTTGTCCCGGCCACGAGGTGGTCGGTCAGCCGCATTACATGCCGATGGCGCGGGCTTGAGGGCCTCATCGTCAAATTGGGGTAGCAGCTTACGCTTCAGGTAACTTTTGGTTGGGCGCTCGAGGTCGTATTCCTCTACTACCAGGACATTAGTACACCTATCGTTGAGTAGATCTTGATCAGCTTGAAGCTCTTGCTGCTTCTTTCTCAGGCTCCTTGCAGTGGAAATTAGCCGGCGCTTAAAGCGCTCCTGCTCGAGAGGTTCCTCAGGTACGATAAAGTCTTCGTCACCGAGGCTCACCTCGTCCTCGGAGAGTGGGAGGTAATTAATGTCCTCCGAGTCTTCGTTTACGGCCTGTTCGTCCGGGCTAACTTTCCCATCTTCCTAGTCGCCCTGTTCGAAAGTTGGCTCGATGGGGTTTTCTTTGTCTTCGACATCATTCGGAGTGTTGTTGTCTCTTGTGCCGGTATTGCTGTCTTTTCCACGACGTGATTTAGAGTGGTGCCGCTGACGTTGGCGCTTTGGCTGTGTCCCAGGAGGTTTATCCTCGACTGGATCTTCTTTATCATCGCCGTTACCATCTTTGGGTGTGTCCACCATGTACACGTCATACGAAAAGGTGGCCGTCCAGCGTCCGATGAACGGCGGGTTTTCGGCCTGCTCCTCTCTGGCATCGTCGTCCATACTGTCGACATCTTCGGAGCCATAGTCAAGCATGTCAATTAAGTCCTCGACATTAGCTATGAGGTGGGTGGTCGGTGGGACGTAAAATTCCCCGCTCTCAACCCCTAGTCCGGGCTGGGTGTAGTTCGGACATTGCTCCTCTGTAATGACGAGGGGTCGCATCAAGTCCAGAGCCTCGCTTAAACGCAAGGTTTGGCCAGGGAGAAGAGGATCCGTGGAGTACGGTAGGAAGGAAACTCCTTGTCCAAACTCACACAATGCTGACTCCGAAGGTTCGGAGACAGCGTCCGGAGAAGAGTCCGGCTACCTGACGGTTGCCAGCGACACTGCTTCCTCCGGCTCTCCAGTATTGGGTTTAGTGGTCGCAGATAGTCCGACAGGATGAGAAATCCCGTCTTCGGACTAGGTGACGCGCTCTGGATCTAGAGCCAGAGCGGATGTTGGATTCGTGAACTAGAAGATCAAGTCTCCTCAGACATTAGCGACATAGTCCAGGTTTCCAAAACTAATCTGGTGACCTGGGGCGTAGCTGTCGATCTGCTCTAGATGGCCAAGCGAGTTGGCCTGCAGTGCGAAGCCGCCGAACACAAAGATCTGGCCGGGAAGGAAAACCTCCCACAGGGCAGCATTGTTGTAGATGATTGATGGAGCCATCGAACCTTCTGGTGACGACGCAATGGAACTCCCAATGAAAGCACCAATGGCGGTGTCAAAACCGGCAAATCTCGGGTAGGGGGTCCCAAATTGTGTGTCTGACATCGATGGTAATAGGAGACGGGGGACACGATGTTTACCTAGGTTCGGGCCCTCTCGATGGAGGTAATACCCTACTTCCTGCTTGATTGATCTTGATGAATATGAGGATTACAAGAGTTGATCTACCACGAGATCGTAATGGCTAAACCCTAGATCTCTAGCCTGTATGATTATGATTGCCTCTACAAACTAAACCCTCATGTTTATATATACACCGGAGGGGGCTAGGGTTGTACTAAGTCGGTTACAGAGAAAGGAATCTTCATATCCGAATGCCAAGCTTGCCATCCACGCAAAGAAGAGTCCTATCCGGACATGGGAGAGAGTCTTTTGTCTTGGATCTTCACAACCCATTAGTCTGGCCCATGTCACATAGGTTGGACGCCCGAGGACTCCTTAATCCAGGACTCCCTCAATCTCTGCTCCTCGGGAGCCAGCCTAGTGAGGCTCCCCCTTAGGAGGTCTTGTGTCGTCCGTCTCGCGAGGCTTGGCCCCTCGCGTGGGCCTCGAGTGGTTGCTGATGAAGATGGGCCGTACTAGGCCGTTGGCGGAGCCACGCCCTGGGCCACAGGCAGGCAAGTCTAGGTACCTCCGTTCCCAGGACACCGACAGCGTGACCAGGGAAGTACTCTGCGCAAGAAGGAAAAAGAAGCATGAAGCCAAAAGCCGGCTCATATGACAGTCGGCAGATGAAAGAAAGGAAAAGATAACTCACCATCGAGCATGTCCTCGATCTTGCCGTAGCCGTCAGACAGAGCTTTCTCCCTCTCGGCCCAGCATGAGCATTCAGTCTCGAACTCGGCCTGGAGGGTGTTCTCACCGTCCTTCACCTTTTGGAGCTCTGTCTTGTGCCGGTCCGCCTGGTCTGCCAACTCCTTGACCAGGCGGTCACACTCCTGGGCCACCTTGCGGCACTCCTCCTCCTTGGCGTGCAGTGTGGTTTGGGCTTCGCCAAGGCGTTGCTGCAGGTCGGCAGCCGCTCTTGCAGAAGACAAGAAAGAGAAAGATAGTCAACAAATCAACAAAGGGGAAAAGTGGTTGCCGGAAGATCCGACCCAACTGTTCAGCAGTCGGCCCGAATCTCGGGGGCTACACCCAGCAGGTGCGCTGAGGCGCCCCCGCAAGAGAGAAAATACAATGGCTTACTTCGGCTGTCGGACAGGTCGGCGGTCCGCTTGGCCAGCTCCTGGACCTGGGAGTTGAAGGCAGTCACGCGAATGTTGTGGTAATCATGCAACAAGGACAACAGAAGAAAAGAAAAAGTCAGCACTCGGAACTTACCTTTAAGTTCCGAGTCGTATGCTCAGCAGCCGGCCCGGAACTCAGGGGCTACACCCAGTGTGTGCGCTGGCGCACCCCCATAGAAGATTACAAGAATAAAAAACAAGGCACAAGAAGCATACCTAGACGGTAGCTCGCGTCACCAAGAACGCCTTCGTATACTGCTGAAGGGCCGCCACTTGGGCCTGGAACTGGGCCTGAACATCATGCGCGGCCGTGTTCAGGACACTTGTCCAGCCCCCAGATGTCCACTCTGGCAGGGCGGCACTGGTTTCCTCCGCTTCAAGGGCCGACGAGCTTGTGGCCCCGATCTCCTGCGGCCGTGGCACTGAGATCACCTTTGCCGCATGCCGGCGCACTGGAGTGCGGACCACGGGGGTCACCCCCCCCCACCAGCTCGCCACTGATTGGCAGCACCAGTGGCACGTCAGGCCGACTGCCATGGACCTAGACAATCGGCGCTTCCAGGGGCACCTCCGCCCCCAAGACGATGGCGTCGCCCCCTCCCCTCTCCATGACCGGCTATTCGTCGCCAGCTCCTCCAGACGACGCCTGGGTCTCTGGTGCCGGTGGCACGGCACGCAGAGGGATGATGAGTTGCGGAGTCCGGCCGTGTGCGGCTTCTTCTACTTGCGCCTTGGCAGCCGCGTCCGCCAGGGCCTTGGCCGTGGCGTCCACCTGGACCTTGGCCGCGCATTGGCTTGGACCCTGGCCGCCACATCCGCGTCCACCTGCGCCGCCTTGGCCGCCACCGCCTTCTGCCGTTCCTCCTCCTCCTGCTCCTCTCCCGCCTCCTACGCATTCCTCTCTGTCGCCTCCTGGAGGTCGATGAGCGGATCCACGCGGCGGGTGTTGGCGGAGCCCTCCGCCGCCCCAATCACGGAATTAGAGGCGTACCGCTCAAGAGAGAGCGGGGCCCTGTTCAAGCAAGATAAGAGGAAACTTAGAAAGAGTTTACAAGAAAGAAGAAAAGAAAACGCAAGACAAACCAAGAACTTACGCAGACACCGTCGGGGACTGCTTCGGGGTCCTCTGGAACTGGGATTCTTCTGCAGGCTGCCGAACAGCAGCGAGCCGGCTCGGCGCTTCGGCGCACCGCCTGGTGCGGTCAACGTGGCTGAAGATCTCGCGCCCGCCTTGTCAGCACCATGCAGGCGGTGCGGCTCGGTCTCCTCCTCCTCGTCATCCGGCCAATCCTCGACGCCGCCTCCTCCGGAGCCGCCTGCTCCGCCACCGCCACCCGTGGCATCGTCCTCCTCCATGGCGGCCGCCCCCAAGTCGGGGTCGTCCACGTCGCTTCTCGTCCGGTCCGGCATGAACACGTCGCCCGGCCCCAGAGCATCGGCGGCTGACTGGGTCAAGAAGACCAGTGACATTGCTGACTGATCAGACGACAAGGCAAGAACTTGGACAAGTAAAGAAGAGAAAGAATTGCAAGACTTACCGCAGGCGGCGGGTGCGCGTGGTCGTACAGCGGCTTGCCAATCCACCAATCCTTCTCCTTCAACTTGTAGTTGGAGAAGTAGTTGACCAGCCGGACCACCTCCACATCCGGCAGCTCCCGCATGCACATCCAGCACGGGTCCTGATGCCCACTCATGCTGCTGATGATGTGGGGCCGGGCTTGGAGGGGGAGCACTCGGCACGCCACATAGGCGGCCAGCAAGTCCGAGCCCCTGAGGCCCTCCGACTCCGTCATCACCTGAAGTCAGGCAAGGGCGGCGGAGGAGGCGGCCGACAGGGAGCTCGGCTTCTACTGCCAATTGGCGTGCGGCTCTGCAGGTGGGCCGGCTACATAAGCCGGTAGGTTGATGTAGTCTCTCGTCGGATGAATGTTCTTGATGTAGAAGTAGGACTTCTGCCACAGCTTGGCCGACTGCAGCAGGGAGATGGGAGGGAAGCGATTCCCGGCACCCGGATCCTGCACGGCCACGCAGGCTCCACACTGGGCTGCCGTGCCCTTCACGGCGGTGCTGAGCTTGAGGTATAAGCACTCTCCCTAGAGCTCGAGAGTGGGGAGAGTACCAACGTAGCCTTCGCACATGGTGATGAAGGCGGCCAACAGCACCACCGTGTTTGGCGTGAGGTGGTGCGGCTGGACTCGGTAGAAGTTGAGGAAGGAACACAAGAAGCCGCTTTCAGGAAGGCCGAAGCCACGAAGGAAATGGGACCGGAAGATGACGTGCTCGTCATCCTCCGGCACCGGAGAGAATTCTGCGTCGGGGGGGTGGGGGACACGCACCTTCATGTTTGTCTCCCGGGGCAACCACCCTGTTTGATGGAGGAAGGAGAGGTGCTCCTTATGGACATTGGAGTCGTCCTAGTCGCCAGCCTGTAAACGCGCCATGGACGAAGGAGCTCGTCGGAGGCGCGATGCGGTGGCGAGCGAGTGAAACTGCGACAGAGCAAGAAGGCCGCGACAAGGAGAGGCTCGGCGACAAGGAGATGTGGCAGCGCTTCGGCGAGAGGAGGAGGTGCTGCAGTAGCGGAGAGAAGGAGAAGAATGGCGAAGGAAAAGGGAGAGGAGGGCGCGTGCATCTGCTGCCCCCCTCCTCCCCCTACTTATAGCCCCAGGCGGTGGAGCCGAGGGGGTGAGAACGTGGGGGGTCGTGGGATTAACTGCGCCCACTCCCCCACGATCTCACGATTACCGTGCAGTGATGGCGTGTATTAACTGCGCCCCGGAATCTCAACCGTCTGCCTCGGCCATAGCAGATCCGGGCGTGTGCCGAGGCCCGGTAGTGGCAGGCCCCAGCCAGCAGCGATGTCCCGTCACACGTGTGGGCTGGCAGGCCGGCCCGGCTGGCTAGCACCGCGTGGCATGCGAACAGCGGGCGGCAAGCCTGGCGCCCGTCTGACATGTCACCTGGCTCCCACGAGGACATTTCAAAATCACCAAACGGCCAGCCTGGTCGTGGCCGACTCCTACCAGTCGGACGAAGCAAAGCCACCAAACCGCTTGCAATAGGAAGCTGCTGAGGCTTCTCGCCTTTTCAGCCGCGGCACCCCACCAACTTCGGGGACTACTTTCAGAGTAAATGACCACGGGTAGCCGCATCTGCTCTCGATGGTACTTCAAGACATGGGGGCCAGCTGCGCCCCTCAAGCCTCATAGGCGAAGAGCCGCCTTCTTTCGGCCGGATGGTCCGAGCGGTCGGCTGCTAGAAGGTGGCAGAGCCCAGAGGGCGACCGTGAGGTGGGCCGACTCCTAGCAGGCGGCCTCCCGCTCCCTCAAAGTTAGCACCTCATTACAACAACGAGACGGGGCGTGGCTAGAGAGCAGCCTGCCACCCCCGAATCCAGGGCAGAAAGTGGCCACAGTGCAGCGTACTGCGCGGACATCCCTTGCACAGTGCGGCACTGTTGCCATGCAACCCGTGACATCACCCATGGCAGAGGAGGCCCTTCCCCCACTACGGGCTGTCAGTACGGCCTGCAGGCGGTAGGCCCTACCTGTCTGTGAGAAGCCAGAAGGGGGCGAGCCCTGACCAGTCGCCACGGGGGAGGCCGACTCCTCGCAGGCGGCCCTCCCCCTCCCTCAAAGTCTGTGTGCCATTAATCAGAAGAGATGGGGACTGGATAAAGTGAACGCCCGCCAGGCGGCGGACTATAGCCACGCCCTCCCCGACAAAGCACACATCATCAGTGGCGCTGCCCTAGTACTAAGCAGCCGGAAGGACCCGGAAGCGGAAGGCGCGGCCTGCTAGCCAAGTACGAGACAGCCGGCGGGACCCACCAGGCGGTGGGCCCCAGTAGTCGACAGAGAAGCCGGCCACCAGAGTCGCTAACGGCAAGGTCCTACACCCAGCCGGATTACCATGTACCCTTGGGGGGTAGGCCTACACAAACCCCCAGGGTGCCCATGCAAAGGGTTCAGCATCATAGACAACACACCCACATAGAGAGACAAGTAGGGCTAGCCTTGCCCTTCTTCCTCCTCTAGCAAAACTGTAGGATCGAAAGTAAGTCTAGAGGGGGTGTGATTAGACTACTTGACCAAATAAAAGTCTAGCCTTTTCCCAATTTTAAGGCTTGGGAGATTTTAACAACTTTAGAACAAGTCAAGCAATCAACCTACACATGCAAGTCTAAGAGTATAGCTGCGGAATGTAAAACATTGCATATGAAGTTAAAGGGGGGAGTTTGGAGGGAGCAAACGCAATGTAGACAGGGAGATTTTTTCCCGTGGTTCCGACAGGTGGTGTGATACGTCTCCAACGTATCTATAATTTTTGATTGTTCCATGCTATTATATTACCCCTTTTGGATGTTTATGGGATTTATTTTACACATTTATATCATTTTTGGGACTAACCTACTAACCGGAGGCCCAGCCCGTATTGCTGTTTTTTTGCCTATTTCAGTATTTTGAAGAAAAGGAATATCAAACGGAGTCCAAACGGAATGAAACCTTCGGGAGCGTGATTTTTGGAATGAACGTGATCCCGAGAACTTGGAGTGCAAGTCAAGAAGCTTGTGAGGCGGCCAGGAGACAGGAGGGCGCGCCCACCCCCTCTGGGCGTGCCCCCTATCTCCTGGGCTCCACAGGCGGCCACAAACGTACTTCTTTCTCCTATATATACCTATGAACCCCGAAAACATCCAGGGAGCCAATGAAACACAATTTCCACCACCGTAACCTTCTGTATCCGCGAGATCCCATCTTGGAGCCTTCATCGGTGCTCCGCCGGAGGGGGAATCGACCATGGAGGGCTTCTACATCAACACCATAGCCCCTCCGATGAGTTGTGAGTAGTTTACCACAGACCTTTGGGTTCATAGTTATTAGCTAGATGGCTTCTTCTCTCTTTTTGGATCTCAATACAATGTTCTCCCCCTCTCTTGTGGAGATCTATTCGATGTAAACTCTTTTTGCGGTGTGTTTGTCGAGATCCGATGAATTGTGGGTTTATGATCAAGTTTATGTATGAGAAATATTTGAATCACCTCTGAATTCTTTTATGTATGATTGAGTTATCTTTGCAAGTCTCTTCGAATTATCAGTTTGGTTTGGCCTACTAGATTGATCTTTCTTGCCATGGGAGAAGTGCCTAGCTTTGGGTTCAATCTTGCGGTGTCCTTTCCCAGCGACAGCAGGGGCAGCAAGGCACGTATTGTATTGTTGCCATCGAGGATAAAAAGATGGGGTTTATACCATATTGCTTGAGTTTATCCCTCTACATCATGTCATCTTTCTTAATGCGTTACTCTGTTCTTTATGAACTTAATACTCTAGATGCAGACAGGAGTCGGTCGATGTGTGGAGTAATAGTAGTAGATGCAGGCAGGAGTCGGTCTACTTGTTGCGGACGTGATGCCTATATACATGATCATCCCTAGATAATCTCATAATTATTCGCTTTTCTATCAATTGCTCGACAGTAATTTGTTCACCCATCATAATACTTATGCTTTCTTGAGAGAAGCCTCTAGTGAAACCTATGGCCCCCGGGTCTATCTTTTATCATATAAGCTTTCAATCTACTTTTATTTGCATCTTTACTTTCTGCATCTATATTATAAAATACCAAAAATATATTTATCTTATCATACTATCTCTATCAGATCTCACTTTCGCAAGTGGCCGTGAAGGGATTGACAACCCCTTTATTGCATTGGTTGCGAGTTCTTTGTTTGTTTGTGTAGGTGCGTGGGACTTTTGAGGAGCCTCCTACTGGATTGATACCTTGGTTCTCAAAAACTGTGGGAAATACTTACGCTGCTATTGGTGCATCACCCTTTCCTCTTCTAGGAAAACCAACGCCAGCTCAAGACGTAGCAAGAAGGATTTCTGGCACCATTGCCAGGGAGGTCTTCACTCAAGTCAAGACATACCAAGTACCCATCACAAACTCATCTCCCTCGCATTTACATTATTTGCCATTTGCCTCTCGTTTTCCTCTCCCCCACTTCACCCTTGCTGTTTTATTTGCCCTCTCTTTCCCAATCTCTCTCTCTCTTTTTCTCTTGTCGTTTTTCTGTTTGCTTGTGTGCCTGTTTGTCCTTATGGCTTTGCCTAAGAGTACCGACCACCTTCTTAGAAGGTTGGTAGAGATTGAATCAAATATTAGAAGCTTTATGAATTTGCAATTTGAGCATAATAATTTCTTCAGAAAAGAGCTTAAAGAACAAAAAGGTTTTTTGGGGTTTATGAATAAGGAGCTTGATGATATGAATAAAGAATTTTATGGTGTGAACTCTCAAATTACCTGGCTTGAGAAGGCCATAGCCCAAATTTCTGATAAGCAAGATGGCTACCAAACCAGAAAAGTTCAATGAAAATAATGATGAAGATCTTAAAGTTATTGATTTGTCTCCTATTAGATCTTTTTTTTGCAATATGGATCTTGATAATAATGGGACTGGAGATGAGTCAACTTTAGTTAGAAGGCGTCCCAAGAATTCGGAGTTTTTAGATCTTGATGCTAAAATTGGTAAAAGTGGGATTGGAGAGGTCATGCCTTTAAATAGTATTGAACCCACTATCTCAGATTTCAAGGAATTTGATTATGATAATTGTTCTTTAGAAGGTTGTAGTTCCTTGTTGCAATCCGTTGTTAATTCTCCTCATGCTTATAGTCAAAATAAAGCTTTTGCCAAACATATCGTTGATGCCTTGATGCAATCTTATGATGAAAAACTTAATTTGGAAGTTTCTTTACCTAGAAAACTTAATGATGAGTGGGAACCTACTATAAATATTAGAATTAAAGATCATGAGTGTTATGCTTTGTGTGATTTGGGTGCTAGTGTTTCCACAATTCCGAAAACTTTATGTGATATTCTAGGTTTCCATGATCTTGATGATTTCTCTTTAAATTTGCACCTTGCGGATTCCACCATTAAAAAGCCAATGGGAAGAATCAATGATGTTCTTATTGTTGCAAATAGAAAAATGGTGCCCGTAGATTTTATCGTTCTTGATATAGATTGCAATCTTTCTTGCCCTATTATTCTTGGTAGACCTTTCCTTAGAATGATTGGCATGATTATTGATATGAAGGAAGGGAATATTAGATTCCAATTTCCATTAAAGAAAGGCATGGAGCACTTTCCAAGAAAGAAAGTCAAATTACCTTATGAATCTATCATGCGGGCTACTTATGAATTTAGTGCCAAAGATGGCACTACTTTGATCTATCTTCGCTTTTATGCCTAGCTAGGGGCGTTAAACGATAGCACTAGTTGGGAGGCAACCCAATTTTATTTGTGTTTTTTGTTTTTGTTCCTGTTTAGTAATAAATTTTTCATCTACCTTCTGTTTATATGTGTTTTTTTCTTTTAATTAGTGTTTGTGCCAAGTAGAACCTATAGGATAACCTATGATGATAATTGATTTGATTCTGCTAAAAAACAGAAACTTTGCACGCACGCAATTAGTTTTGTTAAATCACAGAAACATGCTTTTGCGTTGATTCTTTGTGCTGATGATCAATAGACACATTTTCCAGGACTTCCTATTTTGGTAGTATTTCTAGAGTTCCAGAAGATTGTGTTAGTTACAGATTGCTACAGACTGTTCTGTTTTTGACAGATTCTGTTTTTCGTGTGTTGTTTGCTTATTTTGATGCATCTATGGCTAGTAAAATAGTTTATCAACCATAGAGAAGTTGGAATACAGTAGGTTTAACACCGAAATAAATAAAGAATGATTTCATTACAGTACCTTATGTGGTGGTTTTTTTCTTTCACTAACGGAGCTTATGAGATTTCCTGTTGAGTTTTGTGTTGTGAAGTTTTCAAGTTTTGGGTAAAGCTTTGATGGACTATGGAATAAGGAGTGGAAAAAGCCTAAGCTTGGGGATGCCCATGGCACCCCAAGATATTCAAGAATAGCCAAAAGCCTAAGCTTGGGGATGCCCCGGGAAGGCATCCCCTCTTTCGTCTTCGTTCATTGGTAACTTTACTTGGAGCTATATTTTTATTCGCCACATGATATGTGTTTTGCTTGGAGCGTCGTGTATTATATTAGTCTTTGCTTTTTAGTTTACCACAATCATCCTTTCTGTACACACCTTTTGGGATAAGACCACTTGATTAGAATTTGCTAGAATAGTCTATGTGCTTCACTTATATCTTTTGAGCTTGATAGTTTTTGCTCTAGTGCTTCACTTATATCTTTTAGAGCACGGCGGTGGCTTAATTTTGAAGAAATTGCTAGTCTCTCATGCTTCACTTATATTATTTTGAGAGTCTTTTAGAACAGCATGGTATTTGCTATGGTTACAAATTTGGTCCTAGAATGATGAGCATCCAAGTTGGGTATAAAAAACTATCATAGGAAGTGAATTGGATGCTATGATCAATTTGATGCTTGATAATTGTTTTGAGATATAAAGGTAGTAATGTTAGGGTCATGCTAGTGGGTAATTATGAAATTGATAAATACTTGTGTTGAAGTTGGCAAGTCCCGTAACATGCACGTATGGTAAAAGTTGTGTGACAAATTTGTTGCATGAGGTGCTCTTTTGATTGTCTTCCTTATCAGTGGAGGTCGGGATCGCGCGATGGTTAACTCCTACCAACCCTTCCCCTAGGAGCATGCGTAGTAGTACTTTGCTTCGAGGGCAAATAGACTTTTGCAATAAGTATATGAGTTCTTTATGTCTAATGTGAGTCCATAGATATAAGCACACTCATCCTTCCACTTTGCTAGCCTCTATTATACTGCGCAACTTTCGCCGGTATCATGCACCCATTATTTACCTTCCTCAAAACAGCCACCATACCTACCTATTATGGCATTTCCATAGCCATTCCGAGATATATTGCCATCCAACTTTCAACCGTTCGGTTTATTATGGCACGTTCCATCATTGTCATATTGCTCTTTGCATGATCATGTAGTTGACATTGTATTTGTGGCAAGGCCACCTTCATAATTTTCATACATGTCGCTCTTGATTCATTGCATATCACAGTACACCGTCGGAGGCATTCATATAGAGTCATATCTTGTTCTAGCTTTGAGTTGTAATTCTTGAGTTGTAAATCAATAAAAGTGTGATGATCTTCATTATTAGAGCATTGTCTCAGTGAGGAAAGGATGATGAAGACTATGATTCCCCCACAAGATGGGATAAGACTTCGGACTTTAAAAAGAAAAGAAAAAAGAGAAAGGCCAAAAAAAGGCAAAAGAAAAAAAAGAAAGGAAAAAAAGAAAAAAAGGAAAAATAAAATGAGAGAAAAAGAGAGAAGGGACAATGTTACTATCTCTTTTTCCACACTTGTGCTTCAAAGTAGCACCATGATCTTCATGATAGAGAGTCTCCTATGTTGTCACTTTCATATACTAAGTGGGAATTTTTCATTATAGAACTTGGCTTGTATATTCCAATGATGGGCTTCCTCAAAATGCCCTAGGTCTTCGTGAGCAAGGAAGTTGGATGCACACCCACTTAGTTTCTTTTGTTGAGCTTTCATATATTTATAGCTCTAGTGCATCCGTTGCATGGCAGTCCCTACTCACTCACATTGATATCTATTTATGGGCATCTCCATAGTCCGTTGATACGCCTAGTTGATGTGAGACTATCTTCTCCCTCTTTTTGTCCTCACAACCACCACCATTTACCACCATAGTGCTATGTCCATGGCTTGCGCTCATGTATTACATAGGAGTTGAAAAAGCTGAAGCGCGTTAAAAAGTATGAACCAATTGCTTGGCTGAAACCGGGGTTGTGCATGATGGGAGTATTTTGTGTAATGAAAATGAAGCATGGCCTAACTATATGATTTTGTAGGGATAAGCTTTCTTTGGCTATGCTATTTTGATAGGACATGATTATTTGTTAGTATGCTTCGAAGCATTATTATTTTTCTGTTTTATAAGCTTTTATCTTGAATCATTTGGATCTGTACATTCATGCCACAATAAAGAAAATTACATTGAGAATTATGCTAGGTAGCATTCCACATCAAAAGTTCTGTTTTTATCATTTACCTACTCGAGGACGAGCAGGAATTAAGCTTGGGGATGCTTGATACGTCTCCAACGTATCTATAATTTTTGATTGTTCCATGCTATTATATTATCCCTTTTGGATGTTTATGGGCTTTATTTTACACATTTATATCATTTTTGGGACTAACCTACTAACCGGAGGCCCAGCCCGTATTGCTGTTTTTTTGCCTATTTTAGTACTTTGAAGAAAAGGAATATCAAACGGAGTCCAAACGGAATGAAACCTTCGGGAGCGTGATTTTTGGAACGAACGTGATCCAGAGAACTTGGAGTGCAAGTCAAGAAGCTTGCAAGGCGGCCAGGAGACAGGAAGGCGCGCCCACCCCCTCTGGGCGCGCCCCTATCTCCTGGGCCCCACAGGCGGCCACCGACGTACTTCTTCCTCCTATATATACCTACGTACCCTGAAAACATCCAGGGAGCCAACGAAACACAATTTCCACCACCGTAACCTTCTGTATCCGCGAGATCCCATCTTGGAGCCTTCGCTGGCGCTCCGCCGGAGGGGGAATCGACCACGGAGGGCTTCTACATCAACACCATAGCCCCTCCGATGAGTTGTGAGTAGTTTACCAAAGACCTTCGGGTCCATAGTTATTAGCTAGATGGCTTCTTCTCTCTTTTTGGATCTCAATACAATGTTCTCCCCCTCTCTTGTGGAGATCTATTCGATGTAAACTCTTTTTGTGGTGTGTTTGTCGAGATCCGGTGAATTGTGGGTTTATGATCAAGTTTATCTATGAGAAATATTTGAATCTCCTCTGAATTCTTTTATGTATGATTGAATTATCTTTGCAAGTCTCTTCGAATTATCAGTTTGGTTTGGCCTACTAGATTGATCTTTCTTGCCATGAGAGAAGTGCTTAGCTTTGGGTTCAATCTTGCGGTGTCCTTTCCCAGTGACAGCAGGGGCATCAAGGCACGTATTGTATTGTTGCCATCGAGGATAAAAAGATTGGGTTTATATCATATTGCTTGAGTTTATCCCTCTACATCATGTCATCTTTCTTAATGTGTTACTCTGTTCTTTATGAACTTAATACTCTAGATGCAGGCAGGAGTCGGTCGATGTGTGGTGTAATAGTAGTAGATGCAGGCAGGAGTCGGTCTACTTGTTGCGGACGTGATGCCTATATACATCATCATGCCTAGATAATCTCATGATTATTTTCTTTTCTATCAATTGCTCGACAGTAATTTGTTCACCCACCGTAATACTTATGCTATCTTGGGAGAAGCCTCTAGTGAAACCTATGGCCCCCGGGTCTATCTTTTATCATATAAGCTTTCAATCTACTTTTATTTGCATCTTTACTTTTTGCATCTATATTATAAAATACCAAAAATATATTTATCTTATCATACTATCCCTATCAGATCTCACTTTCGCAAGTGGCCGTGAAGGGATTGACAACCCCTTTATTGCGTTGGTTGCGACTTCTTTGTTTGTTTGTGTAGGTGCGTGGGACTTTTGAGGAGCCTCCTACTGGATTGATACCTTGGTTCTCAAAAACTGAGGGAAATACTTACGCTATTGTTGTTGCATCACCGTTTCCTCTTCAAGGAAAACCAACGCAAGCTCAAGACGTAGCATGGTGCTATCGTACATCCACGTTGATGGAGACTTCAACCCACGAAGGGTAACGGTTGTGCGAGTCCATGGTGGGCTGCACCCACAAAGGGTCCATGAAGAAGCAACCTTGTCTATCCCTCCATGGCCATCGCCCACGAAGGACTTGCCTCACTAGGGTAGATCTTCACTAAGTAGGTGACCTCCTTGCCCATACAAACTCCTTGGTTCAACTCCACAATCTTGACGGAGGCTCCCAAGTGACACCTAACCAATCTAGTAGACACCACTCTCCAAAAGGTAATAGATGGTGTGTTGATGATGAACTTCTTGCTCTTGTGCTTCAAATGATAGTTTCCCAAACACTCAACTCTCTCTCACAGATTTGGATATGGTGGAAAGATGATTTGAGTGGAAAGCAACTTGGGGAAGGCTAGAGATCAAGATTTATGTGGTTGGGATGGAATATCTTGGTCTCAACACATGAGTAGGTGGTTCTCTCTCAGAAAATGTATGCTAGAAGTGTAGGCACGTTCTGATGGTTGTCCTCCGGAATGAAGGAAGGGTGGAGGGATATATATAGCCTCCACACAAAATCTAACTGTTACACACAATTTACTAATCTCGGTGGGACGGAATCAGAAAACTCGGTCAGACCGATTTAGTTCATAATGTGACTGTTAGGCATTTTGGTGGGACCGACATGTCAACTCGGTGAGACCAATTACACAAAGTCGGTCGGATGGACTTTGGTAATAAGCTAACCAGAGAGTTGGTCAGGCAAACTCGATGGGACCGATTCACTCATTTCGGTGAGACCAAAATGTTACAAAGGGGAAACAGAGAGTTTGCATTGCGAACTCGATGGGACCGATCGCTCATCTCGGTTAGACCGAAACTTTACAAGGGGAAACAGAGAGTTTGCAATGCCATCTCGGTGAGACCGAGATCCCTATCGGTGAGACAGAAGTGACTAGGGTTTCTAGCAGTGGCTATGTCAAGTGAACCCGGTGGCGCTGGATAGATCAAATTGGTGGGGCCGAGTTTGACTTTTGGTTTGGGACATATGTGGAAATGAGAAAGTGGTTGAGGGTTTGTGGAGCATATCACTAAGCATTTTGAGCAAGTAAGCCATTAAGAAACACCTCATCCCTTCTAATAGTATTGGCTTTTCCTATGGACTCAATGTGATCTTGGATCACTATACTGAAAATGTAGAGTCTTGAGCTTGAGCCAATGTGTGTCCTTAGAGTTTTGAGGGGTCCACATTTCTAATCCATGCCATGCCAATCATTGAACTTCCTGAAATAGTCATCTTGAAGTAGCATTAGTTCAATGAGCTATATGTTGTTAGTAATTACCAAAACCACCCAGGGATAGTTGCACTTTCAATCTCCCCCTTTTTGGTAATTGATGACAACATATAGATCAAAGCTTTGAGAAATGATAATAAGATTGAAATACATCGTCGATTTGAGAAGTTTGTGATAAGCAAGAGCTCCCCCTAAATTTGTGCATTATTTAAAATTTGCTTTTGAATGCAAATGCACAATCGATTAGGATCATGGGTTACTCTTCCATGTCACATACATCTTATTGGAGCGCTCAAAATGATAGGAATTAAAACATGCACTCATCGCCAAGCAAAGTGAATGATCATATATGGACGTAAGAGATAATATCATCCAAGCAAACATTAAAGTATGATATGATCGAACACATGATCATATAAGTATCTCACACACAGACATAAAGTATCAAACGAGCACACACAAAAGTTCAACCAAATAGCAATAGCAAGAGAGACAAAAAGCAAAACTCTCTCTCGAAGCTTATGACCTATACATTTCTCCCCCTTTGGCAACTAGTTACCAAAAAGTTCGAAAATGCATAGGGCTATGCGTCTCTCAGGCTTGGTCTTTGGGAGGCGGTGTAGAGAGGACTCCAAGGACGAAGGCATCAGTAGACGTTGTTGGAGCTGGTGGAGTGGTTGCAGGAGGTGGCACTGAAGCTGATGCTGCTGGTGCAGATGAAGTAGCTCTTATATCTGGCACTAGCACTGCAGCTCACCTCTGACCTCTTGGCACTCTCTGAAAAGCTTCTGTAGTTGCCTTCCCTTTCTTCTCCTCTGCTTCCTCCTGGAGCTGCTCAACTGCAGTCTGTATCTTAGTTACTTTAAATCAAAATCATAGACCTTTGTTTCTATAATCCTCTCCAAGCTTTCCTGATTTTGAGTCAGGGTCGCCAAGCCCTTCTCAATCCTCAATGTTGCTTGAATCAGATAAGCTAGTTGATCTTGCTTGCTCTTTAAGAACACTTCACATGCCTCTTCAATACTTGGCATCCTTGCAACTTTTTCTGCCTTTTCCTTTGCTCTCTTCTTTTGTGCTTGCGCTGATGAAGGATCATCCTCATTCATCACAACTGTGTTATCCACAAAATCTGGGTGCAAAGGTAAATGCTCCTTGTCCAACAAGTAAGTGTATGTGCCCATCTTGGAGTTGATGAGCACCTGAATATGTGGAGCATACCCACAAGAATATGTGGAGCTCACCTCTGACCTCTTGGCACTCTCTGAAAAGCTTCTGTAGTTGCCTTCCCTTTCTTCTCCTCTGCTTCCTCCTGGAGCTGCTCAACTGCAGTCTGTATCTTAGTTACTTTAAATCAAGATCATAGACCTTTGTTTCTATAATCCTCTCCAAGCTTTCCTGATTTTGAGTCAGGGTCGCCAAGCCCTTCTCAATCCTCAATGTTGCTTGAATCAGATAAGCTAGTTGATCTTGCTTGCTCTTTAAGAACACTTCACATGCCTCTTCAATACTTGGCATCCTTGCAACTTTTTCTGCCTTTTCCTTTGCTCTCTTCTTTTGTGCTTGCACTGATGAAGGATCATCCTCATTCATCACAACTGTGTTATCCACAAAATCTGGGTGCAAAGGTAAATGCTCCTTGTCCAACAAGTAAGTGTATGTGCCCATCTTGGAGTTGATGAGCACCTGAATATGTGGAGCATACCCACAAGATCTCTTCTGATCAGCAGTTGTCCTTTTGATTGTCTCTACAATCAGACTCATGACCTTGAATTTTTTAGGAACATCAAAGGTCTGCAACAAGTTGATGGAATGTCCTCTGATCATCTTGTGATCTCCAGATTTGGGTAACATAGTATGTGTCACGCCCAGTATGCGATACTATCCTAAAGAGACTCGAAGGTCCCACCAAGGATAGAACCGCATATTGAAACACTTTTGCAAGGTGAATATCATTACATCAACATTACATAATAGATGGGGATACATACAAAAGGCATACAATGCCACATGAATACAACATCACAATACATAAGAACATCATCCGACTACGGATGAAACACAAACAGAAACTCAAACGACATCCACCCTGCTAGCCCAGGCTGCCGACCTGGAACCTACCCCTTGATCAAAGAAGAAGCAGAAGAAGAACTCCAAAACAAGCAAACATCGCTCTCGCGTCAAGATCATCGCACAACCTGTACCTGCAACTGTTGTTGTAGTAGTCTGTTAGCCACGAGGACTCGGCAATCCCATTACCATGGGTATCAAGACTAGCAAAGCTTAATGGGAAGGAAGGGGTAAAGTGGCGAGGTTGCAGCAGCGACTAAGCATATATGGTGGCTAACATACGCAAATAAGAGCGAGAAGAGAGCAAACGGAATGGTCGTGAAGCTAGCAATGGTCAAGAAGTGATCCTGAACTCCTACTTACGTCAAACATAACCCAAAACCGTGTTCACTTCTCGGACTCCGCCGAAAAGAGACCATCACGGCTACACACGCGGTTGATGCGTTTTAATTCGGATCTGGTGTCAAGTTATCTACAACTGGACATTAACAAATTCCCATCTGCCCATAACCGCGGGCACGGCTTTCGAAAGTTTATAACCCTGCAGGGGTGTCCCAACTTAGCCCATGATAAGCTCTCGCGATCAACGAAGGATATACCTTCTCCCAGGAAGACCCGATCAGACTCGGAATCCCGGTTTACAAGACATTTCGACGATGGTAAAACAAGACCAGCAAAGCCGCCCGATGTGCCGACAAATCCCGATAGGAGCTGCACATATCTCGTTCTCAGGGCACACCGGATAAGCAAAGCATACAGGAAGCGACGAATCCAAGTTGCCAAGGAATGGTCCCGCACGGTGCTCTAGTTTGGACCAACACTCGGAGGAGCACTGGCCCGGGGGGGTAAATAAAGATGACCCTCGGGCTCCAAAAACCCAAGGGAAAAAGGCCTAGGTGAGGCAAATGGTAAAACCAAGGTTGGGCCTTGCTGGAGGAGTTTTATTCAAAGCGAACTGTCAAGGGGGTCCCATAAATCACCCAACCGCGTAAGGAACGCAAAATCCGGGAACATAACACTGGTATGACGGAAACTAGGGCGGCAAGAGTGGAACAAAACACCAGGCATAAGGCCGAGTCTTCCACCCTTTACCAAGTATATAGATGCATTAATAATATAAGAGATATTGTGATATCCGAACATAATCCTGTCCATCATGGAGCAATCTTTAACTTCGCCTGCAACTAACAATGCTATAAGAGGGGCTGAGCAGAGCGGTAACATAGCCAAGCAATGGTTTGCTAGGAAGGGTGAAAAGGTTAGAGGCTGACATGGCAATTGGGAGGCTTGATGAGCAAAAGATAGGTAGCGCAGCAA
This sequence comes from Triticum dicoccoides, assembly GCF_002162155.2. Taxonomy (NCBI): domain Eukaryota; kingdom Viridiplantae; phylum Streptophyta; class Magnoliopsida; order Poales; family Poaceae; genus Triticum; species Triticum dicoccoides. The sequence continues at coordinate 130,746,237 of NC_041389.1, forward strand.
AGTGATAGAACGAAGCAACAAGCATAGCAATGATAGTAGTGAGATCCAGGGTAGCGGTCATCTTGCCTGAAATCTCGCTAGGAAGAAGAACGAGTCCATGAAGAAGACGAACGGGAGTAGTCCAACGAATCCTCACAACTCCGGAACGAAACCGAAGGCAACCCGGAAAGAAGCAAACAACATGGTAAACAACCATCACATAAACATGGCATGATGCACAATCAAGTATGATGCATGTCCGGTTTAATGAGGCATGGCATGGCAAAGTGCAACAAACAAGACTACAATTTAAGTGGAGCTCAATATGCAACGAGTTGCATATTGATGAAACACCACAAGCAATTATTTAGCTCTCTCTCGTTTAGGTACACAACAATATTAAATGTTGTTAAACATGGCAAGAGGTGAAGCATATGAAAAACTACCTATCTAGACAAGTTTAAATGAGGCCGGAATAACAAACAACAAGTCCGGAAAATCCCCATATGCATATCTTAGATTCGGTACTATTCTGCCCTAAACACAATTTTAGAGTTGTTAAACAGTAAAACAAAGTGCACCATGTTAATCTAGGCATTTTTCCACCCCATTTACATGTAAAGTTTATTAAAATTGGAGTTACGGTTAATTAGTTATGAAATAAAGCATTTTAACATGGCATTTAGCAAATTAAATGCAAACAGCAATTTAAACATATTTAACATGGATGAAAGTGGCAAATTACTAATCTACACAAAATTCTAAGCATTTTACATGTTTGAATCATTTTAATCCAATGCACCATTTGTGAGTTATTAAATGCATGATCTAAAGGGACTTTTCTGCAAATCTGTAAATCCTGGGATAAATGGTAAAATCGCAGACATGAAAAAAAACATGCACTGGGCTGAAACTGGTGCACTGCTGGGCTGAACAGAGAGGAGGGGCCGTGGGGAGCTCACCCATGGGCTTGGCCCGGTCGGTGTTGGCGGCTGAGGGTAGGCCGCGGAGGAGGCTGGGCCCTCCTGGCGCTGGCTGGGCCTTGAGGCCCTGGGCCGGAGAAGAGGAGGCCCAGGCACGTGGACGATGCAGGGGCGTGGTCAACGCGCAGGGGATCATTCTAAACTTGGCGATGGTGTCGTGCTCGTTCGTTCAACAAGGGACACAGCGGCAGCAGCAGGGACTTGAGGGCGAGGTAGGGGGGGAACCAGAGGCGCACACACAGGGGAAGCAGGGCGTCTCGGAGGCTGGATCCGGTCGCGGGAGGTCGCCGGGGTCCTGTTCCTTGCCGGATCGAAGCAGAGGCAGGCCGGCGGGCTTGGAGCTCCATGGCATGGAGGATGCTGCTGCAACGCACAGAGAGAGAGAGATGTGAGGAACAGAGGGAAGCACGGGGAGGAAGGGAGAGACAGGGGAGGAGAGGAGCCGAACGAGGCCGGTCCTTGGCGTGGTCGCCAGCAGCGAGGCCGGTCACGGGACGACGAGGCGAGGTGGAGGAGCACGGGGAGGCTCGGGGCTCCGAGGAACGGGAGGAGATGCGCAACTGCGGCCTGGTGACGATGTCGAGTGGCGCTGCTGCTTCCTGGACGGACGGGCGCGAGGAGGCAGGGATCCAGGCACTGGTGCTCGAGTAGAGGAGCTCGGGGATTGGTCGGCTGGGGAAAACGAGGAAGAAAGGAGGCGCATGTTGGTGGGTTCGGTGAAGAAAACGAGGGGGAATTTTGGATCGGGGAGGATCCCGATGAGGAAGAGACAAGAAGAGTGGCGGTGGCGAAATGGGAAGGATGGGACAGGATCCCTAGATCCTAGGGTTGGACCTAAATATATAGCAAGTGGATTTTGGTTTAGGGGTATTAGGTCCCTCCGATCTTAATCGGACGGTCCCGGATAAATAGGCTAGGGAGACCAAATAAGAAAACGGAGATGTTTTCGGGATGTTTGGGGATGATCTGGATCCAACGGTGACGACTGCTCGGGTCGGGTTCGGGGGAGGTTTCGGACACGCGCGAGGGGTCTGTGCGCTAACAGAGGAACAAGGCGATCGCGTGCAAGGGGGTGGTTGGTCTCAGAACGGTCAAAGAAGGCAAGGGGAACGCGACAACTACGAATGGGTGCGAGTTTTATGAAAACATGCGGATGCAATGTTCATGATGCAATGATAAATGCAACAAATAAATAAATACACACAACAATAACGAAAAATATGGAAATCGTCTAGAGCGTCGGTCTCGGGGCGTTACAACACCCCACCACTACAAGAGGATCTCGTCCCGAGATCTAGGATGGCACCGGAGGGAAAAGGAAGAGGAAGATAAGAGGTAAACTAAGTTGCTTCTTCGACAAAAGAGTGAAACCAAAGAACCTTGAGAGGTTGAAAAGTTGAAAGAAAGAACACAACGGAGTTGAACACAATTGAGAGCACTGCGGTAGAGAATAGAAAGAAGGAACACCAAGTGAACCTTGGAGGCTGCAAAGCTATGAATGATGAGTACAATGGACAAGAAGGAATTGGAACCACTCTGGTTGAAATGAGATAAACACGGAACAAGGAAGATCAAATTCGGACAGCACTCCGGTTGAAAAGAGATGCAAGACTTGATAAGATGAAAATAACTTGAAAAGAGGACACGACACTCCGGTTAAATGGATAAGCACGAAAAGAGCACGATCCTCAAATCGAGATGATGAGTGAAGAGAGCAACATCACCATGCCTCCGGAAGAAAGAATAGAAGATAGATCATTGGAATAAAAGAATGGAGAAGAAAATGCCAACTTCTGCCACAAATGATCTTGGAAAGCATCCTTGCAAATAAGAATTGAATGGAGTTGTTGGAAAATCAACAACGAAAAGCACAAGCTTATAGTGGGCTTATGGAAAACATCTCAAGACTATGAGGTGACATTCTGCCACTAACGGAAACAATTGCTTGCTTGAGATCAACGAAGAGATGAAAACTGCTTTCGCCGAGAGGATAGGAGAAAAGTTGGACCATTGATAAGCACCACAAATATCAACATTCCTTAGGGGAAGGCTTTAGGTGAAATCTATACCAAGATAACTCCAATGAAGAGATTGATGGATTGAGAAGAACTCATGCTCGAAGGACTTGATGGGTTTAACTACCTCATTCTTGACAACTGTTGAATCACGAAACACGAAAATTGTCAAGAATGATATAACACCACCTCAAAAGATAAGGTAGAAAGAATTGCACTTCGGATGCAAGATGAAGAATGCTTGAACTCCTGAAAACAAAACATGTGTTGGGCACCATGTTTATTTAGAGTATAGCTTGGCGGGTCATAACTTCGAGAGAAATCTTGAAGAACAATTGAAGAATGAAAGGAATCCTTGATGAACCACCATGTAGAACCTCCATGAAGAAATCCGGTAATAAAAGGATGATAGAAAGAAAGAGAGGTTGAAAACACAAGGTGAACCCTTGCAATGATTTAGATGGAGCTCGCGACGAGATAATTGAGAGAGCTTGGAACTCCGAAAAGAAAGATGAAGCCTCTCGAACCGAGAATGTGATATGATGACCAACTCCGGAAAGAAAGATGAATCACTTGTAATCAAGAATTTATTCATCATGAATAATCTCCGAAAAAGAATTGAGTCACCTCGAGGAAATAAGAATAAGATTTATTATATGCTTACCCTTCATCAAATTTAATTGATGACAAGCAACTGATTTGGCATACTACTTATTCCCATTGAAAAAGGATTAAGAAAGATATAGCGCAAACTTGAGAAGGTATAGATGGAACCACCGGTGGGATTTGGAAACAACGAATGAATTGGTATGATAACAACGGAAGAGGAATGTTGGACGAACCACCGTAAGAATTGAAAATGAAAGTAGCAAAGGCACAATTCACCGGAAAGAATGAAGATACTTGAGGGGATTTAGATACAAGTGAACAAAGAGATCATGAGCTTATTAGAGAATACTTGAATGATGCACCGGTAGAATATGGAGAAGGAGAGCTAAAAGCTGAGAATGAATAAGCCCGAAATGATGTCCTTCGTAGGAATAATATGGAAAGAACTCACGAAATGCTTTGGATGGGTGAAAAGAATTCTCACAATCGAAAACAATTATGAGGATGGCATGAAGCTAGAACCATGAATCTCCGGAAGAACGGGTAAGGATTTAAGAGGAACTCTTCTTCAGTCTTCAAAATTCGAGAATGACGACGAGAAACACCACCATGAATTGTTGAGGCACTCCGTAATGAAAATTAGAAAGGTTGAACCAACGATGAAAAGAATTTGAAAGATCTTGGAGAAAGACATATGACCGATGGGATCCATTCTTACGTCACACTTGAAAAAGGATTGCGAATAACTCTGGTAGAATTAGAAGAGTCGGGTAAGATCCTGGGAAAGACCTGTGGGTTAGGGCCCACTCAAAAGAAACACCATTGCAATAATTTTGAAGAGAGATTGCACCGGTTGAATTAAATGACTTGAATGAGATAATAATCTCCTAATAGCTTGAACGGATTGAGAATGGAAACACGAGTCTTCCGAGATATCTTAAACACTCTGGAACAAATGAATAGCGAGAAGTGAAAGATTAAGAGGTGCACCGGTATGAAAAAGCATTTGACACGAGGAAAAGAATATCATCAACACTGAAAGCTTGAAATAAATCCACCGGAGAAGAAAATTAACGAAGAATTACGAACTTGAAACTCCTGGCCAACTTCATGATAATCACCGGGTAAGAACATTGGTTGAAAAGAGTGAAGAGACCTCACATGAATAAATGCATACTTGATTAACATATATGAGTTCTTGAAGAAACAGGGTGGGAGGGCGGGAAAACAAAGGCAACTTGGGGAAGATGGAACAAACACCGTTGAGAAAACTTAGAATTGATCTTCCGGATGTTGAAAATGATCGGATCCACTAGAACAGAAGCACACCGGTTGGAAAAGAGTTGACATGACAACCTCAATGATCAAAAGGATTAGAATTCACATAGAAATATGAGAACACCGTTTAGGAAAGGTATGGATTCAACATTTGACTTCAAAGCAACTCGAATACCACAAATAAAATAAAACAAAGGATTTGGCTTGCAGAATAAGCCGGAACAAATACATATGATAGAGATTTACCCAATCCCATATCATGCATCTGTCGGAAAGATATTCTAGGAGCTACTTGAATTCCCACCTATAAAACTCCTAAAACTTTCTGGTTATGCAATCTGGTGTTGGGGATACAGGGGAAGCAATATATCTCACCCAAACTAACAATACCTACATCCAAGTTGTATCCATCCGTCAACACATAACCAAGAAACCTTCGGAAATCATGTACCTCAACCTTCGAAAAGCATCCGTTATACGAGTTACGGCAATACTCCCGAACTCCCGCCCCGGTACTAGGTGGCGTCGAGGTTATCTCACCAACAACTGCATAAAAGAGATTTTTGATGTCGGCAAAACTCAGGTATTCCAGAACTGCAACGATAAAATTATGACGACAACACCTCGGAGCTCAACTCCCCGGGTCAATGCCACATAATAGACAGGAGGCACCAAGAACAATGTTCTCGTCACAAAACCATCGGAACGATTCCAAGATACCCGCGTGATCCTAAAAAAAATTAGTGAAATTTGAGGAGAGGAAAGACAAAACATCTACGTCAGGAGACCTCACCAGAGCGACGAAGTGGGCTGAGGAGTAAAAAGAATCCTACTCTCCGATATATATAATCCTAAGACTCAAAATAGTTTTCTTCTAGACTCAACAACGGCCAACAATCAAGGGGGCTCCTATGGTCGGTCGAGGCTCTGATTACCAACTTGTCACGCCCAATATGCGATACTATCCTAAAGAGACTCGAAGGTCCCACCAAGGATAGAACCGTATATTGAAATGCTTTTGCAAGGTGGATATCATTACATCAACATTACATAACAGATGGGGATACATACAAAAGGCATACAATGCCACATGAATACAACATCACAATACATAAGAGCATCATCCGACTACGGATGAAACACAAACAGAAACTCAAACGACATCCACCCTGCTAGCCCAGGCTGCCGACCTGGAACCTATCCCCTGATCGAAGAAGAAGAAGCAGAAGAAGAACTCCAAAACAAGCAAACATCGCTCTCGCGTCAAGATCATCGCACAACCTGTACCTGAAACTGTTGTTGTAGTAATCTGTGAGCCACGAGGACTCAGCAATCCCATTACCATGGGTATCAAGACTAGCAAAGCTTAATGGGAAGGAAGGGGTAAAGTGGTGAGGTTGCAGCAGCGACTAAGCATATATGGTGGCTAACATACGCAAATAAGAGCGAGAAGAGAGCAAACGGAACGGTCGTGAAGCTAGCAATGATCAAGAAGTGATCCTGAACTCCTACTTACGTCAAACATAACCCAAAACCGTGTTCACTTCCCAGACTCCGCCGAAAAGAGACCATCACGGCTACACACGCGGTTGACGCGTTTTAATTCGGATCTGGTGTCAAGTTATCTACAACCGGACATTAACAAATTCCCATCTGCCCATAACCGCAGGCACGGCTTTCGAAAGTTTATAACCCTGCAGGGGTGTCCCAACTTAGCCCATGATAAGCTCTCACGATCAACGAAGGATATACCTTCTCCCAGGAAGACCCGATCAGACTCGGAATCCCGGTTTACAAGACATTTCGACGATGGTAAAACAAGACCAGCAAAGCCGCCCGATGTGCCGACAAATCCCGATAGGAGCTGCACATATCTCATTCTCAGGGCACACCGGATAAGCAAAGCATACAGGAACCGACGAATCCAAGTTGCCAAGGAATGGTCCCGCACGGTGCTCTAGTTTGGACCAACACTCGGAGGAGCACTGGCCCGGGGGGGTAAATAAAGATGACCCTCGGGCTCCGGAAACCCAAGGGAAAAAGGGCTAGGTGAGGCAAATGGTAAAACCAAGGTTGGGCCTTGCGGGAGGAGTTTTATTCAAAGCGAACTGTCAAGGGGGTCCCATAAATCACCCAACCGCGTAAGGAACGCAAAATCTGGGATCATAACACCGGTATGACGGAAACTAGGGCGGCAAGAGTGGAACAAAACACCAGGCATAAGGCCGAGTCTTCCACCCTTTACCAAGTATATAGATGCATTAATAATATAAGAGATATTGTGATATCCCAACATAATCCTGTCCATCATGGAGCAATCTTTAACTTCACCTGCAACTAACAACGCTATAAGAGGGGCTGAGCAGAGCGGTAACATAGCCAAGCAATGGTTTGCTAGGAAGGGTGAAAAGGTTAGAGGCTGACATGGCAATTGGGAGGCTTGATGAGCAAAAGATAGGTAGCGCAGCAAAGCGATAGAACGAAGCAACTAGCATAGCAATGATAGTAGTGAGATCCAGGGTAGCGGTCATCTTGCCTGAAATCCCGCTAGGAAGAAGAACGAGTCCATGAAGAAGATGAACGGGAGTAGTCGAATGAATCCTCACAACTCCGGAACGAAACCGAAGGCATCCAGGAAAGAAGCAAACAACATGGTAAACAACCATCACATAAACATGGCATGATGCACAATCAAGTATGATGCATGTCCGGTTTAATGAGGCATGGCATGGCAAAGTGCAACAAACAAGACTACAATTTAAGTGGAGCTCAATATGCAACGAGTTGCATATTGACGAAACACCACAAGCAATTATTTAGTTCTCTCGCGTTTAGGTACACAACAATATTAAATGTTGTTAAACATGGCAAGAGGTGAAGCATATGAAAAACTACCTATCTAGACAAGTTTAAATGAGGCCGGAATAACAAACAACAAGTCCGGAAAATCCCCATATGCATATTTTAGATTCGGTACTGTTCTGCCCTAAACACAATTTTAGAGTTGTTAAACAGTAAAACAAAGTGCACCATGTTAATATAGGCATTTTTCCACCCCATTTACATATAAAGTTTATTAAAATTGGAGTTACGGTTAATTAGTTATGAAATAAAGCATTTTAACATGGCATTTAGCAAATTAAATGCAAACAACAATTTAAACATATTTAACATGGATGAAAGTGGCAAATTATTAATCTACACAAAATTCTAAGCATTTTACATGTTTGAATCATTTTAATCCAATGCACCATTTGTGAGTTATTAAATGCATGATCTAAAGGGACTTTTCTACAAATCTGTAAATCCAGGGATAAATGATAAAATCGTAGACATGAAAAAAAACATGCACTGGGCTGAAACTGGTGCACTGCTGGGCTGAACAGAGAGGAGGGGCCGTGGGGAGCTCACCCATGGGCTTGGCCCGGTCGGTGTTGGCGGCTGAGGGCAGGCCGCGGAGGAGGCTGGGCCCTCCTGGCGCTGGCTGGGCCTTGAGGCGCTAGGCCGGAGAAGAGGAGGCCCAGGCGTGTGGACGATGCAGGGGCGTGGTCAATGCGCAGGGGATCGTTCTGAACTTGGTGATGGGGTCGTGCTCATTCGTTCGACAGGGGACACAGCGGCAGCAGCAGGGACTTGAGGGCGAGGCAGGGGGCGAACCAGAGGCGCACTCACAGGGGAAGCAGGGCGTCTGGGAGGCTGTATCCGGTCGCGGGAGGTCACCGGGGTCCCGTTCCTTGCCGGATCGAACCAGAGGTAGGCCGGCGGGCTTGGAGCTCCATGGCGCGGAGGATGCCGCTGCAACGCGCAGAGAGAGAGATGTGAGGAACAGAGGGAAGCACGGGGAGGAAGGGAGAGACAGGGGAGGAGTGGAGCCGAACAATGCCGGTCCTTGCCGTGGTCGCCAGCAGCGAGGCCGGTCACGGGACGACAAGGCGAGGTGGAGGAGCACGGGGAGGCTCGGGGCTCCAAGGAACGGGAGGAGATGCGCAACTGCGGCCTGGTGACGAAGTCGAGCGGCGCTGCTGCTTCCTGGACGGTCGGGCGCGAGGAGGCAGGGATCCAGGCACTGGTGCTCGAGCAGAGGAGCTCGGGGATTGGCCGGCTGGGGAAAACAAGGAAGAAAGGAGGCGCATGTTGGTGGGTTTGGTGAAGAAAACGAGGGGGAATTTTGGATCGGGGAGGATCCCGATGAGGAAGAGACAAGAAGAGTGGCGGCGGCGGAATGGGAAGGATGGGACAGGATCCCTAGATCCTAGGGTTGGACCTAAATATATGGCAAGTGGGTTTTGGTTTAGGGGTATTAGGTCCCTCCGATCTTAATCGGATGGTCCCGGATAAATAGGCTAGGAAGACCAAATAAGAAAACGGAGATGTTTTCGGGATGTTTGGGGATGATCTGGATCCAACGGTGACGACTGCTCGGGTCAGGTTCGGGGGAGGTTTCGGACGCGCGCGAGGGGTCTGTGCGCTGTGCAGAGGAACAAGGCGATCGCGTGCAAGGGGGTGGTTGGTCTCAGAACGGTCAAAGGAGGCAAGGGGAACGCGACAACTACGAACGGGTGCGAGTTTTATGAAAACATGCAGATGCAATGTTCATGACGCAATGATAAATGCAACAAATAAATAAATACACACAACGATAACGAAAAATATGGAAATCGTCTGGAGCGTCGGTCTCGGGGCATTACAGTATGCCTTAAGATGGTGTTGATAGTAGGTAGACCAGACAACAAATAATGCACAGATCCAAACTTGTGTGTCTCCAAAGCTTTATCTGGGATCTCCTTGTACATATTTGCCATAGAGTTGTGGTCTTTCTTCTTCTTGGCATACACATCCAAATCATCCTCATGCTCTTTTGGGGCATTGATCAACTTGGCCCACTCATCAACAGTTGACTGGTACCTTGTACCTTCAGACATCCAAACTATTCTACCATCTGGATAGAAATGAGTAGTGGAGTAGAACTGCATAACAAGCTCATCATTCCATTTGGTAAGCTTCTGTCCAACAAACTTGTCAACTCCACAAGCTTTGAAGCTTTCATGCACACTCGGAAGTGATTTTCATTTTCATCAATGAATTCCCAATCAACCCACTTCATATCACAGACTATAGGTTTTTAGTCCAACAGAATGGTCTCATATAAATCTTGTTGTTCTTTGGTGTGGAACCTGTAATCCACATCAGTTTTCCTCCTTATAGCATAGGGATCAGACTGTCTCCAAAGTCTCAGACCTGCATCCTTCCCGATGCTCATATCCTCTGCCACTGGATGAGTGTCATTGTGGTCTGGAATCTTTGGTTTCAGTTTCCTTAGCACATGGGCTTCAACATTTTCTTCTTCAACTTCAGGCATTGGGGCCTTGTTCTTCTCTTCAGCTAGAATGTTCTTGGTGCTTCTCTTAGGCTTAGAATGCTTTTGAGCTTGAGCACTAGCTTTGGGAGCAATTTTGGGCTTTGATGGTGCAACCCCTGACTTGATTGCATCCCTCATGAGCTTCTGGGACTTGGGTGCTGGTGCATCCCCTTCCTCTTCCTCTTCCTCTTCTTCTTATTCATCAGAAGAATGCTTTTCAAATTCAGCCATGAGGTCCACCTTCTTGCACCATGCTACCTCTTGAGCATGCGTTGGTTTTCCCATGAAGAGGAAAGAGTGATGTAGCAAAGTAGCGTAAGTATTTCCCTTAGTTTTTGAGAACCAAGGTATCAATCTAGTAGGAGGTTATACGCAAGTCGCCTCGTACCTACACAAACAAATAAGAACCTTGCAACCAACGCGATAAAGGGGTTGTCAATCCCTTCACTGCCACTTGCAAAAGTGAGATCTGATAGAGATAATAAGATAAATATTTTTGGTATTTTTATGATATAGATTGGAAAGTAAAGATTGCAAAATAAAAGATGGAAGAAATAGTAAATTGATAGGAAAATAATATGATGGAAGATAGACCCTGGGGCCATAGGTTTCACTAGTGGCTTCTCTCAAGATAGCATAATTTACGGTGGGTGAACAAATTACTGTCGAGCAATTCATAGAAAAGTGCATAGTTATGAGAATATCTAGGCATGATCATGTATATAGGCATCACGTCCGCGACATGTAGACCGAAACGATTTTGCATCTACTACTATTACTCCACACATCGACCGCTATCCAGCATGCATCTAGAGTATTAAGTTCATAAGAACAGAGTAACGCATTAGGCAAGATGATATATGATGTAGAGGGATAAACTCAAGCAATATGATATAATCCCCATCTTTTCATCCTCGATGGCAACAATACAATATGTGCCTTGCTGCCCCTACTGTCACTGGGAAAGCACACCGCAAGATTGAACCCAAAGCTAAGCACTTCTCCCATTGCAAGAAAGATCAATCTAGTAGGCCAAACCAAACTGATAATTCGAAGAGACTTGCAAAGATATTTAAATCATGCATAAAAGAATTCAGAGAAGAATCAAATATTGTTCATAGATAATCTTGATCACAAACCCACAATTCATCAGATCTCAACAAACACACCGCAAAAAGAATTACATCGAATAGATCTCCAAGAAGATCAAGGAGAACTTTGTATTGAGATCCAAAGAGAGAGAAGAAGCCATCTAGCTAATAACTATGGACCCGAAGGTCTGTGGTAAACTACTCACACATCATCGGAGAGGCTATGGTGTTGATGTATAAGCCCTCCGTGATCAATTCCCCCTCTGGTGGAGCGCCGGAAAAGGCCCCAATATGGGATCTCACGGGTACAAAATGTTGCGGCGGTGGAAATAGGGTTTTGTGGTGCTCTCGGATGTTTTCAGGGTATATGAGTATATATAGGCTAAAGAAGTAGGTCGATGGAGCCACGAGGGGCCCACGAGGGTGGGGGCGCACCTTCCTGCCTCGTGGCTTCCTTGTTGCTTCCTTGACATCCACTCCAAGTCTCCTGGATTGCGTTTGTTCCAAAAATAACTCTCCCGAAGGTTTCATTCCGTTTGGATTCCGTCTGATATTCCTTTTCTGTGAAACACTGAAATAGGCAAAAAAACAGCAATTTGCACTAGGCCTCCAGTTAGTAGGTTAGTCCCAAAAATAATATAAAAGTGCATAATAAATCCCATTAAACATCCAAAACAGATAATATAATAGCATGGAAAAATCAAAAATTATAGATACGTTGGAGACATATCAAGCATCCCCAAGCTTAATTCCTGCTCGTCCTTAAGTAGGTAAATGATGAAAACAGGATTTTTGATGTGGAATGCTACCTAGCATAATTTTATAAGTAATTCTCTTTATTGTGGCATGAATGTTCAGATTCGAAAGATTCAAGACAAAAGTTTAATATTGACACAAAAATAATAATACTTCAAGCATACTAACTAAGCAATTATGCCTTCTCAAAATAACATGGCCAAAGAAAGCTTATCCCTACAAAATCATATAGTTTGGCTATGCTTCATTTTTGTCACACAAAAATGCTCTCATCATGCACAACCCTGATGACAAGCCAAGCAATTGTTTCATACTTTAGTAATCTCAAACTTTTTTCAACTTTCACGCAATACATGAGCATGAGCCATGGACATAGCACTATGGGTGGAATAGAGTATAATGATGGGGGTTGTGTGGAGAAGACAAAAAGGAAGAAAGTCTCACATTGACGCGGCTAATCAATGGGCTAGGGAGATGCCCATCAATTGATGTCAATGCAAGGAGTAGGGATTGCCATGCAACGGATGCACTAGAGCTATAAATGTATGAAAGCTCAACAAAAGAAACTAAGTCGGTGTGCATCCAACTTGCTTGCTCACGAAGACCTAGGGCATTTGAGGAAGCCCATTTTTGGAATATACAAGCCAAGTTCAATAATGAAAAATTCCCACTAGTATATGAAAGTGACAAAATAAGAGACTCTCTATCATAAAGATCATGGTGCTACTTTGAAGCACAAGTGTGAAAAAAAAGGATAGTAGCATTGTCCCTTTTATTTCTTTTCTCTTTTTTTGGAGCTTTTTTTGGCCTTACTCTTTTTTTCTCTTTTTTTATTTGGGACAATACTCTATTAATGATGATCATCACACTTCTATTTATTTACAACTCAATGATTACAACTCGGTACTAGAACAAAGTATGACTTTATATGAATGCCTCTGGCGGTGTACCGGGATGGGCAATGGATCAATAGTGACATGTATGCAAAATTATGCATGGTGGCTTTTCCACATATACATGCCAACTACATGATCATGCAAGGCAATATGACAATGACAAAGCGTGTCATAATAAATGAGACAGTGGAAAGTTGCATGGCAATATATCTCGGAATGGCTATGGAAATGCCATAATAGGTAGGTATGGTGGCTGTTTTGAGGAAGATATAAGGAGGTTTATGTGTGATGGGCAATGGCTATGGAAAGTTGCATGGCAATATATCACGGGGTTTGGATGCACCGGCGAAGTTTGCACCGGCGAAGTTTGCACCAACTCTCAAGGTGAGAAAGGGCAATGCACGGTACCGAAGAGGCTAGCAATGATGGAAAGGTGAGAGTGCGTATAATCCATGGACTCAACATTAGTCATAAAGAACTCACATACTTATTGCAAAAATCTACAAGTCATCAAAAACCAAGCAATACGCGCATGCTCCTAGGGGGATAGATTGGTAGGTGAATACCATCGCTCATCCCGACCGCCACTCATAAGGATTACAATCGAAGAACACCTCATGTTTCAAATTTGTCACACAATGTTTACCATACGTGCATGCTATGGGACTTGCAAACTTCAACACAAGTATTTCTCAAATTCACAACTACTCAACTAACACGACTCTAATATTACCATCTTCATATCTCAAAACAATCATCAAGTATCAAACTTCTCATAGTATTCAATGCACTTTTTATGAAAGTTTTTATTATACCCATCTTGGATGCTCATCATATTAGGACTAATTCTATAGCCAAAGCAAACTACCATGCTGTTATATAAGACTCTCAAAATAATATAAGTGAAGCATGAGAGATCAATAATTTTTATAAAATAAAACCACCACCGTGCTCTAAAAGATATAAGTGAAGTAGTAGAGCAAAATTATCTAGCTCAAAAGATATAAGTCAAGCACATAGAGTATTCTAATAAATTCCGATTCATGTGTGTCTCTCCAAAAGGTGTGTACAACAAGGATGATTGTGGTAAACTAAAAAGCAAAGACTCAAATCATACAAGACGCTCCAAGAAAAACACATATCATGTGGTGAATAAAAATATAGCCTCAAGTAAAGTTACCGATGAACGAAGAAGAAAGAGCGGATGCCTTCCGGGGCATCCCCAAGCTTAGGCTTTTGGTAGTCCTTGAATTTTACCTTGGGGTGCCTTGGGCATCCCCCAGCTTAGGCCACTCCATATTCCATAATCCATCAAATCTTTACCCAAAACTTGAAAACTTCACAACACAAAACTCAACAGAAAATCTCATGAGCTCCGTTAGTATAAGAAAACAAATCACACTTTAAGGTACTGTAATGAACTCATTCTTTATTTATATTGGTGTTAAACCTACTGTATTCCAACTTCTCTATGGTTCATACCCCCCGATACTAGCCATAGATTCATCAAAATAAGCAAACAACACACGAAAAACAGAATCTGTCAAAAAACAGAACAGTCTGTAGAAATCAGATTTGTTCGAATACTTCTGGAACTCCAAAAATTCTGAAAAACTAGGACAACCTGGAAAATATGTATATTGATCTACTGCAAAAATAATAGGTATTGTATCACGTTCTAGTGAATTTCAACAATTATTTTCGTGATCTCAAAGTTTCTGTCTTTTTCGGCAAGATCAAACAACTATCACCCAAGAAGATCCTATTGGTTCTACTTGGCACAAACACTAATTAAAACATAAAAACACATCCAAATAGAGGCTAGATGAATTATTTATTACTAAACAGAAACAAAAAGCAAGAAACAAAAATAAATTTGGGTTGCCTCCCAACAAGCGCTATCGTTTAAGGCCCCTAGCTATGCATTGATAATTTCGATGATGCTCACATAAAGACAAGAATTGAAGCGCAAAGAGAGCATCATGAAACACGTGACAAACACATCTAAGTCTAACATACTTCCTATGCATAGGCATCTTATAGGCAACAAATTATCAGGGCAAGCAGAAACTAGCATATGCAAGGAAGCGGAAAGAAACAATAGCAATCTCAACATAACGAGAGGTAATTTAGTAACATGAAAATTTCTACAACCATATTTTCCTCTCTCATAATAATTACATGTAGATCATAAGCAAATTCAACAATATAGCTATCACAAAACATATTCTTAACACGATCCACATGTATGCAAAGTTGACACTCTTCCAAAATAGTGGGATTAACATTAACTAAAGTCATGACCTCTCCAAATCCACTTTTATCAAAAACTTCATAAGATCGAACATTCTCCAAATATGTGGGATCTAAAGTTGACACTCTTCCAAACCCACTTTCAATATTATTGCAAACATTATTATCAATCTCATATTCATCATGGGGCATAAATAAATTTTCAAGATCATAAGAAGAATCACCCCAATCATGATCATTGCAACAAATAGTAGTCATAGCAAAACTAGCATCCCCAAGCTTGAGGTTTTGCATATCATTAACACAATTGACATTAAGAGAATTTATACTAACATCATTGCAATCATGCTTTTCATTGAAGGAACTATCTAGTATGGGTGCAATAGCAACGATCTCATGTTTAACATAAGGAATTATAGATAATTCATCTTCATAAATATTGGCATCATGGCCACAAGAATAGCAAGCATCATGTTCATCCAGGGATATTTCAATCAAATCATCAGAATCATAATTATCTATAGATTCATGCATATCATTATTTTCTTCATAAGCAACGGTCGTTCTTTCAATAAATTCTTTAACATAGACATTAGGAGCATAGTTTTCATAGCAATATTTAAGTATGTCGAAATTTTCAGATTCGTAGAGAGTAATATCATACTTTTCAATCAAAGAAGAAACTTCATAAGCACCCTTAAAAGCAACAAATTCTTCAATTTGTTCGATATTGTAGTAACTATAAACACCCTTTGCATAAGAAGATAAGATTTCATTATCATTAAACTCACATAGGTAGGGGAGGTGTTTTTTAGGGTTCTTAGAGCAACAAGTAAAATCATAAATTTCACAAAGATTCCAAGCATAACACAACAATCTGTTTATTTGATCCCATAAGAGTCTCCCTTTTTCAGACAAACGGTGACGCACAAAATGAGCATGCTCATCTAAAGATTTCCCATCAACTAGGCTAGTTGGGGTTTCAGCACGAGCGCATAAGGGTCGAAGATGATCCAAGTAGAACACTTTAACTGGATCCATATCAATAGATTTTTAGCAAGCAAATAGAAGGCACATGGAAACACAAACAAAAAGACATACGGGAAGAAGGCGAAGAAAAGGCAAATGTGAAGTGGGGGAGAGGAAAACGAGAGGCAAATGGCAAATAATGTAATGCGAGGGATAAGAGTTTGTGATGGGTACCTGGTATGTCTTGGCTTGACTTGGAAACTGAGCCAGAAATGGCTAGCTGCTGGGAGATCAAATCTTGACTTGACTTGGCATAAGCCTCCCCGGCAACGGTGCTAGAAATCCTTCTTGCTACCTCTTGAGCATGCGTTGGTTTTCCCTTGAAGAGGAAAGGGTGATGCAACAAAGTAGTGTAAGTATTTCCCTCAGTTTTTGAGAATCAAGGTATGAATCCAGTAGGAGGTTACACACAAGTCATCTCGTACCTACACAAACAAATAAGAATCTTGCAACCAACATGATAAAGGGGTTTTCAATCGGTTCACGGCCACTTACAAAAGTGAGATCTGATAGAGATAATTTTTGGTATTTTTATGATATAGATTGGAAAGCAAAGATTGCAAAATCAAAGACGGAAGAAATAGTAAATTGATAGGAAAATAATATGATGGAAGGTAGACCCGGGGGCCATAGGTTTCACTATTGGCTTCTCTCAAGATAGCATAATTTACGGTGGGTGAACAAATTACTGTCGAGCAATTCATAGAAAAGTGCATAGTTATGAGAATATCTAGGCATGATCATGTATATAGGCATCACGTCCGCGACAAGTAGACCGAAATGATTCTGCATCTACTACTATTACTCCACACATCGACCGCTATCTAGCATGCATCTAGAGTATTAAGTTCATAATAACAGAGTAACGCATTAGGAAAGATGACATGATGTAGAGGAATAAACTCATGTATTGAGAACCAAAGAGAGAGAAGAAGCCATCTAGCTAATAACTATCGACCCGAAGGTCTGTGGTAAACTAATCACACATCATCGGAGAGGCTATGGTGTTGATGTACAAGCCCTCTGTGATTGATCCCCCCTCTGGCGGAGCGCCGGAAAAGGCCCCAAGATGGGATCTCACGGGTACAGAAAGTTACAGCAGTGGAAATAGGGTTTCGTGGTGCTCTCGGATGTTTTCAGGGTATATGAGTATATATAGCCGAAAAAAGTAGGTCGGTGGAGCCACAAGGGGCCCGCGAGGGTGGGGGGTGCGCCTCCTTGCTTCCTTGACGTCCACTCCAAGTCTCCTGGATTTGTTTGTTCCAAAAATAACTCTCCCGAAGGTTTCATTCCGTTTGGATTCCATTTGACATTCCTTTTCTGCGAAACACTAAAATAGGCAAAAGTAGCAATTTGCACTGGGCCTCCGATTAGTAGGTTAGTCCCAAAAATAATATAAAAGTGCATAATAATGCCCATTAAACATCCAAAACAGATAATATAATAGCATGGAAAAATCAAAAATTATAGATACGTTGGAGACGTATCACACCATCTTCCCCTCTTTCTTTCCTTCTTCTTATCCTCACCGGCAACCTCTCCTCCAGTTGATTTGAAGGGTTCCAGAGTGGAGGCCCTGGCCTTAGAGATTGGAATTCTCTTTGCAGGTGCCTTCTTATGCAACCCTGGCTTCGTTGCAGCAGCAGTACCATATTCCTTCTTCAAGACTTTCTTTTTGGAGCTTACTTCCTCCTCAACAGCCACATAATCCTCATCCTCAGAATCTGTCTGCCTTGGGAAAATTACTTGGAGTGCTCCTACTGCCCTCATCATAGCTTCTTGAGGGACTAGTGCCCTCACTCATTTGCACTTTCTCTTCTGATCTATTCTGGCTATCACTCTGGTCAGACATCTTGGCAAGCAAACTGACAGCAAACCTTGTGCATAGATATAGATGAGGTAGAGTGGATGAGCATCACAAAGGGCAGAGTTTTTGCAAAACATATGAGTCAAAAACTTAGTTTTAGTTTTCCACAGAAATCATTTCATAGCTACTGATTTGTTAAACTCGGTGACACCTAAGCAACTTTTGGAGTCTAAACTAGTGAACTCGGTCAGACCGAGTCATAGTTTGGTGGCTCCGAGATTGCTAGGGTTTCACTGAGAATTGAAATCCGTCGCATCAATTTGCAATTTTCGGTCAGACCGAAAAATGCATGTGCAATGGCCTAAGCCAAATTGGTGATACCAATTTCTACAACTCGGTCGGTCTGAGATGAGTTTGGCGGAGACCTAACCCTAAATTTTCGAATCAAATCTAACCTAAAGGAAGTTTTCTCTGGATAGATTGATTCCATACGTGGTAATGATCATGGCCAAGCAATGTGCTAAGAATCGGAGTAAGGGATTAGCACAAAGGATCGAACTCATACCCTAGTTCGGCGGGAGTTCACTACAGAGACAACGGCGGGGCATAATCCCGTTGACAGCGACGGAGACCAGCGGCGGGAGTTCACTAGCGACGAGGAGATGATTCGGAGACCCGAGGCGGCAGAGCAGGACACACGCGGGCTGAGGGGTTTTGAAGAAATTTCCAACATCTCACCCATGGGTATATATATCCTGACCTTGTCGGTTTGACTGAGTGGAAAAACTCGGTGGCACCGAGACGCATAATCACAGTGGCTACTGCAACTCAGTGCGACCGAAAAGTTCAAATCGGTTGCACCAAGATTGAAAACCTAGATCAACTCAGTGAACTTGGTGTGACCGAAATGAATGGATCGGTCAATACCGAAATGCACAGTGAGGTTTTGGAAGTTTAAGTCTATGACGAATCGGGGACTTCGAGTGCTCCTCACACAGAGTGGTTCGAATCTGACTTGATCAAACTTTGTGATTTAGCATGAATAGAGTTTGAGACGAGAAAAGCATAGATAGATAGAGGAGGTTCTTAGGCATTCTTGTCCATCCACTTGGCAAAAGAGAAAAAGGCAAACAATCAAAGCAACAATTGGATGTCCTCGAATGAATAAAATATGCAATCAACATGCTCACACAATAAAATGGCAAATGAAATATGTGACAAAGCATGCACAAACACTCTAGCATCTATCAAGCAATTGGCAATGACTAGGTCATCTATATATGAATATATTGACTTAGGAGTCAAATGAGAACATTTGATCATAGGTCATACTCATCGTTTAAGCACAAGTGGGGTTACCACTTTTACATAAAGCATTGTTGTGTTCACATCATTAGAGTTGCTTTAGATCAATTGATTAGAGTAAAGCTCCCCCTAGATGTGATATCCCCCTAAGAGGGATGAACTAACCTTGGGTTTTGTCGATGATGACTTCATGTAGATGTTGAAGATGTGGATGCTCAATGTTGATGTAGATCATTTGGAGCAATCCATTGGAGTGAGTTGCACTTTCGATACCTACACGGGTTAGTCCCACAAGGAACAAACAAGGATATCCATAGACACAGAGTGATATACACATATATGATGTCCATGAAAGCATTAGGTTACCTTGTCCCTTATCTTACCAACAAGAGGGTTTGTGACTCCCTTAACTAGTGCAAGATGTGGAAATTGTTTGCACTTGTCCTTGCCAAAATGATATGAGTGAATTATATTGGAGGAGTCACCCTCAAGAACTCTCTAGTTCTTCTTCTTCAAGATCCACATCATCTTGACGGGAATCCTTGGAGTTGTAGTCGTACTTGATGAAGTGAAACTTGATGTAGTCCTGGGAACCCACTTGACCAAGGCCTTGGGAGCTTCTTCAAATGCATCAAAGTCCTCTTGAAGATTGTCCTTGCCTTTTTGCTTGTGGTCTTGTGGTGGAAGATCATCTTGAGCTTATGTCCCTTGGAAACAAGTAGGATCATACTTCTCTTGTTGAGGAACAAACTTTGTCTTGGGGTATTGATCTTCTTCCCACTCAACTCCATTGGCATTGAACTTCCGTTCGAAACCAACACCTTGATTCTTCCGGTGCCTTCCTTGCTTGCGTACAGTTTCCTCAAATTGCTTACTTCCAGCAAGGCTCTTGTAAACACGTTTCTCTATAATTCCCTTCAATAAGCTATTTTCTTGCTCAAGTGTAACTTGGCTAAGAGAATCATTAGTGGAATCACGAGAACTACTAGAAGCAAAAACATTGGATTTAGCATGATTATTGTTACTACTAGATGAAGAATCTTTCTTACTCTTGTTGCTAGATTTAACTTGTGGCATGTAAGTAGACAAGAGTAAATGCTTGGCAATGTAAGAAGAACTTTTCTTGCGAAGATCATCATTGATCGCCTTTAAAAACCCATGCTCTTGCTCAAGGTTGAGCTTTTCAAAGCGTAACTTCTCATGAGTCTTTAAAAGTTCTCGATGATCTTCCAAGGTAGTTTCATGAGCTAACTTAAGAGTGTTTAGTTATTTAGTTATATGCTCAGTCTCCTTCTTATCATCATCATTTGTTTTATCTTGATTAGCATGATTAACAACAAATTCATCATAGTTTTCAACACTAGAGTTGTCAACAACTAAATCATCATCACCTAGCAAACCATCTTCATCACCATTTAAATCAACATACTCAGGGTGTGATACCTTTGGGCCTTTAGCCATGAAGCATCTTCCAATTCGTTCATTTGGTGAGTCAAATATGTCATAGGAGTTGGTTGACACAAGTGCTAGACCGGCAACACCTTCATCTTGAGTATATTCGGAGTCGGAGTGATAACTTATTTTGGAGTGATGGTTGGAGTCGGAGCCGGATACCCATTCACCAACATGAGCTTGATGTCTTCATTTTGTGTAGCTCCTTGATGACTTGTCCTTCCTTTCCAAATCCTTGCTTCTCCAAGGGGTTCTTCGTTCATAACTATCATCTCTACTCCTCCTCTCTCTAGGTGGTCATTCTTCTCTTCTACTTCTCCTTTTGGGTGAATCTTCTCTTCTTTTGTAGGGGGTCGTACACTCATTGGAGTAGTGTCTAGGTCTTCCATAATTGTAGCAATTACGTTCACGACTCGAAGATCTTTTGTCATTGTAGGACCTTGACTTGGAACTTCTTTCCTTGCTTCTACTCTTGTAGAACTTGTTGAAATTCTTCACCATTAGGCTCAATTCCTCATTGAAGGTTTGTTTCTCACTTGATGATGTAGGATCATCACATGAGGCTTTGTAAGCACCACTTGACTTGTTGTGAAGCTCTTCCTTATCCTTGAGTGACATCTCATGAGCAACAATTCTTCCAATGACCTCCGTTGGCTTGAGATCTTGGTAATTGGGCATCATTTGGATCAATGTGCACACGGTATCATATTTTCCATCCAAGGCTCTTAGGATCTTCTTGATGATGAATCTATCGGTCATCTCTTCACTTCCTAAGCCGGCAATCTCATTTGTGATGAGAGCAAGCCTAGAGTACATTTCAGTGACACCTTCACCATCCTTCATTTTGAACTTGTCAAGTTGACTTTGGAGAACATCCAATTTGGATTCCTTGACGGAGTCGGTACCCTCGTGCATATCAATCAAAGTATCCCAAATTTCCTTTGCATTCTCAAGACGGCTGATTTTGTTGAATTCTTTAGGGCACAATCCGTTGAAGAGGATATCTCAAGCTTGAGCATTGTATTGCAGCATCTTCAACTCTTCCGCGGTAGCTTCACGGTTCGGTTCTCTCGCATCAAAGAATTCACCTTGCAAGTCAATACACACAATAGCCCAAACGGTGGGGTTATGTCCAAGAATATGAATTTTCATCTTATGCTTCCAACTAGCAAAATTAGTACCATCAAAGTAAGGACCTCTACGGTGATAATTTCCCTCGCTAGACGCCATAATCTCCTAGGTTGTGAAACCAAGGATATGATCTCCAAAAGCTATGGAAATCAAGGCAAATGGAGACCAAAGCTCTGATACCACTTGTTGGATCATAAGTATGTCTAGAGGGGGGTGATTAGACTACTTGACCAAATAAAAATCTAGCCTTTTCCCAATTTCAAGTCTTGACAGATTTTAACAACTTTAGAACAAGTCAAGCAATCAACCTACACATGTAAGTCTAAGAATATAGCAACGGAATGTAAAACATTGCATATGAAGGTAAAGGGAGGAGTTTGGAGGGAGCAAACGCAATGTAGACACGGAGATTTTTTTCCCGTGATTCCGATAGGTGGTGATATCGTACATCCACGTTGATGGAGACTTCAACCCATGAAGGGCAACAGTTGGGCCTTTCGGTGGGACCGACATGTCAACTATGTGCGACCGATGTCATTAGGGTTAGGGCATAACGTAATCATGGTGAGACCGATTACACAAACTGGGTGGGACCGACTTTGGTAATAAGCTAACCAGAGAGTTGGTCAGGCAAACTCGGTGGGACCGATTCGCTCATTTCGGTGAGACCGAAATGTTACGAAGGGGAAACAGAGAGTTTGCATTGCAAACTCAGTGGGACCGATCGCTCATCTCGGTTAGATCGAAACGTTATGAAGTGAAACATAGAGATTGCAATCCCATCTCGGTGAGACTGAGATCCCTATCGGTGAGACCGAAGTGACTAGGGTTTCTGGCAGTGGCTATGTCAAGTGAACTCGGTGGCGCCGGATAGATCAAATTGGTGGGGCCGAGTTTGACTTTTGGTTTGGGACATATATGGAAATGAGAAGGTGGTTGAGGGTTTGTGGAGCATATCACTAAGCATTTTGAGCAAGTAAGCCATTAAGCAACACCTCATCCCCTTTTAATAGTATTGGCTTTTCCTATGGACTCAATGTGATCGTGGATCACTAAACTAAAAATGTAGAGTCTTGAGCTTGAGCCAATTTGTGTCCTTAGCATTTTGAGGGGTCCACATTTCTAATCCATGCCATGCCAATCATTGAACTTCCTGACATAGTCATCTTGAAGTAGCATTAGTTCAATGAGCTATATGTTGTTAGTAATTACCAAAACCACCTAGGGATAGTTGCATTTTCAAAAACAGCTCCAGGAGCAACCTTGTAGCCACCCTATTGACATTGTGATCATGCGGAGACCCCGCAGAGCAGGACTAGGGGTGTTATCTCCTAGGAGAGCCCCGAACGTGGGTAATATGCTTCGGCGTGCATGTCTACGCCTTATCCCGTTTCCAGGCACCGGCGACGTATTACTCTCCCCCACCATGATAAGCCATCCTTTGGCATATGTCACATGACACCCCTGACATACTTTTCGGTTAAGTTCGCGTGCCTTTGGATGTCGCCGGTGGCCTTTGGATCTCGCCGATGAAGGTGGTGTCGACGATCGAGCGGCCTCATTCATCATGGCAGCCCGGTGCCAACGACGTGGAGCTGACGATGCTAGCATTGATCAGGTACGCCACCACCTGCGCACCCTCCTCCTCCGTGATCGCGTCAAAGAGGTGGTTGCGCTTCCGCTCATTGATGCAGAGATGCCATCCCTCGCGGCATATGGTGTAGGCATTGTGCACGGAATCGAGCACCGCCCGCCGCTTATCTACGAAACAAGGATCCGCCAAAAGCATGGCTGCGACAACCCGATTGGATGCATGCTCCTCCTTGATCTAGCCTTCCGCCAACCAGGGCTTCGAGAGGAGTTATAGGTTGTACCACCACTCCTCCTGTAGCATCTGAAACGCAGACACTGGCGGTGCTGCTCCTCCTGCTCTACCATGACGCGGTTGTAGTGCGCCTCTGCCTGCTTCAGGATGAACCCGGTCACCGACGCGGGCGCTTGCTCCGCCTCCATCGCAGAATCCTCGTTGTCCGAGTTATCCTGCCGAAATGTGATGCGTTGGGCTTCCCAATTGTGCACCTCGAGCGCGATTTCGTGGTGGTGTCAGGATCTTCCACCACCCAAAGCACGTCCCAACAATTGTGTCAGCGATTGACGAAGGAGGAAGGAAAGGGGGTGGCATGCCTACGGCTCGGATGGAGGGAGATGGGGCCCGGATGGGTAGAGTTTTCTGCCGAGCTCGACCATCTTTAAATGGCATGCGCCTGAGCAGGTGGAGCACCCCGCAACTTGAATGCGGGTGCCTGGAGTTGGCTTATCTGTAACCAAGCCGGTGTGAATGTCAGGCGGGTGTACATACGATCAGCTGGTTTGCATGTGGTAGGAAGTCGTCTCGTCGTTCCGCTTATCAAGTAGGCTCTGAACATGTGTTAACGTGGCGAGGAGAGCGATTATACACAGCGTGAGCTATAGGTCGGAGTTGGCTTATCATTCATTGCGCTACTGTTGGTGTCAAACAGGCGGACGAATGGCCAGTCGGCTTGAATGTGACACCGAGAGTGAGGTGGCCGTTGACGCGGAACAGCGCAATGGGTTTTGTGTGGGTCAGGGAATTCAGACGCCTACATCACAAATGTTCGGAGGCCCTCAAACCTCTCTGCTTTTGCTTCCGATATGTGAAATTTCAAATGGCTCGTAGTCCGCTCGAATTTGATGCACGGTGTTAGATGACTAAAAGTAACGCGATCCGAACATTTGAGAGCATTTTGGTGAACCGCATTTGAGTTTTCCTTAGAGCATTTACAATCAGACTCCTTCTGACCGAGTGACAACCCGGTCAGTGACTAGTCAGTTTTCTCCGACCCATACGGCCTCCTCAAATGGCCCCTATACATCCGGGTTGATCGGGATCTCCATATCGAACACATATCTTGAGCGGATATGAGGAGGCCCATCCCATCCGCCACATCGGATCAGCCCATATTGTCCCGCATCGACCCCACCGTCCCCTAAAATATCCTCACCCGGACCATACCCTACCTTGTTGTCTCACTCTCCACTACGCTCCCCATCGATTCCCCTTCCATCTCTGTCACTTCCTCTCTCAATGTAGAGCACCAGCAACGCCTCAGGCAGGGATCCGATTGCGAGGATGACCCCATCGATTTGGACGCCCTTGTCCGCGAGGCGATGGTGGACGATGTTGAGGGGCTCACTGTTTGCATCACGCTGCAGCATTTTGATGACCCACAAGTATAGGGGATCAACCGTAGCTCTTTTCGATAAGTAAGAGTGTTGAACCCAACGTGGAGCAGAAGGAAATGACAAGTAGTTTTCAGTAAGGTAATGTCTGCAAGTGCTGAAATTGTAAGTAGCG
Source organism: Triticum dicoccoides (assembly GCF_002162155.2). Classification (NCBI taxonomy): domain Eukaryota; kingdom Viridiplantae; phylum Streptophyta; class Magnoliopsida; order Poales; family Poaceae; genus Triticum; species Triticum dicoccoides. The sequence goes on from NC_041389.1 coordinate 130,771,556, forward strand.
GAGTAGTTTGATAGCAAGATAATTTGTAACGAGCAAGTAACGATAATAGTAACAAAAGTGCAGCAAGGTAGCCCAATCCTTTTTTAGGCAAAGGACACGCCAAAACGGTCTTGTATGATAAGCAAAGCGTTCTTGAGGGTACATGGGAATTTCATCTAGTCACTTTCATCATGTTGGTTTGATTTGTGTTCGCTACTCTGATAATTTGATACGTAGGTGGACTGGTGCTTAGATGTTGTTCTTAATTGAACAAACCTCCTACTTATGATTAACCCTCCCGCCTCTATCAATGAGCAAGTAACGATAATAGTAACAAAAGTGCAGAAAGGTAGCCCAATCCTTTTTGAGGCAAAGGACAGGACAAAACAGTCTCTTATGATAAGCAGAGCGTTCTTGAGGGTACACGGAAATTTCATCTAGTCACTTTCATCATGTTTGTTTGATTTGTGTTCGCTACTTTGATAATTTGATATGTGGGTGGACCGGTGCTTAGGTGCTGTTCTTACTTGAAAAAATCTCCTACTTATGATTAACCCTCCCACAAGCATCCGCAACTATGAGAAAAGTATTTAGAATAAATTCTAACCATAGCATTAAACTTTTGGATCCAATCGGTCACTTATGAAATAGCGCATAAACTGGGGTTTAAGCTTCTGTCACTCTCGCAACCCACCATCTAATTGATACTCCACAATGCATTCCCTTAGGCCCAAATATGGTGATGTGTCATGTATTCAACATTCACATGACACCACTAAGGGAATAACAACATACATACGATCAAAATATCGAACACATATCAAGTTCACATAATTACTTGCAACATGATTTCTCCCATGACCTCAAGAACAAAAGTAACTACTCACAAATGATAAACATGCTCATGATCAAAGGAGTATTAAATAGCATAATGGATTTGAACATATAATCTTCCACCAAATAAACCATATAGTGATCAACTACAAAATGTAATCAACACTACTAGTCACCCAAAAGCACCAATCTATAGTTCCGGTAACAAGATTGAACACAAGAGATGAACTAGGGTTTGAGAGGAGATGGTTCTATTTAAGATGTTGATGGATATTGCCCTCCCCAAGATGGGAGAGTCGTTGGTGATGATGATGATGATGATTTCCCCCTCCGGGAGGGAAGTTCCCCCAGCGGAATTGCTCCGCCGGAGGGCAAAAGTGCTCCTGCCCAAGTTTCGCCTCGAGATGGTGGCGCTTCGTCCCGAAAGTCTCCCCTTATTGTTTCTAGGTCAAAATGACTTATATACCAAAATATGGGCACTGGAGGTGGGCCGAGGAGGCCACAACCCACCAGGGCGCGCCTGGGGGGCCTGGCGCGCCCAGGTGGGTTGTGCCCACCTGGTGGCCCCCCTTTGGTGTTTATTGGCTCCAATATTTCTTAAATAATCCATAAAAAATTTCCGTGAACTTTCAGCTCATTTGGAGTTGTGCAGAATAGGTGGCCTGATGTAGCTTTTCCAGGTCCAGATTTCCAACTGCCAGAATTCTCCCTCTTGGTGTGTTCCTTGTAAATTATGAGAGAAAAGGCATTAGAATTTGTAGCGACCCAACCTTAGACGGTCAAGCCTTTGTGTATCATGCCATCCCTATATCAGTATGCTGGCACACACAGTACATCAGTGTATATATCAAAGTGCAATCACATGTATAAGTAACATAAAACTGATATATACCTCATATGTCTCAGCAGAAACAATCAACGGGTGTGGAGTCCCATCAACACCATCGGCAAGTTGAGTGTAGACCCTAACCCTATACCGTACTCTTACTCGTCGAAGAAATCCTGCAACATGATACGTTGCAGTCATGTAGGTCAGTACATTGAATGTACCGGCAAGATCACAAATAAGAGAAAACAGATGATAAACTTATTCTATATGCAATATGGCTTTGTGGCTCTGTGTCTGAGTTTTGTTTGCATAAAAGCTGAATTTCATTTTCCCTACAACAAAGGAATAACTGAAGTCTGTACTATGGAGTTTTCTATCATGACATGGTTCCGCCAACCGATGTCTCATAGCCCAAAATCATCATAAGTTGCCCACAATTAAGTTATCAATCCGGTGTTGAGAGTTCCGAGATAGATCCAAGTCCAGAGGCTCAAGTTGTTCATAACCGGGGACACGACTAATCGATTAGGTTTAAACCCTCTACAGAGGTTTGTACACTTTACCCGCAAGATTCGATCCCTCTTTTTATGTTCTTGCACTTCAGGATGTTTGAGAACAAGACGACCGAAACATGGTCTTTCGAAGAGTTCCCCTGACCTTCGGTGCTCATTCACTCCTACCGTAGTCCTACATCTGCTAGCACCGTCCCAGCCAGAGTCACAATTAAGGTCAACCAAGCCAAAGCACATAGTGACTTGCAGTTGCACAGGTAAGCTTCCGGGCATGAAGTATTCTTCTGTCTCTTTGAGTCTGGCTGAAGCTTTCCACAAGATTTCATGGCACTTCTCCATGCATCCCGGCCATCCACTGGTTTCTCCAGGTTGCCCATCAACCATCCTTCACCCAGTAGTGTGTACTGAATTCTTGTATCGAGTCTTGAAGTCTTGAGGCCTTGAAGATGCAGTCCTTGCAGATTTCCATCATGGAGTAGTTGTTATTGACGTAGAGTCCTCCTTCTTCACACCACTCCCGTGCACTCATACCAAACCCCGTCTACTATAGCGTAGCATTAAAACTATATAATGTCCCGAGCTTGGTAACAGGGAGATGGGTTCCTACCTCATGCATTCTACTCAACTACAAGATTGAATAACACTACTGGAGGGATTATTGAAAGGGTGCTACTACATGAAAATAAAACATATGTATGAAAAACAAGGTCAAAGTGAACTTGCCTGGTATTACTTGATGAAAATAACAACGCTGTCAGAAAATGACTTGGTAGAACTAATCGTCACTCTCAGAAGAAAATCTATATAAGTCAAACATAGCATTCACATAAGCAATCATTCTAGCAAGCAATACTAACACTCAAAATAACAATTAAAACAAAAAATAAAAACTCAATAATAAAACTCCAACAAATTCCAAAGAAGCTTCAAATAAAACTAGAAAGAAAAACTACTAACGAAAATCTATGACTTTGCTACAAGCATCTAACATAGTTTTGCCCTAAGTAAAAAAACATAACAGAAATTAAAACACTAAACTAATAATTTAACAGAAAATAAAAATTAAAACAACTAAGTTAACAAAAAGTATTTTTCATAAAATTTTATTTGCAAAAAGAAACAAATAAAAAGCTTTTATAAAACTCTAACTATGACCTATAGAAGTTTTCATACAAAACTTAGGAAAATAAATTTTTAAAGTAAAAATAATTTTTTCTCCTGTTGTCTAACAGAAACACAACTAATTTTGTCAAAAGTGACAAAAAGAAATAATTTCAAACTAACAAAAACAATAAAGAAATGGCTAAAACAGAACTGTAAGTAAAATAGTACTGTTTTGCTAAAAACCTAAATTAAATTAACCTAGAAATAAAATACTAAATACTACTGGATAAACAAAGGTCCTAGAGACCAGGAGCAAAAAAATCGGTCAAAAATAATATTCCTAACTCAAAATAGCTCAAATCTGGTGATTTGAGCAAATTCATACAAACACAAATTAAAACTGCTCAAATGTGAAATAAAATTGCACTAAGAGAAACTTCATAAAATTTGTGATCCAAGGCAGTTGGAATCACTCAAAAATACCTCGTATATAATTAACCATGGATTTTACAAGATTGAAACTATTCTATTGTAAAAACAGAACGAAAAAATGAACAGTCGGTCGGGATTTACTGTAGCAGTTCCGGTGATGGGGTCCTGGTGGAGCTCCGGCGACGTCCTCCGGTAGCCCTATGGCATCGGTGAAGGGACTTTCTGGGGAGTCAGAGCGGGGCGGAGCGAGTGGTGGGGTCTGTGGGTGGCAGGGATGGCCGGAGGTGGTGGGGCTGGTCGGCAATGGCGGCGGTGGTCCGGCGAACTCCGGCGAGGTGGCGCGGTAGTGTGGGGCGAGGAGAGGCGGCTCTAGGGCGGGAATGGGTGCGGAAGGTGGCCATTTATAGGGGGGAGCTCGGTTTGGAGTAGGGGGAAAGGGATTTCGCGAATCCCGCGATCTCCGGTGATGGCTGACGCGGCTGTGCTCGGGAACGAAATCCCGTTCGTGAGGAAGGACATGATCTGGCGCGATCGTGCCGGATTTGGCCCAAAAATATACCTTTCCTTTTTAAAAAGATTCCGCGAATAAAAATCATTTAAAAAATAAAATATAGGAGTATTATATATATAAATGATCATAAAAATAAGTCCAATTTAATGGGACATTTTCCAGGGGCAAAGAATATACTTTTTTAAAAATCATTTTTTTAAATTCAAACAAAAATCCAAATGACTTTCAAAACTCTATGAAAAAATATTCCAACATTTTTGGGGTGTCATGTTACTCCCTATCAACACTTTTGTTTCAAGTGTTCTTTGTCAGAAAAGTTTTTTCTGAATAAAATTCAAATGCCACTTTGAGTTAAAAACAAAATTTAAATGACAAATTCAAATTAAATATTTCTTTACTTCCCACCCTCTTTCATTGAAGAAATCATGAGGATCATTGAGTGGCATGAAGTTTGAAATATTTCCAAATTCAAATATTTTCAAACAGAAATATTTTTTTGGAAAGTCCTTTTATTCCCTCTCATTCAAACTTCAAAAGTTTTAAAATTCCAATCAATTTTACTCAATCAATCAATCAACAATCAATCAAACAATCATATATTTTAATTATTATAATATTCCAAAATTTATAATTTTGGGATGTTACAGAATTACTCCAAAAAAGCATTATTATGGATAAAAACACTATAAATAACAGAAAGAAAACATGATGCAAAATGGACGTATCAACTCCCCCAAGCTTAGACCTTGCTTGTCCTCAAGCAAAAACCGAAATTAAAAAACATGTCCACATGCTTTGAGAGAGAGGTGTTGATAAAAACAAAATACGGACATAGAAGCATCATGTTGATTATTATAGCAGCAACAAAATTAAAGATATGACTTTTATCATAGAACTTTTATTATATACTTCTGATGAATAAGTAATAGTTCATCACACAATCGAAGTATAAAGCAAAAACTCTATTAGAAACCAACAAACTATGTTCTCAGTCAACTTTGCAACTACAATTCATCATCTTTTCAGGAAGGGTCACGTGTCGGAGCCTGTAGGCACGTCCACATACTCAACCATCATATAGTCTTCTATGATTGCTAACATTCACCTCGGACCCATGAGCAAAACATTTCAACCAGACACATAGAAAGATAGGCGCTTATAGTTTTGCCTCCCAACATACTCACCTCGAGGGTGATGTCAACAATAAAACTCATGCTATCTATATTCAACTGGACATATGTGCCTAGATCTTTCCTCACCACATGATGCTTGCCAAAGGAGAAAAATGAAAGGAATAGAAGGAAAACTTTGACTCTTTGCATAAAAGTAAGTGCATAAATATAAATGAAAGGCCCTTTGTAGAGGGAAGCAGAGGTTGACATGCGCTTATTTGTTTGTATGCTCAATCCCTTAGTGCAAGAGAACGCCACGTTGTATTGCCCTTAAGATGACAACCTTTATTATGCAGTCTGTCACTTTTATTCTTTCTCATCCAAGTTCGTACAACGCTCAATTTTCTCTTACACTAAATGATCTCACACTTTTAGAAGAAATTTTTATTGCCTTTTTGCACTGATGACAACTTACTTGAGGGATCTTGCTCAATACCTAGGTAGGTATGGTGGACACTTGAAAAAGATTTTGGTTTAAGGGTTTTTGGATGCACAAGTAGTATATCTACTTAGTGCGGAATTTTTCGCTAGCAAAGATAGGGGCAAGCACCACATGTTAAAGGATCTATGACAATATGACTTCTATGTGAATATAAACAAACACAAATCATTAAGTTGTCTTTCTTGTCCAACGTCAACATTTTTGGCATATAATATTTTGATGAGGGCTCACAATCACAGAAGATTTCTAGATAGTATATCTATATGTGAATCTTATCTTCCCTTATTAATTCTTTCATGAGTTGCATGATTGACTAATGCTATGTTTGTCAATCTCTAATAAAATTTTCTACTATACTTTTCCTTATGTGGTGCCATCACCTACCATAGGATTAGTATATGATCTTATTGATTTATTTCCTTTCTCTTATTCTTTCTTTATTTCTTTTCTTTATTTGCAACATGAAAGTAAAGAAAGCAAAAACTCAAACTAACTTTATTATATAACTTGCACACGATTATAAGGATAGATCACTAAGCAAACTCTCAAAGAAGAAAGGATCGAACTAAACTTTATTTCATCTAAAAGCAAATGATGAACTAGGATAAGTAAAAGCAAATGGATAGTGGGATGATATGATACCGGGGCACCTCCCCCAAGCTTGGTGGAAGCCAAGGGGAGTGCCCATACCCGATACTCAATTCTCTTTTGGTGGTAAAGAAGATGATGGTGGTGATGAAGACAATTTTGCCTTCAACTTCTTCATATTGTAGTTGATAAGAGCAATTTCTTATTTTAGATCGTCGACATCCAATTCCAACTTCAAGATCTTGTCACATAAATCCCCTTTGTTTTTTTGCCGGAAACAAGAAGGAATAGATCGGTTAGGTCATTTAGGGAGGCTGGATTTCTTGAACTCTATATGCATGTCCCCGGGTTGAGGTAGAGGAACATCTTCCTCCTCCGAGCTTGAATCATCGATCCTCATCAAGTGAGCACCCTCCTCATCATCTGAAGTTCGACCATAAGGAGATAGGTCCTCATAGGTATTTGGGTCATCAATAAGATGCGAGACATAGCTCTCTCCGTCAGAGTCTTGGAACGACATAATTTCATATCTACGTAGAAAACAACAAGAAAAGAGAACAAAGGATTTCTCCGTGATACAGTGATCAACAGGTATGGGAAGTATATATAGATTTTTTATCTTGGAGGACAAGCATATGGAAGAAAAATGGAGTATGGAAGGTGTCCCAGGTGGGCACAACCCACCTGGGCGCGCCAGGCCTGGCGTCCTAGTGTCTTGTGCCCACCAGGGGACGCTTCCTCGAAGTTTCTTTATTTCCAAAATTTTAAAATATTCCAAAACTGATAAAAAAATTTGTGGATTTTTCGGAGTCCGTTTACTTACCGTATCACATACCTCTTTATTTTCACGATTCTGGAGTGTTCCGGAAGGACTCTTTTATGTGTTCTTCCGGTGTCAAAGTTTGGATAATATTACTTTCAGCATTGATAGGCGTACCTGAGATATAATGCTTTATTCGTTGCCCATTGAAAACCTTCGGGTTAGTACCTTCGGAGTTATTTATTTTGATGGCTCCAGACTGGTAAACCTCCTCGATGATGTATGGGCCTTCTCATTTTGAGAGGAGCTTCCCTTCAAAAAATCTAAAACAAGAGTTGTACAAAAGAACATATTCTCCAACTTTAAACTCACGCTTTTGGATTCTTTTGTCATGGCATCTTTTAACTTTTTCTTTAAATAACTTTGCATTTTCATAAGCTTGGGTTCTCCATTCATCTAAAGAGCTTATATCAAATAACCTCTTTTCACCAGCAAGTTTGAAATCATAGTTGAGTTCTTTAACTGCCAAATATGCTTTATGTTCTAACTCAAGAGGGAAATGACAAGCTTTTCCATAAACCATTTTATAAGGAGACATACCCATAAGATTTTTATAAGTTGTTCTATAAGCCCAAAGTGCATCATCTAATTTCTTAGACCAATTCTTCGTGGACCTATTAACAGGCTTTTGCAAAATTAGTTTTATTTCTTTATTGCTAAGTTCATCTTGACCACTAGACTCAGGATGATAGGGTGATGCAATTCTATGGTTAATATCATACTTGCAAGCATCTTACGGAAAGCACCATGAATAAAGTGTGAACCACCATCAGTCATTAAATATCTAGGGACTCCAAACCTAGGGAAAATAACTTCCTTAAGCATTCTAATAGAGGTGTTGTGATCAGCACTACTAGTTGGAATAGCTTCTACCCATTTAGCAACATAATCAATAGCAACCAAAATATGTGTATACCCATTAGAGGAAGGAAAGGGTCCCATGCAATCAAATCCCCAAACATCAAATGGTTCAACGGCAAGTGAATAATTCATAGGCATTTCTTGACGCTTACCGATATTACCTATTCTTGACATTCATCACAAGAAGAGACAAACTTACGGGCATCCTTGAAGAGAGTAGGCCAATAAAATCCAGATTGCAATACCTTGTGAGCAGTTCTATCTCCAGCATGATGCCCTCCATAAGCTTCAGAGTGACATTTCCGTAGGATTTGTCCCTATTCATTCTCAGGTACACAATGCCTAATAATACCATCTACTCCTTTATAAAGATGTGGGTCATCCCAAAAGTAATGTCTTAAATCATAGAAGAATTTTTTCTTTTGTTGGTATGTAAAGCTAGGTGGTAAATATTTAGCAACAATGTAATTAGCATAGTCAGCATACCAAGGAGTACTATGAGAAACATTTATTGCAGCTAACTGCTCATCAGGAAAACTATCATCAATAGGTAGTGGGTCATCAGGCACATTTTCAAGCCTAGACAAATTATCAGCTACTGGGTTCTCAGCTCCTTTTCTATCAATGATATGTAAATCAAATTCTTGTAACAAGAGAACCCAACGAATAAGTCTAGGTTTAGCATTTTTATTTCCCATAAGATATTTAATAGCAGCATGGTCTGTGTGAATAGTTACTTTGGAATCAACAATATAAGGTCGAAATTTATCACAAGCAAACACCACTGCTAGGAATTCTTTCAGTAGTAGCATAATTTCTCTGAGCACTATCTAGAGTTTTACTAGCATAATGAATAACATTCAATTTCCTATCAACTCTTTGTCCTAGAACAGCACCAACAACATAATCACTAGCATCACACATAATTTCAAAAGGCAAGTTCCAATCAGGTGGTTGAACAATAGGTGCAGATATTAAGGCTTTCTTGAGTGTTCAAAGGCTTCAAGATAGTCATCATCAAAAACAAAAGAAATATCCTTTTGCAAAAGATTAGTAGGAGGCCTAGAAATTTTAGAAAAGTCTTTGATAAATCTCCTATAGAAACCAGCATGACCTAGGAAACTACGAATACCTTTGATGTCCTTAGGACATGGGATTTTCTCAATAGCATCAACCTTAGCTTGGTCCACTTCAATACCTCTTTCAGAAAATTTATGACCCAAGACAATGCCTTCATTAACCATAAAGTGGCACTTCTCCCAATTCAAGACCAGATTTGTTTGTTCACGTCTCTGCAAAACTCGCTCAAGATTGCTTAAACAATCATCAAAAGACTTCCCATAAACAGAAAAGTCATCCATGAAAACCTCAACAATCTTTTCACAAAAGTCAGAGAAGATAGCAATCATACATCTTTGAAAGGTAGCGGGTGCATTACATAAACCAAAAGGCATACGTCTATAAGCATAAGTTCCAAAGGGACAAGTAAAAGTAGTATTTTCTTGATCAGGTTGAGAAACAGGTATTTGTGAAAAGCCAGAGTATCCATCTAGGAAGCAAAAGTGTGTGTTCTTAGATTATATTTCAAGCATTTGATCAATAAAAGGCAAAGGGTAATGATCTTTTCTAGTTGCTTTGTTTAATTTTCTGTAATCAATTACCATTCTATAGCCTGTAACAATTCTTTGTGGAATAAGTTCATCCTTATCATTGGGAACAACGGTAATACCTCCTTTCTTAGGGACATAATGAACATGACGTACCCATCTACTGTCAGCTATAGGATAGATTATACCTGCTTCCAGAAGTTTTAAGATCTCCGTTCTTACCACTTCCTTCATTTTTGGATTCAACCGACGTTGGTGATCAACAACGGGTTTAGCATCAGGTTCCATATTAATTTTGTGATGACATAGAGTGGGACTAATGTCCTTTAGATCATCAAGAGTATATTCAATTGCAGCCCGGTGCTTCCTTATAACTTTCAATAATCTTTCTTCTTCATGTTCTGAAAGGTTAGCACTAATAATAACAGGATATATATTTTTTCTTTTCATCTAGATAAGCATATTTCAAAGTGTCTGGCAATTGTTTTAATTCAAACACAGGATCACCTTTAGGCAGAGGAGGACCTCCTAGAGTTTCAATAGGCATATTGTGTTTAAGCAGAGGACGTTGTTCAAAGAAAACCTTATCTATTTCATTTCTTTCATGCATATGTAAATCATTTTCATGGTCTAGCAAATATTGTTCTAAAGGATCAGTAGGTGGAACAACAATAGAAGCAAGACCAATTAATTCATCCTTACTAGGAAATTCTTTTTCATGATGATTTCTACTAAACTTGGAAAAATTAAACTCATGAGACTCATCACCAAAGCTAACACCAACAGTTTGTTTCTTACAATCTATCTTAGCATTAACTGTATTCAAGAAAGGTCTACCAAAGATAATGGGACAAAAGTCATCTTGTGGGGAATCAAGAACAAGAAAATCAGTAGGGTATTTAATTTTCCCACACAACACTTCAACATCTCTAATAATCCCAACTGGTGATATGGTGTCTCTATTAGCAAGTTTAATAGTAACATCTATTTCTTCTATCTCAGCAGGTGCTATGTCTTTCATAATTTCTTCATATAAAGTAAGGAATAGCACTCACACTAGCACCCATGTCACATAAACCATGATAACAATGATCTCCTATTTTAATTGCAATAACAGGCATGCCAACAACAGGTCTATGTTTATCTCTTTTATCAATTTAGCAATTCTAGCAGCTTATTCATAGAAGTAAATAACATGCCCATCCATATCTTCTTACAAGAGATCTTTAACCATAGCAATACTAGGTTCTACATTAATTTGTTCATCAGGTTTAGGTGTTCTATTATAAATTTTGTTAACCACAGTTCAAACTTTAGCATGTTCCTTAATCCTAACAGGGAAAGGTGGTTTCTCAATATAAGCAGAAGGAACAACTGGATCAACATTATAAAGTATAGTTTCTTCTTTAACTGGTACCGGTTCTTTAGTTTCTTTTTTAATAGGTGGGTGATATTTAAACCACTTCTCCTTAGGGAGCTCAACATGAGTAGCAAATGATTCACAAAAGGAGGCTACTATCTCAGAGTCAAGCCCATATTTAGTGCTAAACTTTTGAAAAGCATCGGTATCCATAAAAGATTTAACACTATCATACTTAAGTTTAATACCTGACTCTTTACCTTCGTCGAGTTCCCAATCTTCAGAGTTGTGTTTAATTCTTTCCAAAAGATCCCACCGGAATTCAATAGTCTTCTTGTCAGGGGAAATGACACCTATGGGATCCTGGGGAATCCCTTCTACGGTTGGTGGGGCGTGGAGCTGCGCAAAGAGCATGTCTAAAAGATGAGCGCGAGGAGATTTTTACCCAGGTTCGGGCCGCAAACGATGGGTAAAACCCTAGTCCTGCTTGTCTATGTTTATTTAGTGTTCTTGAGCTCCTGAACTAGCTGCGGTGCATGCCCAGTCCAAAAAGTCTGAATCCTTACCCAGTACGCCTCGGGCCTCCTTTTATATGTCAAAGGGGTCGCCACAATGGCACACAGGAGGTGGAAAGTATCTACAGTGTACAAGTTTATCGCCTGGCACCGTAGGACAAACACATTTAATGCGTTGCCGACGTGCCCTTTTGCTTTATCGTGGACGACAACGAAGCTCGTCCCGTCCATCACCGCCTCGTCTTGCTTCGACGCGCGTCCAAGATGACAAGGCATGCAGCGCAAGCTGGCTGGCTGGCTGCTGAGCCGGTGCGGTGACAGGGTCTTCACGAAGATCTGCATGCCACCACGCAGGTGCTTGACTAGTTGGCCTAGAATCTGCATGCTACCATGCATGCGCTCGCCTAGTTGGCGGGCTGGTTGTCACGCCGGAACGGCCGCGGGTAGCGAAACATTGGTGGGTGCGGGCCTGGCCACGGGCCCGCAGATGCTCCCGGCAAGGGTTTTGCTGGGGTCTCGTGGCCGTCCGTGGCAAGGATCTTGCCGGGGGTCTTCGTCTGTCCCCAGCAAGGCTCTTGTCGGGGATCTTCGCCTTCTGGTTCTTATCTAGATTTGCAGGCCTTTGGTCTTCACAAAGATCTGCATGCCACCACACAGGCGTCCCTGAGTCTTGGTCTCGACATTGTCGATGGTGTCAGAACTCTCAGGCTCAAGGGTGGTGGCCTTGCTGGTGTTGGGCGAGTCGCCCCGGCAAGGGCCTTGCCGGGGGAAGTCCATCTTATCCCTTTGCTCTTCACGCCTCTGGCTTGAGTACTATCTCGACAGTCTTGTTCCTTTGCTTCTTCTGCCCCGCCAAGCATGGCCGCAGGTGTGGCTACAACTTCCCGTGCACAAGTGAAGGGTTACAGAAAGGCCCCTACTTTTGTACACCGACAGGAGCCCCCGGGCATGGGCCACACATAAGCGCGAAGCGTTGTTGGGCTAGGCCCAGAATGGTACGCGGGCACGTGTGTCAGAGTTTTAACTATGGTAACTTCTTCGCTAGTTGCACTTCCCCGCGACCCGCATTGAGTGCGTGACGTGGGGGTCGTGCGTGGAACAGTCATAGCACGCTTGCGTCACCTCTTGGTGAATAGTAAAGAGGCGGCCCGCGTCTTCCCCATAGAAAAGAGGAAACCGCAGGGGCGCTGCTCATGTACCCTCTGCGCCCTTTCCAATCTTGGAACCGCTGTCCCCCTCTTCTTCTTCAAGCGCAAATCGGAGCGCTCGCCTCCGCTCGCTGTCGCCGCGCCCCCATTGCCCTTGATTCCCCCCTCTCAGCCGCCATGGTACCCAAGACAAGCAAGGGCAAGGGAGCGGCCAAGGATGTCGGGGGGGAGGAGGCGTCGGAGAGCGAGTTGGTGGAGATACGGATGCAGTATGCCCTCTTCACCTCGACAGTCGACGCACTCACCCTCAAGGAGAAGTTTAGGCCCCTGTCGGGAAGGGAGACGTCGGGGCATCCCGCAACGCGCATCAACCCCGCCTCCTGTGCCAAGGCCGGTCCAAATCGATATCCTTTCTTCGTTAACTACCTCTCCTGCGGGCTCTGCCCCCTTTCTCACATTTCTTCAACGACATCATGCACACCTATGGCTTCCACCATCTGGACCTTACGCTGAACGTCGTGGCATGCATGGCCTTCTTTGCCCATCTCTGCGAGGGCTTCACCGGTTTGCACCCCAGCACGACGCTCTTCCGCCATTACTTCACCCCTCGCATCCAGCCAGGGGGCGTCATCTCTAGCTGCATTATTTTGATCCCGAGGACCCAGAGTAGGGGCACGTACTCGGAGGGCGCTGATACGTCTCCAACGTATCTATAATTTTTGATTGTTCCATGCTATTATATTACCCCTTTTGGATGTTTATGGGCTTTATTTTACACATTTATATCATTTTTGGGACTAACCTACTAACCGGAGGCCCAGCCCATATTGCTGTTTTTTTGCCTATTTCAGTATTTCGAAGAAAGGAATATCAAACGGAGTCCAAACGCAATGAAACCTTCAGGAGCGTGATTTTTGGAATGAACGTGATCCAGAGGACTTGGAGTGCAAGCCAAGAAGCTGTTGAGGCTCCCACGAGATAGGGGGGCGCCCCCCCCCCCCCGGTAGGGCGCGCCCCCTGTCTCGTGGGCCCCTCGGGCGGCCACCGACATACTTCTTCCTCCTATATATACCTACGTACCCCGAAAACATCCAGGAGCAGGACGAAACACAATTTCCACCACTGTAACCTTCTGTGTCCGTGAGATCTCATCTTGGAGCCTTCATGGGCACTCTGCTAGAGGGGAATCGACCACGGAAGGCCTCTACATCAACATCCTTGCCCCTCCGATAAGTTGTGAGTAGTTTACCACAGACCTACGGGTCCGTAGTTATTAGCTAGATGGCTTCTTCTCTCTTTTTGGATCTCAAAACAATGTTCTCCCCCTCTCTTGTGGAGATCTATTCGATGTAAACTCTTTTTGCGGTGTGTTTGTCGAGATCCAATGAATTTTGGGTTTATGATCAAGTTTATCTATGAATAATGTTTGAATCTTCTCTGAATTCTTTTATGTATGATTGAGTTATCTTTGCAAGTCTCTTCGAATTATCAGTTTGGTTTGGCCTACTAGATTGATCTTTCTTGCCATGGGAGAAGTGCTTAGCTTTGGGTTCAATCTTGCGGTGTCCTTACCCAGTGACAGAAAGGGTTGCAAGGCACGTATTGTATTGTTGCCATCAAGGATAACAAGATGGGGTTTATATCATATTGCTTAAGTTTATCCCTCTACATCATGTCATCTTGCTTAATGCGTTACTCTGTTCTTATGAACTTAATACTTGCAGGCAGGAGTCGGTCGATGTGTGGAGTAATTGTAGTAGATGCAGGCAGGAGTCGGTCTACTTGTTATGGACGTGATGCATATATACATGATCATGCCTAGATAATCTCATAACTATGCGCTTTTCTATCAATTGCTCGACAGTAATTTGTTCACCCACCGTAATACTTATGCTATCTTGAGAGAAGCCTCTAGTGAAACCTATGGCCCCCGGGTCTATCTCTTATCATATTTGCTTTCAATCTACTTTTATTTGCATCTTTGCTTTTTTCATCTATATTATAAAATACCAAAAATATATTTATCTTATCTTACTATCTTTATCAGATCTCACTTTTGCAAGTGGCCGTGAAGGGATTGACAACCCCTTTATTGCGTTGGTTGCGAGTTCTTTGTGTGTTTGTGTAGGTGCGTGGGACTTTTGAGGAGCCTCCTACTGGATTGATACCTTGGTTCTCAAAAACTGAGGGAAATACTTACGCTACTATCGCTGCATCACCCTCTCCTCTTCGAGGAAAACCAACGCAAGCTCAAGACGTAGCAAGAAGGATTTCTGGCACCGTTGCTGGGGAGGTCTTCGCTCAAGTCAAGACATACCAAGTACCCATCACAAACCCATCTCCCTTGCATTTACATTAATTGCCATTTGCCTCTCGTTTTACTCTCCCCCACTTCACCCTTGCCGTTTTATTCGCCCTCTCTTTCCCAATCTCTTCCTCTCTTTTCGCTTGCCTTTTCCTGCTTGCTTGTGTGCCTGTTTGTCATTATTGTAAGTGCATCTAGTGCCACCCCTAGTTGGTTTTGGAGTATTGACGACAAAGTTGGTTGAGGGACTAGTGCGTTTGTGAGAATTGTAGGATAACGCAGGTAGTGTCCCTCATTGATTCGGTTTACCTACTGGAGATGACCCCTAAAAATGTATGAAGAAATTGAAGACAATGGTGGTATGAGAAGATATTCATATTGAAGACTATGACATGAGAAGACATTGCGTGAAAACTATGGAGCGCGAAGACTGCATGGCTTCGTTGTTTCCTTTTCTTCTTTGTTGAGTCATATGAACCACCGTACTGTTAAGTGGGGTCCATGTGAACTAAGTCAGAGTGACTGAAGTGATGCTCAACCCAAATCCTATGTCTTCGAGCGAAGACAATGAGAGCAAATCTTATCCAGAGCTGGATGAGTCAGCTTTGCTTGTAGCCCAAGTAAAGTTGCCGCGTGTGTTTGAAATCTGACCGTTGGAACACGTGTCGGTTCCTTAGTGACCCAGGGTCATTTCGGACAAATCAGGTCGGGTTGCCTTGTGGCTATAAATAGTCCACCCCCTACACCATAAATTGGTGGCTGCTTAGAGTTAGTTTACGGCTTTTGTCGTTTTGAGAGCAACCCACCTCGAAGCCTTTGAGAGAGAAATCCTTGAGAGGACAAAGCCCAAACACCCAGAGCCAAAGAGTGTTAGGCATCACTCAAGTCTTTCTGTCTGTGTGACCTGAAGACTTATTACACTTGAGGACTGTGTATCCTCGAGCCGGTTAGGCGTCACGTTCTGAGCATCCAAGAGTCATTGTGGATTGCCGGGTGAACAAAGTCTGTGAAGGTTCGGAAGTCTACCTTGAAGACTTACCAGAGTGATTGGGCGAGGACTAAGTGTCCTTAGATCAAGGGGAATAAGGTGAAGACACGGTCTTCTGAGTTGAATCTCAGCCTCCCTAACCAGACGTACAGTTGTCACAGCAACTGGAACTAGTCCAACAAATCCTGTGTCTTCAACAAGTGACTGGTTCTATCTCTTCCCTCCTTTACTTTGAGTTTGTCTTCGTGAAGTTGTTGCTTATCTGTCTTATCTATTTGACTTCATTGCTTGACTACTATTGTTGATTGGCTTCATACTATCTTCCATCCTGATCCTACTACCTAGCTGCTATTAGTCTTCGTATGTTAACGCTATTGCATACTTGACTATGGCTTGCTTGTTGTAGTTTATCTTTCGTTGCATATCAATTAGGTCATTTCTATTGTTTGTCTTCGAAACTTCCACATTTTGAAGACTTTGATAAAAATCGCATGTTCACCCCCCCTCTAGTCGATAACTAGCACTTTCAATTGGTATCAGAGCAAGGTACTCCCTTGTTCTGTGTGATTCGGTTTAACCACCTGGAGTTTAGCTATGTCGACTACGGGATTGAGGAATGTATCTTGCCCCACCTTTGACGGTCATGAGTATCCTCGGTGGAAAGCCATGATGAAGAAGCAACTCATGGCTATGGACAGTGAACTATGGACCGTCACCGAGATTGGTCTTACCGATCTATGCAAGATGGCGGAGGCTGATGACATTCGCAAGTACACTCTACTGAACCTCACAGCGAAGGATGTCATCTGCTCCTGCCTGTCCCGAAATCAGTTCAGGAACATCATGCACCTCAATCACGCGAAGCTAATCTGGGACCGGCTTTCTGAGGTCTATGAAAGTCATCTTAATCGTCATGATCCTTGGCTTGATGACTACAAGGAGTCTCTTAAAGAGATGACTTTCCACCTGAACCGTCTTCATCTTCACCAAGCCTCATGGCAGGGGGTGCTAAGGTAACTGAATGCTATCTTTCTGAAACTAGTGATGATGAATCAGGTGATGAATTTGGCCCCAGCTATGTCAAACTTGCTTCCCTTGCCACTAAACAACAAAGAGCTTTGGAAAGAATTCAAAACATGCTTAGTAAGAGCGATGATATGTTGGGCGAAGAAATGGATCAGTCAAAAGCTTTGGCTGAGAGTCTTCAGAGACTTCATTCCAAGTTTGACGCCCTTCAAGATCAACATAATGCTCTCTTGTCTGATCATGAGAAACTTTCTTCTGAATGTATTCAAAGAGAGCAAGATCTTGAAAAGATAAGAGTGGATTATGAAGTTCTTCTGAAGAAGCACGATTCATTACTTGCTCAACAAATCAGCGTTGCTCGGGATGAATTTGAACCACCATGCTTAAAATGCATTGAGCGTGATAACGCTGCCTCTGTTGCTGAATGTTCCACTGCTGCTACTGTTGCTCTGTCTTCAACTACTGATGTGGTAACTAACCCCTCTTCTGAAGATACCACTACTATTGCTAATGAAAATGCTAGGTTGAAGACATTGCTTGAAACAGGGATCTATAAAAGTCTGAAAGGGCATCAGACACTTTGTGATGTCCTCAAAAAGCAGATTCTGAACCGAAACCCTAGGAAAGAGGGTGTTGGGTTCGAGAGGAAAATGAATGCTGATGGTTCCTACTGGAAGCCTGAGCAGTATCCCAAAACCACATGGGTTGCTGCAAAGGAACCTTCAGTGGATCCATCCGCTTTATCTGGCTTTACTTGTGCTAATCCTATTATCATTGATGAATCCTTTGATGCAAACTATAAACTGTTCAAAAATGAGAATGGTGAAGTGTTTGCCAGGTATGTTGTTACTAACTGCAGGAATGGACCGCCAATGAAGAAGATCTGGGTTCCCAAAAGCTGTCTTGAGAATCTTCCTGTGAATGTTGTCATGACACCACCAGGGAAGAAGACAAACCCCAGATCAAAGGCGTCACATGGTCCAACGGCTTCATACGGAAACAGGACTCACCTGAGTCACCCTAACGCCAATGTTTTGCAGGGAAATCACACTCAAACTTATGAATATGAGCGTGTGTCTTCAAACCGCTATGTTCACAATACTAAGAACTTTTCTGCTTATTCATATGAGTATCATTCATCTCCTGCAAGGCTATTTGCTAGGGCTCCAAAGCCGAAATTCTCAGATGCTGCACTTAGACTCATTGCTTCTAAGCCACCCCTAAAGATGTGGGTGGTGAAGAAGAACTAACTCTCTTTTGCAGAACATGGTCTCCAGCCAGCAATCAACGGCGTCCGATATTATTGCTGGGGACCTAAAACACAAAGGGACACATGATAAAATGACTTACTATGTATTCCACATATGAATCGGTTACCTGTCATACTGTGTGCTAACTTTCATCTATGCTGTGATAATCCAAGTGTGCATCAACTTCTTATGCTTCACAACATACAGTGTGAAGCCTATCCTCCTAACTGCACTGTAGGGCATGTCACCAAAAGCTTCAGAATGGATTATTGACAGCGGCTGCACTAATCATATGACTGGTGATCGAAGTCTTCTCATGGACTCAACCTTACGTCCATCCGACAAGAGTCAAATCACATTTGCTGACACTGGTAAAGGCAAGGTATTGGGTCTAGGTAGAGTTGCAATCTCAAAGGATCAACACATGGATAAAGTGATGCTTGTTGAATCCCTTGGATTCAACTTAATGTCTGTCTCAATGCTTTGTGACTTAAACATGATTGTGATATTTGGAAAATATCGTTGCCTTGTACTAATGGAATCTGACAAGTCTCTAGTCTTTGAAGGGTATAGTAAAGGTGATCTATACATGGTAGATTTCTCAGCAGGTCCACAGCTTGCCGTATGTCTTCTTGCAAAAGCTTCAGAATGTTGGCTCTGGCATCGAAAGCTGGGGCATGCTGGCATGAGGAACTTGCACACTCTCGTCAAGAAGAAGCATGTCATAGGCATCGAAGGTGTCAAGTTCAAGAAAGATCATTTGTGTGGTGCTTGCGAAGCTGGGAAGATGACGAGGGCCAAGCACCCCTCGAAGACAATCATGACGACATCTCAACCCTTTGAGCTGTTGCACATGGACTTATTTGGCCCTACTCACTACTCTACCCTCACAACAATGGTGTGTCTCTATGGCTTCGTCATTGTTGATGACTACTCAAGATATACATGGGTGCACATAATTCTCTACAAGACTGAAGTATAAGATGTCTTCAGACGATTCGCCAATCGAGCAATGAACAATTATGGCGTCAAGATCAAGCATATCAGAAGTGATAATGGCACTGAATTCAAGAACACCGGCCTTGATTATCTGGATACAATGGGAATCACTCATGAATTTTCTGCTCCATACACACCTCAGCAAAATGGCATTGTTGAGCGCAAGAACAGAACCCTCATTGAGATGGCTCGAACAATGCTCGACGAGTACAAGACACCAAGAAAATTCTGGCCTGAAGCCATTGATACAGCTTGTCACATCATCAACTGTGTCTACATCCATAAGCTTCTGGGCAAAACATCCTATGAGCTCCTTACTGGCAAGAAGCCAAATGTCAGCTACTTCAGAGTCTTTGGAGCTAGGTGCTGGATCAAGGATCCCCATCACAAGTCAAAATTTGAACCCAAAGCTCACGAAGGCTTCATGCTTGGCTATGGAAAGGATTCGCACTCTTACAGAGTCTTCAACCTCTTCCACTACAAAATCGTTGAAACAGTGGATGTGCGATTTGATGAAACCAATGGTTCACAACGAGAGCTCCTGCCAAGCACACTTGATGAAGCTCCTTCCAGTGAATCTATCAAGCTGATGGGAACTGGTGAAATCATGCCCTCTGAAGCATAGCCTGAAGAGGAACCTATCATTTCTGCATCAAACCAACCTGAAGACAATGCTCAGACCGAAGACAATACTTCCAATGATGACAATGATCGGCATGAGCAAGGTCTTCGTCCAGTTCATCCTCGTGTTGCAAATGAAGTACAAATTGAGAAGATAATTGATAGCATCAACGCACCTGGTCCGCTTACTCGATCAAGAGCAACACAGTTAGCAAATTTCTGTGGGCATTTTTCATTTGTATCAATATCTGAACCCAAGAAAGTTGCTGAAGCCTTTATGGAACCTGAATGGATTCAAGCCATGCAAGAAGAACTTCAACAGTTCAAGCTGAATAATGTTTGGGAACTGGTCAAGCGCCCTGACCCTCGCAAGCATAACATTATTGGCACAAAATGGATATATCAGAACAAACAACATGAGCATGGTCAAGTCGTCAGAAACAAAGCACGTCTTGTGGCTCAAGGATATACTCAAGTTGAAGGAATTGACTTTGATGAAACATTTGCTCCTATTGCTAGGCTTGAAGCTATTCTCATACTGCTAGCCTATGCTAATCATCACAACATCTTGCTATATCAAATGGATGTGAAGAGTGCATTTCTCAATGGCAAGATTGAAGAAGAAGTGTATGTTGCTCAACCACCTGGCTTTGAAGATCCAAAACATCCTGATATGGTGTACAAACTCAACAAAGCACTGTATGGCCTCAAACAAGCTCCTCGCGCTTGGTATGATACAATCAAAGACTTCCTGAAGAGCAAGGGCTTCAAACCAGGATCTCTAGATCCCACACTCTTCACGAAGACATATGATTGTGAACTGTTTGTGTGCCAAATATATGTGGATGACATAATCTTCGGCTGCACCAACCAGAAGTATAGTGATGAGTTTGGATACATGATGCAAGAGCAATATCAGATGTCCATGATGGGTGAGCTGAAGTTCTTCCTTGGTCTTCAAATTCGTCAGCAAAGAAATGGCGTCTTCATATCTCAAGAAAAATATCTCAAAGACTGCCTGAAGAAGTTCGGCATGCAAGATTGCAAAGGCTACACGACGCCAATGCCAGCCAAACATCATCTTGGTCCCGACAACAATGGTAAAGAGTTCGATCAAAAGGTATATCGCTCCATGATTGGTTCTTTACTTTACCTATGTGCATCTAGGCCAGATATTATGCTTAGTGTTTGCATGTGTGCTCGATTCCAAGCGGCACCAAAGGAATCGCATCAGTTAGCTGTGAAGCAAATTCTTCAATATTTGGCTTACACCCCAACACTCAGATTATGGTATCCAAAGGGCTCAAGGTTTGATCTGGTTGGATTCTTGGATGCTGATTATGCTGGTGACAAGCTGGATCGCAAGTCTACATCAAGCACATGTCATTTTCTTGGTCGATCACTTGTCTGTTGGTCTTCAAAGAAGCAGAATTGTGTATCACTCTCAACTGCTGAATCTGAATACATTGCTGTTGGATCCTGTTGTGCTCAGCTTCTATGGATGAAGCAAACTCTCAAGGACTATGGCATCAACCTGAAACAAGTACCTCTCTTCTGCGACAACGAAAGTGCCATCAAGATAGCCAACAATCCAGTTCAGCACTCGAAGACAAAGCACATTGAAATTCGTCATCATTTTCTCAGAGATCATGTCATGAAGAAAGATATTGACATCATTCACGCCAACACTGAAGAACAACTGGCAGATATCTTCACAAAGCCCTTGGATGAGAAAAGGTTTTGCAAGTTACGGTGTGAGCTAAATATCTTGGAATCCTCTAATGTCCTGTAATCAGGCACACATCCTAACACTTATGCATGTTGATGACTTAGATGTGCAACACACGAAGTAAGGTATATCTTCAATCAATGAAGACTTACACTCTGAGTGTGAATACATTAACATGGAATTTGACTTCGGAGCGCCACGATAATTGTGCGCCGTGTCTGGGTCTAATACTTCCTATACGGTGGGTAACGCCACCACCAAATTTCTCTGTTTGAAGTGTTTCACTCATGGTGTTACTTCTGCAAAGACTTCGCATTTGGTTTGGCTTCAGTTTCAATTTATCTTCATGATTTTCTGCGCTATGATGATTTGATTGCATATATATATATACTAGTGTTCTGTCCTCTACAGCATTCACTTATAGCTATGTCTTCAAGTAGAATCTTTTGAACTAAGTGAATGTGATCGGACCCTAACCTCCCTATGCTTTCTATCTCAAACTCTATCTATCCAAATCATATGCATTCTATTGAAACTGTCAAATGTCTTCTCTGCTTCCTAGTCAGCAGAAGACACAGAGACAAACATCAAGTCCTATTTAAATGATTCATCTTTATTGTCGACATCCGGAGAAGCCGGAACGAACATCCGACAAACTTGGCGGACGTGGGAACGTGGGACAACTCTAAGTATGTTGCATGCTTGCCACGTGTCCCACGGATGTGAACAGACAGGGGCACCTGCGTAATTGCGCTGTGTCGCACACCTACTTATAAATATGTGTCCCCTGCGGTAAAGAAATCCTTCTTCCACCTCTCCACCTTGTCAAAACCCTAGCGCCACCGCTAGCTCTCAACGACGCCGGCGACGAAGCAGTTAGCTGTCGCGACTTCTCCGACGCCGTCCTCACGCCGGCCGCGGACATCGTCCTCTCCGCCGTCGCCGTAGGTGTCCTCCGTCGCAAGTTAGGGCACGGTGGGCTGAACTGCTCGGTCTCCTATTCATCCCTTCTAGCAGTTCTTCGAGCGGTAATTATAACTCTATTTTTACCACCTTTTTGATCTTCATAGATTCATCCTATTTACCGAAAGTGGTTTCTACCTACTCAATGTTAGATCTATTCTGTCTGCATCTCATAATGCCTAGTCTATTCACTTAGATTTCCTATCTAGTTTGATTCCTCACTTGTACTTATTCACGGATAGGTACAAATCTGGAACCAACTCACCTCATATAAGTGAATGTCTTCACATCATGAGGTCAATGTCTTCAAACTGATTTATCTTCAAAATCTTCTGAGAATGCATATCACCTCTTCCCCTTCCCTCGCATCTCTAATGTTGTCACAGGTACATGTCCGTGGGAGAATCCCTAGGTTCTCATAGTATGCATTCGTTTGCAGAATTCTTACAGCAACACATTGATTCTCCTGAAGCCAGTTCCTGTCTGACCAGCAAGCGAAAGCCTTTGAAGCCTTTGAACATATTGAAACCGTTCAGTTTGAAGTTCATGGCTACGGAGAAATCTGTCAGGAAGGGTGGCAGACAGCGTCGTGGGGGAACTTCAAAGGATCTGCCTGATGATCTTGCAGAAATATATAAAACAGATCCTGAAGAAGATTACAATCAGCGCAAGACTCGAATCCAATGGATTCGACGCTATTGGGCTGAACAGTGGTACAAGTACAAGTTTGTCACCCAGGAGTATGCAGAGAAAAATGCTATCAAGAGCCCTTGGGGTGATATTCTCTATCGAGGCCTTCCCCCCAAGAACAAAGCTGAAGCCATTGCGCAAGAATTCTATCCTTGCATGGTCCATGGACCACAGCCAGAAGAAGCTGACCCATCATCATTGCTCTGGTGTCGTGACGACAATCTCTTCAAGCGCAACCTCCAGTTTGCTAAGGCTTCGGCAAAGGAAAACAAGAACTCATGGGGATTAGACTTCAATCCTGGCCCCTCTGCTCCCCGTGAGGATGGCACACGTGAAGCTGAAGAAAACAGAATTGGCCCCTTTGCAAACCTTGATGGTCCCATCTCCTACATCTTGGTACAAGGTGCCAAAGTGGATCATTCTGACAATGATGCTGATTCTGATGAAGCCCCAGCTCCTACTCCAAGGCTGCAGAAGCCAAAGAAGATTAAGGCTTCATCATCAGCTGCCCCTCCAAAAGCTTCTCGTGTGAAGCCACTGGCCACTGCACCTCCTGAAGTCAGTGTGCAGTCCGAAGATCTTTCCCGCATCTCCAAGAAGATGGAGAAGAAAAAGAAAATCGTCAAGAGAACTGATCTGGCTCTGACTCCTGCTGCTATTCTAGGCGAAGAGCCCATTAATCTGTCCAGTGATGAAGATCTTGCTGATGATGCCCCTGAGCAACTGATCAAGAGCAAGGAAGAAGCAGAAATCTTTAACAACTTGCCTCTCTTTGATGTGGCCGTTCTCCATAACTTCATTGATGAATGGTTCGACACCCCCAATCTAAGCTTTGAAGATTTGCAGCTTCCTATTGGCCTCAGTGTCTCTTTCAATGGCGCCATTGCTTCTGAGCTAGCTCTTGCTCAGCGCATCGTTGAGCTGAAGAACAAAATTGATTATGAGAAGGCTCAATTCAAGAAGCATGTGGCGAAGCTCAGTGTTCAAGACGTCAGAAATTTCAAGGTCATGTTGCATGAGCTTAAAGAAGCTTTTCTGAAGAAGCGCCAAGAAGCTCAAGGCTCTCGTGAGCGCATGAAGAGTTTGGCTGATAAGTGTGTGCTTGCCTACAATGAGGCTGAGAAGCGCAAGTCACTTGGCCGTCCTGGCATTGACCCCAGGATGGCTGCAAAGAAAAAGAAGAAGCTTCCTGCTGACCAGCCTGCACCTTCAAGCCAAGAAGCTCCTCGCATTATCTTCCCAAGCAGCATGACTAGCTCAAAGCCAAAGGTCACCACAACCGCTTCAAAACAGAAGAAGACGAGGGCTGCCGAGGCTGAAGCCAGAAAGAGGAAGAATACTGAAGCCTTTGATGCCGCTCCCTCCAAGAAGAAGCGCAAGACCAAGAAGAGTCGGGCTACTCCCACAGAGCCCCTTGTTGTTGAACCGATCTCAGTGGTTCGTCCTGCATCCACTACCCAAGAACTTCACATGACTGTTCATGAGCCTGCTTCCACAGAGGCTCCTGAAGCTGAAGAGATTCCAGCAGTTGATCCCACCACTGCTGAAGACATTGGTCATCATGACAATGTTGAAGATGATGAAGTTCTTCCTCAAATCGAATACAATGTGGTATCATCGCCTGTTCGTACAAATAGCAAACTCATCAGCATTGGTTGTCCTCTGACGCCAATTGCTCAGGATGCTTCATGGGCTGATCGCCCGCAAGAACAAGATTCCCCAAGTACTCCCCAACAACAACAACCAGCTACACCACCCGTGCAAGAAGAAGATGAAGACTTTGAGGCCCAGCCAACTCCATCTCCAAAGGCGTTGCCAGCACTTCGCAGGCTTCGCAAAGGACCAAGGCCTCAAGTCCCTCTTCCGAGCGTTCCAGAAGGAGAAGTGCACCATCAACCTGTTGCACGTCAAGTGTTTTCAGAAGCCACTCCTGCTGTGAATGTCTCTGAGTCTGAAGCACCAGCTGCTAAAGACAATCCGGCTGCATCAGCCGATGACGAACGACAAGAAGAACGTGTCTCTACACCCCCCATTCCTAAAGAAGTTGTTCACGATGTGAACGTGTCTGTGCCTAACCCTCCAGCTCAGCAAGTGGAGGTTGAAAATGTTGAAGCTGCCACCACCAACGACAATGAAGCCGATGACGCTGTCATGGCTGACGCTGATGTGGAGCTTAAACCAACCAGTGTGCCTGAAGCTAATGAGGCCACTGCACCTGAAGCTAATGAGGCAACTGCTCCTGAAGCACCTGTTGTGCAGCCTGAAGCCTCAGTTGCTGCCACTGTTCCTGTTCCGCCACCAAGGCCCTATACAATCGAGCAAGAATACAACCATGGCGAGCTAATCACAGTAAGATGGCCCATTCTGGTCCCTCCGCCTAATGTCTCTGGTCCTCAATTTGACTATCACATTGAGCATAGGCCTCAGGTCTAGAAGCCCAAGCCAAGACTGCCAGGGTTTCCAGGTACTGCAAACTCACCAGGGTCTTTCAATGCAAATGGCTTCAAGAGCCACAACACATTCTTTGACAGCTCAAAGAACCCCTACACGAAGCCAAGAATATCATCAGATCAGTTCTGGAGTCATCAGCAGCGAAGCTATTACTCAGGTGTTCTGTATGATCAAGGGCGCATTTTCCCTCATATGCGCCTCGACACTGAAGCCATTACTGGACTGCCCTGCTTAGAAGAAGCACTTGACTGCTTTCGTGATGCTGGGCTACTCAGTTTTGTCACAGATAAATAACACTGGAATGAAGAGCTATTGCTTCAATTCTATGCTACTCTACACATTCGCGGCTACAACAGAGATATCAAGACATGGGTTCTCGAGTGGATGACAGGAAATGTTCATCATGAAGCCAAAGATCTTGACATCATTGAGCTTACAGGCCTATCCACTCCCGGAGAACTCTATGAACCTGGTTGTCAAAATCACCGAAATGCTCTGGAAAGCATCTTCCATAAGCCTGAACCCAATATGAGTCAGATGTTGAGCATGATGAAGCCTTTGCCACGTGATGCTGAATATCCAATGGAGTTCTTTGTTGAACATCTTGAGTATCTGCCACGCACAATATATCATATTATCAGGCGGACTCTATGGCCTATCAAAGGACATTCATCAGCTGCAAAACTCGAAGGAGACATGAAGACATTGGTCTTCTACATTCTCAATGGCATCAGCTTCAATGCGCAAGATTTCTTCATCAGGAAACTTGCTGCTTCTGGATCTGACCTGTTTGGTCTGAAGTTTTATGCTCCATGGGTCATGCGCCTCATCAAGCGACACTCTGCTGTCAACTATCAACCTTCTGCTCGCAATCATGTGATTTTTCTACCAGAGGTTGATATGTCAGTTGAAGCTATATACCCTGAACCGGCCAAGAAGCCTCTTTGTCTTCAGAATGCTGAGCACCAAAGCTTCACTCAACCCATTGAAGGTGTTCAAGCAGCAACACGAATCTATCCATTGGCTGGAAATACTCGTCTGCCTCATCGAGCACCTACTGAAGCCACTGAAAGCACCATTGCCCAAAGGCCTCGGAAGCGTTCTCGCGTTCTCAATGACCGAGAACTTCTTGTGGCCCTTCATCAGAAACAGGATAAACATCACTTTTGGCTCAAAAGACAGATGCAAAGCCTCTTGGTGGATGTCAATCGCATTCGTAACCTTGCCACCAAGAATGCCTTTGTTGCTCATGAAACTTGCCGGCGATCATGGAAGAGCCTGACCCTGCTTAGTGCTGAAGCAGATCTTCAAGATGATGGCTTCAATGAATGATTCCAGTTTGACTCCACTCCTCCACGCACTGCTGTCCTATGTCGTACTCCATCTCTTGAAGACTTTGAATATTCTTCCTCCGCGGCAACTGTCAATGCCAGAGTGATCGATGACGAAGATGATGCTACTTCACCACCTCCTACTTCTGCATGCATCAACACTGCACCAAGTTCGTCTGCACCGCCAAACGACAACGACAACCCTGCTGCTTCAACTACTCCTCATGAGGACGAGTAGATGCTCTATGTCTTCAAAACTTTTTGCTCATTACTGACAAAAGGGGGAGAAGCGTATGAGTTTGATAGTCTTCAAGCGGGTTCATATGGGCGGTTGCATTATATTTTGCCTCGTGCTTACAACTCTTGCTTTTTAAAACATTTGGTTCTTTGAGTTGTAACACCTAAACTTGATGGTCGCCTGCTACTTATTTGCTTTACTGTGATGCGATGATAACTTCCGCATATGCGATGATAACTTCCGCACTTAGATCATCCTGCAGACATCCATTTTTCATTATGCATGTCATCCTATATGCTATATCATTTCATGCATGATGAATTATCTTCATAAGTTGAAGTGGATCTCCACAAGTACAACCTGCCATGTGCATTTGCATTCCAAAAGCAAAATTACTTATATGCACATCTTCAGGGGGAGCCCTTGCTACTTATGAAGACAATTTCCTATCCTTTACAATTTCACATACTTTATCCCCGTTGAAAACTTCAAACAGTTTGTCATCAATCACCAAAAAGGGGGAGATTGTAAGTGCATCTAGTGCCACCCCTAGTTGGTTTTGGAGTATTGACGACAAAGTTGGTTGAGGGACTAATGCGTTTGTGAGAATTGCAGGATAACGCAGGTAGTGTCCCTCATTGATTCAGTTTACCTACCAGAGATGACCCCTAAAAATGTATGAAGACATTGAAGACAATGGTGGTATGAGAAGATATTCATATTGAAGACTATGACATGAGAAGACATTGCGTGAAGACCATGGAGCGCGAAGACTGTGTGGCTTCGTTGTTTCCTTTTCTTCTTTGTTGAGTCATAGGAACCACCGTACTGTTAAGTGGGTTCCATGTGAACTAAGTCAGAGTGACTGAAGTGATGCTCAACCCAAATCCTATGTCTTCGAGCGAAGACAATGAGAGCAAATCTTATCCAGAGCTGGATGAGTCAGCTTTGCTTGTAGCCCAAGTAAAGTTGCCGCGTGTGTTTGAAATCTGACCGTTGGAACACGTGTCAGTTCCTTAGTGACCCAGGGTCATTTTGGACAAATCAGGTTGGGTTGCCTTGTGGCTATAAATAGCCCACCCCCTACACCATAAATTGGTGGTTTCTCAGAGTTAGTTTACGGCTTTTGTCGTTTTGAGAGCAACCCACCTCGAAGCCTTTGAGAGAGAAATCCTTGCGAGGACAAAGCCCAAACACCCAGAGCCAAAGAGTGTTAGGCATCACTGAAGTCTTTCTGTTTGTGTGACCTGAAGACTTATTACACTTGAGGACTGCGTATCCTCCAGCCGGTTAGGCGTCACATTCTGAGCATCCAAGAGTCATTGTGGATTGTCGGGTGAACAAAGTCTGTGAAGGTTCGGAAGTCTACCTTGAAGACTTACCAGAGTGATTGGGCGAGGACTAAGTGTCCTTAGCTCAAGGGGAATAAGGTGAAGACACGGTCTTCTGAGTTGAATCTCAGCCTCCCTAACCAGACGTACAGTTGTCACAGCAACTAGAACTGGTCCAACAAATCATGTGTCTTCAACAAGTGGCTGGTTCTATCTCTTCCCTCCTTTACTTTGAGTTTGTCTTCGTGAAGTCATTGCTTATCTGTCTTATCTGATTGACTTCATTGCTTGACTACTATTGTTGATTGGCTTCATACTATCTTCCATCCTGATCCTACTACCTAGCTGCTATTAGTCTTCGTACGTTAACGCTATTGCATACTTGACTATGGCTTGCTTGTTGTAGTTTGTCTTCCGCTGCATATCAATTAGGTCATTTCTATTGTTTGTCTTCGAAACTTCCACGTTTTGAAGACTTTGATAAAAATCGCCTATTCACCCCCCCCCCTCTAGTCGATAACTAGCACTTTCAGTTATGGCTTCGCCTAAGGGTCCTGACCACCTTCTCAGAAGGATGGAAGAGATTGAATCAAATATGAGAAGCTTTATGAATTTGCAATTTGAGCATAATAATTTCTTTAGAAAAGAGCTTAAGGAACAAAAAGGTTTTTTGGGGTTTATGGACAAAGTGCTTGATGATATGAATAAAGAATTTTATGGTGGTAGTGCTCAAATTACCCGTCTTGAAAATGCTATAGCCAAAATTTCTGATAAGCAAGCCACCTTAGTCAATAAGATGGCCGCTAAACCAGAGAAGTTAGATGAAAATAATGATGAAGATCTTAAAGTTATTGATGCGTCTCCTATTAGATCTATGTTTTGCAATATGAATTTTGATGATTATGGGACTAATGATGAATCAACTTTGCCTAGAAGGCGTCCCAAGAATTCGGAGTATTTAGATCTTGATGCTAAATTTGGTAAAAGTAAGATTGGAGAGTCCTCAACTTCTAATAACATTGAACCTACTATCTCGGATTTCAAGGAATTTGATTATGATAATTGTTCTTTAAAAGGTTGTATTTCCTTGTTGCAATCCGTTGTTAATTCTCCTCATGCTTATAGTCAAAATAAAGCTTTACCAAACATATCGTTGATGCCTTGATGCAATCTTATGATGAAAAACTTAATTTGGAAGTTTCTATACCTAGAAAACTTAATGATGAGTGGGAACCTACTATAAAGATTAGAATTAAAGATCATGAGTGTTTTGCTTTGTGTGATTTGGGTGCTAGTGTTTCCACGATTCCGAAAACTTTATGTGATATTCTAGGTTTCCATGATCTTGATGATTGCTCTTTAAATTTGTACCTTGCGGACTCCACCATTAAAAAGCCAATGGGAAGGATGAATGATGTTCTCATTGTTGCAAATAGAAATTTGGTGCCCGTAGATTTGATCGTTCTTGATATAGATTGCAATCTTTCTTGCCCTATTATTCTTGGTAGACCTTTCCTTAGAACGATTGGTGCGATTATTGATATGAAGGAAGGGAATATTAGATTCCAATTTCCATTAAAGAAAGGCATGGAGCACTTTCCAAGAAAGAAAGTCAAATTACCTTATGAATCTATCATGCGGGCTACTTATGAATTTAGTGCCAAAGATGGCACTCGTTAGATCTATCTTCGCTTTTATGCCTAGCTAGGGGCGTTAAATTATAGCGCTAGTTGGGAGGCAACCCAATTTTCTTTATGTTTTTTGTTTTTGCTCCTGTTTAATAATAAATCTTGCATCTACCTGCTGTTTAGATGTGTTTTTATCTTTTAATTAGTGTTTGTGCCAAGTAGAAGCTATAGGATAACCAACGATGATAGTTGATTTGATTCTGCTGAAAAACAGAAACTTTGCGCTCACGAATATAATTTTTTTAAATCACAGGAACGTGCTTTTGTGATGATTATTTTTGCTTCTGTTCAATAAACAAATTGTCCAGGACTTCCTATTTTGGTAGGAATTTTAGATTTCCAGAAGTTTGCGTTAGTTACAGATTGCTACAGACTGTTCTGTTTTTGACAGATTCTGTTTTTTGTGTGTTGTTTTCCTATTTTGTGCATCTATGGCTAGTAAAATAGTTTATGAACCATAGAGACGTTGGAATACAGTAGGTTTAACACCAAAATAAATAAAGAATGAGTTCATTGCAGTACCTTATGTGGTGGTTTTGTTTTCTTTCACTAACGGAGCTTATAAGATTTCCTGTTGAGTTTTGTGTTGTGAAGTTTTCAACTTTTGGGTAAAGCTTTTATGGACTATGGAATAAAGGGTGGCAAGAGCCTAAGCTTGGGGATGCCCAAGGCACCCCAAGATATTCAAGAATATCCAAAAGCCTAATCTTGGGGATGCCCCGGGAAGGCATCCCCTCTTTCGTCTTCGTTCATTGGTAACTTTACTTGCAGCTATATTTTTATTCGCCACATGATATGTGTATTGCTTGGAGAGTCATGTATTATATTAGTCTTTGCTTTTTAGTTTACCACAATCATCCTTGCTGTACACACCTTTTGGGAGAAGCCTATTTGATTAGAATTTGCTAGAATACTCTATGTGCTTCACTTATATCTTTTGAGCTTGATAGTTTTTGCTCTAGTGCTTCACTTATATCTTTTAGAGCACGATGGTGTCTTAATTTTGAAGAAATTACTATTCTCTCATGCTTCAGTTGTATTATTTTGAGAGTCTTTTAGAACAGCATGGTATTTGCTATGGTTATAAAATTGGTCCTAGAATGGTAGGCATCCAAGTTGGGTATAATAAAAACTATCATAGGAAGTGAATTGGATGCTATGATCAATTTGATACTTGATAATTGTTTTGAGATATGGAGGTAGTGATATTAAAGTCATGCTAGTTGGGTGATTATGAATTTAAAGAATGCTTGTGTTGAAGTTAGCGAGTCCCGTAGCATGCACGTATGGTTAAAGTTGTGTAACAAATTTGAAACATGAAGTGTACCTGGCTTGTGCATCCTTATGAGTGGCGGTCGGGGACGAGCGATGGTCTTTTCCTACCAATCTATCCCTCTAGGAGCATGCGCGTAGTACTTGGTTTTTGATGACTTCTAAATTTTTGTAATAAGTATGTGAGTTCTTTTGACTAATGTTGAGTCCATGGATTATACGCACTTTTACCTTTCCGCCTTTGCTAGCCTCTTCGGTACCGTGCATTGCCCTTTCTCACCTTGAGAGTTGGTGCAAACTTCGCCGGTGCATCCAAACCCCATGATATGATACGCTCTATCACACATAAACCTCCCTATATCTTCCTCAAAACAGCCACCATACCTACCTATTATGGCATTTCCATAGCCATTCCCTGATATATTGCCATGCGACTTTCCATCGTTCCTTTTATCATCATCATGACATACTTTACTTTTGTCATATTGCCATTGCATGATCATGTAGTGACATCGTATTTGTGGCAAAGCCACCATGCATTATTTTTTCATACATGTCACTCTTGATTCATTGCACCATCCCGGTACACCGCCGGAGGCATTCATATAGAGTCATATCTTGTTCTAGTTTCGAGTTGTAATTCTTATGTTGTAATCAATAGAAGTGTAATGATCATCATTATTAGAACATTGCCCAAAGAAAAAAAAAGAAAAAAAAGAAAGGCCAAAAAGGAAAAAAAGAAAGGCCCAAAAGAAAAAGAAAAGAAAAAAAGGGAAAAAGAAAAAATATAAATAAAAAGGGCAATGTTACTATCTCTTTTTTCCACACTTGTGCTTCAAAGTAGCACCTTGTTCTTCATGTAGTGAGTCTCATATATTGTGCTTCAAAGTAGCACCATGTTTTTCATATAGTGAGTCTCATAAGTTGTCTTTTTCATACTAGTGGGAATTTTTCATTATAGAACCTGGCTTATATATTCCTACGATGGGCTTCCTCAAATGCCCTAGGTCTTTGTGAGCAAGCAAGTTGGATGCACACCCACTAGTTTTCTTTTGTTGAGCATTCATTTATAGCTCTAGTGCATCCGTTGCATGGCAATCCCTACTCCTCATGTTGACATCAATTGATGTGCATCTCCATAGCCCGTTGATTATCCTCGTCAATGTGAGACTTTCTCCTTTTTTTGTCTTCTCTACACAATCCCCATCATCATATTCTATTCCACCCATAGTGCTATATCCATGGCTCACGCTCATGTATTGCGTGAAGGTTGAAAAAGTTTGAGATTATTTAAGTATGAAACAATTGCTTGGCTTGTCATTGTGGGTATAGAAGTTGGGAACATCTTTGTGTGACGAAAATGAAGCATAGCCTAACCATATGATTTTGTAGGGATGAACTTTCTTTTGCCATGTTATTTTGAGAAGACATGATTACTTTGATTAGTATGCTTGAAGTGTTAATATTTCTTTTATCAATATGAACTTTTATTTTGAATCATTTGGATCTGAACATTCATGCCACAATAAAGAAAATTACATTATGAATTATGCTAGGTAGCATTCCACATCAAAAATTCTGTTTTTATCATTTACCTACTCGAGGACGAGCAGGAATTAAGCTTGGGGATGCTTGATACGTCTCCAATGTATTTATAATTTTTGATTGTTCCATGCTATTATATTACCCCTTTTGGATGTTTATGGGCTTTATTTTACACATTTATATCATTTTTGGGACTAACCTACTAACCGGAGGCCCAGCCCATATTGTTTTTTTGCCTATTTCAGTATTTCGAAGAAAAGGAATATCAAACGGAGTCCAAACGGAATGAAACCTTCGGGAGCGTGATTTTTGAAACGAAAGTGATCCAGAGGACTTGGAGTGCAAGCCAAGAAGCTGTTGAGGCTCCCACGAGATAGGAGGGCCCCCCTAGGGCGCGCCCCCTGTCCTGTGGGCCCCTCATGCGGCCATCAACGTACTTCTTCCTCTTATATATACCTACGTACCCCGAAAACATCCAAGAGCAGGACGAAACACAATTTCCACCACCGTAACCTTTTGTATCCGCGAGATCTCATCCTGGAGCCTTTGCCGGCACTCTGCCGGAAGGGGAATCGACCATGGAAGGCCTCTACATCAACATCCTTGCCCCTCCGATGAGTTGTACCACAGACCTATGGGTCCATAGTTATTAGCTAGATGGCTTCTTCTCTCTTTTTGGATCTCAATACAATGTTCTCCCCCTCTCTTGTGGAGATCTATTCGATGTATACTCTTTTTGCGGTGTGTTTGTCGAGACCCGATGAATTGTGGGTTTATGATTAAGTTTATCTATGAATAATATTTGAATCTTCTCTAAATTATTTTATGTATGATTGAGTTATCTTTGCAAGTCTCTTCGAATTATCAGTTTGGTTTAGCCTACTAGATTGATCTTTCTTGCCATGGGAGAAGTGCTTAGCTTTGGGTTCAATCTTGTGGTGTCCTTACCCAGTGACAGAAAGGGTTGCAAGGCACGTATTGTATTGTTGCCATCGAGGATAACAAGATGGGGTTTATATCATATTGCTTGAGTTTATCCCTCTACATTATGTCATCTTGCTTAATGCATTACTCTGTTCTTATGAAATTAATACTCTAGATGCAGGCAGGAGTTGGTCGATGTGTGGAGTAATAGTAGTAGATGAAGGCAGGAGTCGGTCTACATGTTATGGACGTGATGCCTATATACATGATCATGCCTAGATAATCTCATAACTATGCGCTTTTCGATCAATTGCTCGACAGTAATTTGTTCACCCACCGTAATACTTATGCTATCTTGAGAGAAGCCTCTAGTGAAACCTATGGCCCCTAGGTCTATCTCTTATCATATTTGCTTCCAATCTACTTTTATTTGCATCTTTACTTTTTGCATCTATATTATAAAATACCAAAAATATATTTATCTTATCTTATTATCTTTATCAGATCTCACTTTTGCAAGTGGCCGTGAAGGGATTGACAACCCCTTTATTGCGTTGGTTGCGAGTTCTTTGTGTGTTTGTGTAGGTGCGTGGGACTTTTGAGGATCCTCCTACTGGATTGATACCTTGGTTCTCAAAAACTGAGGGAAATACTTACGGTACTATCGCTGCATCACCCTCTCCTCTTCGAGGAAAACCAACGCAAGCTCAAGACGTAGCAGGCGCCCAGAAGGAGAGGTGGGATGAGTGGCGGGGCCGGTGGTGCTGGATCATGGAGACAGTTCTGCAGGAGTTCTGCCGCGTCCGTTGGAAGCCGCCGGTCCGCAGCAAGGACTGGGGTGATGTCGATGCCGACGACAAGAAGCTCACGGTTGCCACCACCAGGATCCATCGCCTCACCTCGGCCGGGCTCACTCTCGAGATGATCGGTGCTGACTTCATACGCTGTCGGATTGCCCCTCTGCATAATAAGGGGAGGTCGGTCTGGGATTTCAGGAATGCAGCCGATATCGGAGGCTCCGCCCCGGATTGAACCACAACTTCACGATGCTGCAACACGCTCATCTTTGTCAGAGGCTCTTCCAGCACAAGGTTGATGAGGTCGGCAAGATTGAGAGGACCGGCAAGGCCGAGAAGACCGGCAAGGCCGGCAAGGCCGACAAGTCTCTGTTCGGGTTGCCAGCAGGGGTGGTCCTGTTGAGAAACAGCTCTCGCCAGACCGCCATCATCGCCATGATGCCGGTTTTCAACGTGCACGGCCTCGATCCAACCTGGGCTGAGCCACAAGCGGAGCTAGTGCAGGTGTTCTTCGACAACTTGTCGGAGGGGTACATTCGCGACGAGCCATAGCTCAGCCGCGCTACCACCAAGGAAGAGATGGCGTACATTGCCGCCAAGGCGGAGGAAGCAGCGCTTGCCGAGGAGGCCGGCAGCCTCGACACTGTGGAGGACGAGACTGATGTGGCCACAGAAGAGAAGGAGTTCACTGAGTGGACGGGGTCTGTCGGAGAAGCCAGTGGCGCCGGCGCTGGGGTCCCCCTTGCTGAAGAAGCGGTCGAGGAGTCGGCCGAAGAGGAGGACAATGCGGATGACTCCTCGGCCCCAGGGAGGAAACGCATCCTGTGGCGGGCTAGCTCCGGCGAGCCGGTCCGGCCAGGCAGGACCACGTAGCGGCAATAGGCCCAGGCGCCGCCCGCACGCCAGACGAGGGCTGTGGCAGTGAAGAAAGCTGCGGCCGCCGCCTCTTCCTCATCCAAGCGGTGCAGGACCCCATCCCCTTCTCCTCCTTCTTCTGACGGCTCCCCAGAGGCCGATTTTGATCTTGAGTCCTTTAGCCCGAAGAGGAAGAGGAGGCCAGCGGAGGAGGACGAGTAAGCACCTTGCCCCTCATCATTTCCTGACCCTCCGCCTGCGCTATCTTTCCCTGACTTGGTCTTGTCTTCACAGCGACACGGAGACGCTGGGCTAGAGGGCGGCGAAGAGGGCCAAAGCTTCGACGAGCGGTGAGCCCCCGGCGAGCGCTCCGCGCACGCCTTCGTTGGTGGTAATCAGCCCAGACAACAGCCCTCGGTGCAGCCCCCGCTTCAGCCCCCAACGTGAGTTCATTATTCACTCTCCATCGACGGGCGCCGGGTGCATATCCATGGTGCTGACCTTGCCGGGTTCGCAGGAGGAGAGCGGCAACAGGAGGAGCCTCTGAGGGCCGCCCCTAACATGCCGCGCCTGTGGACCACACCGCCCACAGGGGCGTCTCCGTCAAGGGCACCTACCGCCGAGCCCACACGCATGGAGGAAGATGGGGCAAGCATGGGCACTAGTGGCTCCGTCCCGGCAATGAATGTTGGCGTGGAGGGAACCACTTCTCCCCAGGTCGGCATCGGTAAGCTGCCTGCCTCCCGTCCCCTGCCATCTCTGCCACGCGGTGTTCTCTCTTTTGTTGTTATGAACTTTGACTTTGGCCTCACTTCATTCTCCTTTCTGGTTTCCAGACCCTCTCTCGACCAGTGGACGTTTACACTGTCATCGAGGAGGTCGCCAAGGATGCCGACGCCGAGGCCACCAAGATCGCCGTCGGGGAGGCCGCTAAGGAGCCTGCCGAGGAGGCCGGAACGGGGCCTGTTGGGGAGACCAGCGAGGCTGCTGCCGGGGAGGCCGGCAAGGCTACTACCGAGGAGGCCGCCAAGGAGCCTGCCGAGGAGGGGGTGGCCGATGACCAACCTTCCTCCTCCGCAGCCCCCGCCCCGGGCAAGTACTTGAAGGTGGGTGATGATCTGCTTGTCCACCTCCCAGGGACGACAAGAACCATAGCGCCAGCCGAAGGGGAGGTTTCCGACGATGAGGCGCTCGCCACCGCCGGGCTCCAAGTTGTCGACAAACCGAGCGCCAGCGGCGGCGGTTCCCAAGAGGAGCAGCTCCTCCGAGCCATGAGCGCCAATTTCCTGAAGCTTCAGGCGCTCCACCATGCCTGCCAAGATAAGGTGAACTCCAGGATGGCGGCTGTGGACAAGGCGGAGGCAGATTTCCAGGAGCCCGTCGCTCAGACGCAAGTCTGGTTCGGCAAGGCCTGGGAGGAACTGAGGACCGCCCAGGGTGAGCTGGATGAGCGCAAACAAGAGCTCCTCCTAAAGTAGGCCGATGTCGAGAAGTCCCAAGAGGCAGCGAAGGAACAAGCGACCAAGGACGAAGCTGTCCAACGGCAGCAGCAAGATTTTCTGGACACCCAGGAGGAAGACCTCGTTGCTTGGACAGGCGCTTGCCACCACGCTTCGCGGCAAGGACGAGGATATCGAGAAGATCATCGCGCGGCGGACCCAGGAGCTAGAGCGGAAGCACAAGGATGCACTTGATGCTCTGGCCCTAGACCAAGCCGGCAAGGTGGAGAAGCTGGAGCTGGAGCGGGAAGAGCTGAAGGAGATCTCAAAGCTGGGAGGACAAGGACATGGCTAGCCGCACTATGGCGGATTCGAAGGTCACCATCTCCAACAAGACCAAGCTGCTCTCCGAGGCCAACAACTCCATCAATGATCTGAAGCTGAAACTGGATGGCTTGGAAGGTACGATTTCGGAGGTCAGGGACCGTGAGGAGACCATGAACAAGGCCCTTGAGAGTGAGAGGCAGCTGCAGAAGGATGACGCCGCTGCCCACAAGGACTATGTGGACAGCGTAAATCTCTGGATAGGCCACCTCATCGATGTTGCGGGGAAGCTCACCACACAGCTAGCCGTCATGGGCATGCCAGACGTCAGGTACTCCCAGGAGGCGAACATAAGCCCCAATGTCAGGCTAACCTTGTTCTTCGAGCGCATCCTTGACGCCCTAGAGTAGCTCCACTCCAATCGAGCGACTTATCTAGCCAATGAGGCTCAGAAGCTCTGCCGGGGAGCCCTGACCAAGGTGCTAACCAAGGTGGCATTCTGGAACCCCAGCGTCAACTTCGCCAACGCGCTTGAGAGCTTGCGAGAGGATGCAGACCTCA
Organism: Triticum dicoccoides; assembly: GCF_002162155.2. Classification (NCBI taxonomy): domain Eukaryota; kingdom Viridiplantae; phylum Streptophyta; class Magnoliopsida; order Poales; family Poaceae; genus Triticum; species Triticum dicoccoides. The sequence continues at coordinate 130,809,597 of NC_041389.1, forward strand.
TGGCGCTCGAAGAGCGTATCGAGCCCATCATCAGCTACGTCGACAAAGTCAAGAGGTTGGAAGGCCAACACCGGGACTAGCCACCCTGTTTCTCATTGCCGCTGCGAGTTCATGCCCAAGATAATTTTATCTTAAGTTTGAACCACGGCAACCGCCGATGTAATATAACTTTGCAGTATTCCAAAATAGTGCGTGCTATCTTCCTGTTTGATCTTTGTTTGTATGTACGCACCCTACGCTTAGTTGGATAGGTTTGCCGGCGCATAAACCCGTGTTGTGGCGCTTTGAGGAACAGATCCTTAGCAGCCTACCGGGGGCGCTTGCTGCCGGGCAAGCCACCTTACCATTCTCGGCGCGGCCACTTGAACTGTTGAGCGGACTCGAAACAGAACAAGGGCGTTGCCAATAGCGAAAGGGTTCCTTTGCGTGCAGGTTCTCCATACAAGGAGCAAGATCTTTCGAGGAAGATAACCCTATAAAAAGGAAAACTGCTCAAGGTTTTGCGTGACTTAGCTTTTCATCGCCACATGGATGGTTGTTGCGGCTGCAGACAACACCGCTCGCCTGGCTGATGGCACCAGAGTGATGGAGATGACTTTGACCTCCTCCGCCGCCAGTGTCTGCCCTGCCGCTTGCCCGCACTGGCATGGATAGACCGGCTCCAGACGAGCCGACCGCTGGGGCCTTCTTCTTCTTCGGGGCCATCACAATGAAGAGGTCGATGCGCTAACTTTCAGACCAGATTTTCACAGCCTCAGATCCCCTACCTGGGACGCCAAAGATGTCAGGGAAAGCGACACCTATGGGATCCCAGGGAATCCCTTCTACGGTTGGCGGGGCATGGAGCTGCGCAAAGAGCAGGTCTAAAAGATGAGCGCGAGGGGATTTTTACCCAGGTTTGGGCCGCAAACGATGCGTAAAACCCTAGTCCTGCTTGTCTGTGTTTATTTAGTGTTCTTGAGCTCTTGAACTAGCTGCGGTGCGTGCCCGGTCCAAAAAGTACTAATCCTTCCACAGTACGCCTCGGGCCTCCTTTTATATGTCAAAGGGGTCACCACAGTGGCACACAGGAGGTGGAAAGTATCTACAGTGTACAAGTTTATCGCCTGGCACCGTAGGACAAACGCATTTAATGCACTGCCGACGTGCCCTCTTGCTTTATTAGGGGCGTCAACAAAGCTCGTCTCGTCCGTCTCCGCCTCGTCTTGCTTCGACACGCGTCCAAGATGACGAGGCATGCAGCGCCACGCTGGTTGGCTGGCTTCTGAGTCGGTGCGGTGACAGGGTCTTCACGAAGATCTGAATGCCACCACGCATGTGCTTGACTAGTTGGCGTAGAAGCTGCATGCTGTCAAGCAGGCGCTCGCCTAGTTGGCGGGCTGGTTGCCATGCCGGAATGGCTGCGGGGCAGCGAAACGTTGGTGGGTGCGGGCCTGGCCTCGGCCCCGCAGATGCCCCCGGCAAGGGTCTTGTCGGGGTCTCATGGCCGTCCCCGGCAAGGAACTTGACGGGGGTCTTCGTCTGTCCCCGGCAAGGCTCTTGCTTGGGATATTCGCCTTCTGGTTCTTATCTAGATTTGCAGGCCTTTGGTCTTCACAAAGATCTGCATGCCACCACACAGGCGCCCCTGAGTCTTGGTCTCGACGTTGTCGATGGTGTCAGAACAATCAGGCTCAAGGGTGGTGGCCTTGCTGGTGTTGGGCGAGTCGCCCTGGCAAGGCTCTTGCCGGGGCTATGTAGGCCGCCCCAGCAAGGGCCTTGCCGGGGGAAGTCCATCTTGTCCCTTTGCTCTTCGCGCCTCTGGCTTGAGTACTGCCTCAGCAGTCTTGTTCCTTTGCTTCTTCTGCCCCGCCAAGCTTGGCCGCGGGTGTGGCTACGACTGCCTATGCACAAGTAAAGGGGTACAGAACGTTCCCTACTTTTGTACACCGACACTTCTTCATAAATGAACCGGCACAAGAAGTATCAAGCATGGTTTGATCATTACGAGAAAGCCGAGCTTAAAAATTCTGGATAATAATTTCCCTTGAGAGCTCATGATTGGGGCATGAATATAACATTGACTTAAGCCTCCCCCAAGATAGAGCGATACTTTCTCCTTCACAAGGCCAAAAATTATATATATAATTCCGATCACGATGAACTAGATATATAGGATAATTTTTTTGGTGGAACTCCAATTTCAAACGATTCCAATTCCATGATCCAATATCATCACATAGCCTATACCATGCCAATGCTTTTCCCTTCAAAGATAAAGGGAAAACCTTTTTCATCACTTCATCCCTGGGTAAACCTGCAAGCTTAAACAATCCACAAATTTGTTCCACATATATCAAGTGCATATCAGGATGTTCAGTTCCATCTCCTGCATAAGTATTATCTAGCAGTTGTTCTATCATACCCGAAGGAATTTCATATTCAATATTTTCAATAGGTGCAGTAGGTTGAGGGGTAGCTAATTGTAGTTCCGGGTGAGGTGAAGATACCCCGAACAAACCCCTCAAAGGATTGTTTTCCATAGTAACAAGTTACAATAAATTTCAGCACACTATATAAATGTTTCCTTACCAAATTCCACTTACCAAAGGCGCTTCACTCCCCGGCAACGGCGTCAGAAAATAGCCTTGATGACCCACAAGTATAGGGGATCAATTGTAGCTCTTCTCAATAAGTAAGAGTGCCGAACCCAACGAGCAGCAGAAGGAAATGACAAGTAGTTTTCAGTAAGGTAATGTCTGCAAGTGCTGAAATTGTAAGCAGCGGAGTAGTTTGATAGCAAGATAATTTGTAACGAGTGATGAGGACATGACTACCTTGGATATGACCAAAAATATTGCATACATGCATATTTGTCAAGTGATTTCTAGTGCAAACTATTCAATAATCTATTTATGTTATCCAGAACAAAAATACTTCACACACTTTTGTGTTTTGTCTAATTGCAGGTGTATGGGACATTTGTACAATCCACATACGAAGATAAGAAATAAAGAGATGTTTATTTGCTGTTCAAAAAGTTCTCTCACGTCACTTTTGGCCCAAGAGAAGATAGAGTCCAAGTCTCTCACGTTCTGGACTCAGATTCGGACTGCACAGACATACCTGACTCAAAACGTCAAAAACTTTTTCATACGGACTCCGAATTGGGTGATTCTTTTTTTCTTGGAAAGTAGATTTCGTGCTCTTTCCAAACCAATTTGATTCACCTTAAAATTCGTCTGTAGCATTGAGTTATGGACGAAACAATCTGATGTTGCAGCAGAATCCGAGTCAAACTACAAGTCCAAAGGTGTTACGTCACCTTCACTTGGGTCCATTGGCCTTGTACGACCTAGGATTAGTTTTAGGCTGTCTTGGGACATCCTCCCACCTCCTTGGCTGTCACCCCTTGCTCCTATATAAGTAGATCCATCTAGTAGCTTTTCTCTTGGGACTTGTTTAGTTAAAAGTTAGCCAACGCAACTTCGTGTACTTCGTTTGTGTCCAACGACCAGACCAAGACCACTTACGGATCCCCACCTTTATCAATACTTCATATATACTCGCAATATTCAGATTGCTTTTATCATATCCTTGCTTGTCCTTCGATTGCTTGAAGGAATAGACCCTCGTGGTCAGGTTGATTGTGCTCTGGCGTGGTCAATAACCTCTCGAAGTTGGTTTAGCGATTGCTAAGGCGCAACGTCGTGCATGTTCGTTGTCGGATCGTCAAAGTCATCTTCACCAAATCGTTAGTTATCATCTCATCGAAAGATCGGGACCCCCCGCCTCTATCAAGTGGTATCAGTTTTCAGGTTGCTCGGTGAGAATTTCCAGTTTTTCCTAGATTAGATTTTTTTTCTTGCCTATTGTCCAAGAAAGAGCTACAAAAAAAGTTAGATCTATACATCCTTTGTCCTAGCCAGTCCAAGCCTTTGCAATTTTATTTTCATTGTTTGCATTATTGAATTATCGGTTGCATCGCCGTGTCGAGTTGCTGGTCTTAGTGTCTAGTTCCTTTAGAGTTTCGAGTTATGTTCACATTAGTCACACCGCCGCTGCATCATTATCCCATCCGCTGTCCACCATCCCATCCACCAATTTCCACCACGTGCTACGCACTGTTCATTATCATAATCATAGTTGAGGTCATTCACATCTTCGCGTGATCCAATCTGCATCTTATCTAGTTTGTCTTGGAAAGAAGGAGAAAAAAATATAGAGAAAAAAGAGAGAAAAAAAGGAAAGAAAGAAAAAGAGAGAAAGAAAAAGAAAAAAAGTGTGAGAAAAAAAGAGAAAAAAAAAACAAAGTTCGGATCTATCTAGACTCAATCTTGTAGCTGAATTCGGATTGAAATCTGTTTTGTGCACTGCTCAGTAAAACAGGCATAACTTCCTCATATGAACTCCGTTTTGGCTCCGCTGGTACTCAAATTAAAGCTAGAGACGAGCCACATCTAAATAGTTGCAGAAGCTAGTTCAATATTTCGCACCTCAAAATCGGCTTCTAAATAGGTCTTTTTGCCATCCGAAGTTCGCAAACACAGTTTATTCCAGTTTTTCAAGCCAATTTTAGAATTTTTTGACTCCTCATATCAACTCGGAATTGAGTGATTCTTCTTGCATTAGAAATCTTGAGTTAGTAGCATTCTTTGAAAAAATTATCAGAAAATTGGCTCAAACTTTTCAAGAGGAAAGTTGGAGAGAGAGTTGTTGTATATCCTGCTTGGCAGTTCTTTTTCATCATTATCTTTACTGTCGTTGTGATCTTCACTTATATATTGTTGTCCAGAGCTACTTCGTATCCTTTATTGATGCTAGTTGTGCTACGTCGTGACCTCATTAGTGTTCTAGGCTCGCGTCTCTAGTCCGGTCTAGCCTAGGACCAGCACAGTACCGTTGTTGAGCGTTTATTCAACATTGCATCTTTGAATTGATTATTGCTAATCTTTTGCTACCATATATAGCCAACCCAGCTCCACATATTTCTACACTGTGTATACGTACGTTCCCCTGGCAATCGCTTTACACAATCTTCAGAGTTACTTGACACCGCTGGTTGCTTGTCACCACCTGCCGCATGGTAAGAACTTGTAAGATATTGATATTTGCTTTACTGTGAGCACACAACCACATCCTAGTAGTTCATAGGAACATTATTCTCGAATTTTGTTTCTTGTTTCTACTAATCATGACAGGTTCCGGAGATAGAAGTTCTTGGACGACGGACACATCTTCACCATCACGAGAGTTGGGACAACACACACAAGCACATGGTCAGGTTATCTCTTTACTGTCATTTGAGGGTAGATTTAATCCTGCTATTTATCTAACTTGGGAGCTTGAAGTAGAACAAGTTTTTCGTCACCATGACTTTTCTGAACTTGAGAGAGTACAAGCTGCCACTAGAGCATTTACTGGTTTTGCTTCTGTTTGGTGGAGTGTGCATTGTAAGAAAAACATTCATAACCAACCCAAAACTTGGAAACATTTGAAAGATGTAATGAGACAACAATTTTTCCCTCCTTACTATCGTCGTGAATTGCTTCGCAAATTTGAACAATTTAAACAAGGCAACAACACTGTTCATGCTTACTACCAAGAGTTCAAATCTTATATGCATCATTGTGACATAGAAGAATCTGATGATGATACAATGAATAGATTTTTTGGTGGTTTAAACCATGATATTCATGCAAGATTTCAGTATATTCCTCGTTGCATTACTGGTATGCATGTGCGTGCTTGTACCTTTGAGAGACAGTTACAGGACGATGCATTGGGTGACTACAACAACTACTATTCCAGTTCATGCTCACCACCGCCGGTTGGTTCCTCCACCGTTGCACCTACTAGAGCAGCCCCACCTCGGATTGTGAGCGCGACATCATCTCAAGAGTATGGTGCATTGTCTACGTCTGTACCTACATCAGCTACGTCTTTGCGGCAAGGTAACAGTAAAGGTATGATATAACTTCACATGAGAATGATGCATCCCTAGTTAACTTGAATGCATCATGTGTTGAGTTACCTGGTGATTTGAGCACAACACCTATTTTAGAGATTCTTGATACTGTCATGAATGCGTCATGTGATAAAACAACTAAAATACCAACAATTTTGAGTGCACCCATTGAATTAACTGTTGATGCAAAAGAATCAATGTTTAATCATTTTGATATGACCTCTAATCTTGGTAATGATTCTTTGTTGAATGACTTATTGCATGTTTTCTTATTTAAGCATGTTGTAGCATGTAAATTTGATGCAAGTAAGGTTTATTCACCAATGTTGGGATGGTTTAATGATGAACATTGTCAATCTTTTGAAATGAATAAGAGCTTCACTTATATGTGCAAACTGAGTTGCAATATTTTCATGCCTTCTACTCCTTGTGCTAATTTTTTGGCTTTAGATTTTATGAACTATGCAAGTTACTCATCTATTCATGTGTCATATATGCAAAAATCGAGGGAAGTAAAAAATGGATGACATATACATATACAACATGTACACCTTGCCTCTTTTGTTAGCCACATTTCAGATTAAGCAACGCCGAGGATGGCTTTATTTTCAAGAAGGGGAGGATGATGAGGACATGACTACCTTGGATATGACAAAAAATATTGCATACGTGCATATTTGTCAAGTGATTTCTAGTGCAAACTATTAAATAATCTATTTATGTTATCTAGAACAAAAATACTTCACACACTTTTGTGTTTTGTCTAATTGCAGGTGTATGGGACATTTGTACAATCCACATATGAAGATAAGCAAGAAACATATGTTTATTTGCTGTTCAAAAAGTTCTCTCACGTCACTTTTGGCCTTCTGGACTCAGATTCGGACTGCACAGACATACCTGACTCAAAACGTCAACACCTTTTTCATACGGACTCCGAATTGGGTGATTCTTTTTTTGTTGGAAAGTAGATTTCGTGCTCTTTCCAAACCAATTGAATTCACCTTAAAATTCATCGGGAGCATTGAGTTATGGACAAAACAATCTAATGCTGCAGCAGAATCCGAGTCAAACTACAAGTCCAAAGGTGTTACGTCACCTCCACTTGTGCCCATTGGCCTTGTATGACCTAGGGTTAGTTTTAGGCTGCCTTGGGACGTCCTCCCACCTCCTTGGCCGCCACTCCTTGCTCCTATATAAGTAGATCCATCTAGTAGCTTTTCCCTTGGGATTTGTTTAGTTAAAAGTTAGCCATTGCAACTTCGTGTACTTCGTTTGTGTCCAACGACCAGACCAAGACCTCTTACGGATCCCCACCTTTATCAATACTTCATATATACTCGCAATATTCAGATTGTTTTTATCATATTCTTGCTTGTTCTTCGATTGCTTGGAGGAATAGACCTTCGTGGTCAGGTTGATTGTGCTCCGGCGTGGTCAATAACCTCTCGGAGTTGGTTTAGCGATTGCTAAGGCGCAACGTCGTGCACGTTTGTAGTCAGATCATCAAAGTCACCTTCACCAAATCGATAGTTATCATCTCATCGAAAGATCGGGACCCCCCGCCTCTATCAACGAGCAAGTAACGATAATAGTAACAGAAGTGCAGAAAGGTAGCCCAATCCTTTTTGAGGCAAAGGACAGGACAAAACGGTCTCTTATGATAAGCAAAGCGTTCTTGAGGGTACACGGGAATTTCATCTAGTCACTTTCATCATGTTTGTTTGATTTGTGTTCGCTACTTTGATACTTTGATATGTGGGTGGACCGGTGCTTAGGTGCTGTTCTTACTTGAAAAAACCTCCTACTTATGATTAACCCTCCCACAAGCATCCGCAACTATGAGAAAAGTATTAAGAATAAATTCTAACCATAGCATTAAACTTTTGGATCCAATCTGTCACGAAAAAGCACAGAAACTGGTGTTTAAGCTTCTGTCACTCTCGCAACCCACCATCTAATTGCTACTCCACAATGCATTCCCTTAGGCCCAAATATGGTGAAGTGTCATGTAGTCGATGTTAACATGACACCACTAAGGGAATAACAACATACATACTATCAAAATATCGAACACATATCAAGTTCACATGATTACTTGCAACATGATTTCTCCCATGACCTCAAGAACAAAAGTAACTACTCACAAATGATAAACATGCTCATGATCAGAGGAGTATTAAATAGCATAATGGATCTGAACATATAATCTTCCACCAAATAAACCATATAGTGATCAACTACAAGGTGTAATCAACACTACTAGTCACCCACAAGCACCAATCTATAGCTTCGGTAACAAGATTGAACACAAGAGATAAACTAGGGTTTGAGAGGAGATGGTGCTGTTGAAGATGTTGATGGAGATTGCCCTCCCCAAGATGGGAGAGTTGTTGGTTATGATGATGACGATGATTTCCTCCTCCGGGAGGGAAGTTCCCCTGGCGGAATCGCTCTGCCGGAGGGCAAAATTGCTCCTGCCCAAGTTCCGCCTCGAGACGGCGGCGCTCCGTCCCAAAAGTCTCCCCTTATTTTTTCTAGGTCAAAATGACTTATATACCAAAAGATGGGAACCAGAGGTGGGCCAAGGAGGCCACAACCCACCAGGGCGCGCTTGGGGGGCCTGGCACGCCCAGGTGGGTTGTGCCCAACTGGTGGCCCCCCTCTGGTGTTTATTGGCTCCAATATTTATTATATAATCCTTAAAAAAATCTCCATGAAGTTTCAGCTCATTTGGAGTTGTGAAAAATAGGTGGTCTAACATAGCTTTTCCAGGTCACGATTTCCAACTGCCAGATTTCTCCCTCTTGGTGTGTTCCTTGTAAATTATGAGAGAAAAGGCATTAAAATTACTCCAAAAAGCATTATTATGGATAAAAACATTATAAATAACAGTAAGAAAACATGATCCAAAATGGGCGTATCACGTTTACCGATGGACAACGGTGGTAGGTCGAACTACGCTTCGTCCTCTGTCGCTCAGCGACACAGCTACAGATGGCTGAACTGAAGGCGTGTGTCACAAGAAACAGGGGGCAAGGGAGAGGACGGGGACGAAGCAGGAAGCTTCCTGCGCCAGTCCTGCATACAACTGGTGGTCGATTAGGAGGAGTAGCTCATCATGGCGGTCCTCTGCCGCTCACTGACCATAGTGTAGACGAATGCACGGTGGCTCTGCCTCAAGAACATGAAGACGCTCTGGTTTGGCATCAAGCAATCGGAGCATGAAGCGACAGAGAAGTCGATGGCCGAAGCGAAAGCCGCCTTATAGCAAAGCATTAGGAGCGCGTGCAGTCCGTCGGATGGCCAACATCATCTCCTCCTCGTTCAATGACTTCGATGACACCCCTCCCGTCGTTGATGCATACATGAAGAGCTACAACCGCTCCGTTGACCACAAGAGCAAGGGACCGACAAGGAAATGGTGTTTTCCAAAGCCCGTGTTCGTCGTGTTTTAGTATTTAGCTGTTTCAATTTTAATCTACGCCATTTTGCCAGCAATGAACTGTCTCTTTTGGTACGATGAACTGTGATGCTATGTACGTATGAACTGTGAATCTATGCCTCTTTTGTTGCTATGTTTCATATGACGACCAATTTAGTTTCTCTCACATTGGGTCGGATATAAGGAACACAACTGTGGGCGCAGACATTTGAGGAGTGATCGGTCACTAACACGTCCAAACGTGTCCGGGAATATTTAGAGTACTGGATTTGCTATGTCCAGATGCTCCTACAACAATAGTGTGTGTCCATGAGACCGCAACTCACTGTATCTCCGGTGATGCTCTCACCGGTGTCCGATGGTGACTGTGCGGTGGCTACTGCTTCAATTAGGATTTTGAAGGTCTTTATTAGGGAATCTCCAAGGTGGACCCATAAACCTTCCGCAACCGTCCGGATCGGGTTGTTCGGACCGGGTTGTCTGGACCGCGGAAGCTATCCAACACCGACATGTATCGGTCCGCGGAGCGGTTCGGACATGATTTCTCTCGCAAACTGGAGACAAAAATGGGGGACGTTTATGGGAGTCCAGACCGCTCCCTGGCCCACTTCTGACTGCCCTGACCCATAAAAAACCCTCCCCCTCTCGCGCACTCCCGCCTGGCACCAGCTGCCTACATTCATGTCGTTGTAAAAGCGCGCCACTCCGCATTGAAGACGGTTCAGGATGAACGGGACCTCCCACTACCTCCGCCATTGAAGCGGTGCGCCATCCGAGGGTGCCACCCGCTGGACGCCCGGCTAAACACGTATCCTCACTGCATCCATACACCTCCATTAACCCCGCGTGGAAGCCGAGAAACCTACTCTAGCCACACATCCGTTCAGGAGCGGTGTCGGTGTCAAAACCGGCGGATCTCGGGTAGGGGGTCCCGAACTGTGCGTCTAGGCGGATAGTAACAGGAGACAAGGGACACGATGTTTTTACCCAGGTTCGGGCCCTCTTGATGGAGGTAAAACCCTACTCCTGCTTGATTAATATTGATGGTATGGGTAGTACAACAGTAGATCTACCACGAGATCAGAGAGGCTAAACCCTAGAAGCTAGCCTATGGTATGATTGTTGTTCGTCCTACGGACTAAAACCCTCCGGTTTATATAGGCACCGAAGAGGGTTAGGGTTACACAGAGTCGGTTACAATGGTAGGAGATCTACATATCCATATCGCCAAGCTTGCCTTCCACGCCAAGGAAAGTTCCATCCGGACACGGGACGAAGTCTTCAATCTTGTATCTTCATAGTCCAGGAGTCCGGCCAAAGGTGATAGTTCGGCTATCCGGACACCCCCTAATCCGGGACTCCCTCAGTAGCCCCCAAACCAGGCTTCAATGGCGATGAGTCCGGCGCGTAGATTGTCTTCGGCATTGCAAGGTGGGTTCTTCTCCAAATCATGTGTACCTGCTTGAATAGCGTCCGGCTTCTTGTAAATATTGCGCTCCTCGGCTTCCACGCCCAATAATGGCCATCTTCCACGTGTCGAACGAATGCGAAAAGCCAGGGTATTTTTACATTTTACCCCCCTAGCCACGCAAATGAGCTGCCTATAAAAGAGACGAGGATCTAGATCCGAATCACACCATCCTCCCTTCGCGAGCATTCATCAGAGCGCATCTGACAGAAATCCATTCCATCATGGATAGTCGACGCGCCTCCTCCTCTCGCCCTTCCAGCCCCCAGCCTGGAGATTGGGAGAGATGCTCTGTCCCGCACAACAAGTTAGTGACGCTCCAAACCAAGGGATTTCTTCCCCCAGCCTTCATGGTTCCGGTTCGAGCCGGACTCACCACCTACGTGGGCGGAAAGCAAGCAGAGAGCGTCCCCAGCCCCTCCAAAGGAAAGTGGGTGTGCCTTGTCTCTTATTTGATAAGAGGGATCGGATTTCCAATTCATCCGTTTCTCCGGGGGCTCCTGGAGTTCTATGGCCTCCAGTTGCACAACCTTACGCCTGCCTCCATTCTGCATATTGCGGGCTTTGTGGCCCTTTGCGAGCTGTTTTTGGGCATCGAGGCTCATTTTGCACTGTGGAAGAAGCTGTTCTGCCTTGTGGCCCATTCTCAAGAGGGGTCAATATATCAAGTGGGCGGAGCCGAACTATGGCGCATCACCGGGACCGGATATCTATCCGGAGCCCCGATTAAGGCGTCCAAAGACTGGCCTTCGGAATGGTTTTATATAGAAGATGTCCCCCTGCCGGACCCTGTTCGGATCGGCCTCCCTGAGTTCAATAACGCTCTTTTGAAGAAACGCCTAAGCTGGCGTCCACGGAGCCCTCAGAAAGAAAATGACAGGGACGTCCTTTACCTGATGAGCCGAATAAGGTTGTTGGCTCATTCCGGACTGACCATGATCGGGGTCATGGCCACATGCATTATGCGGGGGGTGCAGCCACTCCAGTATAGAGGCCACCCCATGTGGGATTTCAACAGGGAGGATGATGCCACCCGCTGCAGCTGTAAGGGGCCGGGGTCGGTCGCCGATCTGATGAAGATCTTGTCCGCATTGTACAAGGGAGAAGAGGAGGAATTTCTCCGCGTCAATCCACAGAATGGATTTTCTATGCACAATCCTCTGAGTTGGGTAAGCGGACATTTCTTTTTGCCTATCCGATCCATATTCCCATAGTCAAGTATCTCATTTTGTGATTTCGGCGCAGGAACTGCGCCAGGCCGTAAAGGACATAAACAGCCCGCCTCCACAACCCGAGGATCCGGAACGGTTCCTCGATCTGACCTCCCAAGAGGATCCGGACATATCGGTGGAGCTGATAGATGGGGTATTTCACCAACTGAGCATCGATAATGCCTTGGTCGCCATCACGGCCGATTACCCCGGAATACTTCCGGCCTCGCAGGTAACTGAGACCGAAGTCCCAATACTTTGAAAATGACCCATCCGTGCTTATATTTGATCACCGTATACCCATGGTGTTTCGCAGGGGAAGTCCTTGAGGCGGGAGGCCGAGGCTGCGACGGCTAGCCAACAAGGGGCGGCACGGCCCAGCAGGCTAAAAAGAAGTGCGGTCCGGATCGAAATGCCGGCGCAACGGTATGGCGTGTCACCATATTCCCAGGTTTCATTCCGGGAGGCATACTAACGCTCGTGCTTTTTCAGGAAGAAGAGCGCTCGCTGGACTGTATCCGGGGAGGTTGCCAATCAATCCTCCGCTCACCAGGCTCCAAAGCCGGGTCCAGAAGCGGAGGCGAACACTTGGCGTGCATCGGACGCTCCTCCGACAGAGGATGCCGACAGGTTATCTGCCACCAATTCCGAGGTGGAGAGTGCCATGAATCACCGGCATCGCCGGACAGTTCTTCGTGACGCATGTTTCTCCCCAGAGGCATTGAATGCCTTTAATTCGGGAGACGCGCACCTCCGTGCCGCTCAAAATGGTCTAGCCAGAGCCACGGAGCAGTATGTAAAAGACATACGGGTGAGAAAATTTGACAGTTATATATGCCAGTAGCCCCCGAGACTTGAAATAGTTAGAATAACTGATTTAAGGATCATTTATTGTGCAGGATCTTACAGAAAAGAATACCCAACTGTCCTAGGAGCTGGAGGAGTGCAAAGCCCAACTTGAGGCCGCACTAGCCGCATCGGGGGAAGCCAAAGAGACCCCCTCTGGTAATATACGCTTCAAAAGATAAGTAACTTGTGAAGTGCGGCGTGTATAGAAGTCTGACAATAATATTGCAGATGGCGCCGGGATAGATCCGGACAAGCAACAACTCATGCGCCGGTTAAAGGCCGGCGAGAATGTGCTTACAAGGGTGAGGCAAGAGAAAAATAATCTCCAAGATGCCAACACCCGGCTGGGTAAGGAACTAAAGGATGTTCGTGCCCAGCTGTCTGACTCCGTTAAGGAGAATGGTGACTTCGACGCGGCATTTTTAGTAAGTGCTTGAACGAACTTTGAAAAAGAGTTCGGCGAGGAAGTCCACTAACAGAGGTATGTCTGTAGGTTTGCTCACAGGTCGTCCTGCAGAGGAAATGCCCGGTTCTACGGGTGACCTTCTCCCCGAGCTCTTGCAACTGCACGAACGAGTTTGGCAGGTGATGAAAGGCGTCGCCCAGGCCTTGTGGCCATCTGTCTCCCTGCCCAAAGGCCTTGGAGAGCTTGCAGAGAGGCTTCAGGGAGCACGGCGGCGCTTCCGATTATGGAAGATATCGGCCTGCCGTCAAGGCGCCAGGGAAGCCTGGGCCATGGTGAAGGTGCGGTACACAAAGGTTGACCCAAACCACATGGTCGAGGTCGAACCTATGGGGCCCGATGGGAAGGAGATCCCTGTGAGCTTAGTGTACGACCAAGTAGAGTTGGCCGCAAAGTATTCCCAGCAGGACTGTAAACTAGACAGCCTATTAGATGGCATTGAGGAGGAATACAATCAGTCGGATTGACTATGTAATTAAAGATGACATGTAAAATGCCTTCTAGCCGGATTGTAGATCGTTTGTCATAGCGGACCTTTTCGCTTCAACCTCGGGACCCAATAGTCTGGAGTGTGTCTGAATACCCTCACGGTTATAGAAGAACCGGGGCATGCGTGGAGACCAGGCATAGGGGTCATTAGTGCTTTATCAGACAAGTGCCCAACTAGTTATGTTATATTACATGGTTAGTAAGAAACATCTTCTAGGGAGAATAGTTCCGTTAGGGGTTCTGATGTAGGGTGGAACCCTATGTGGACGATCTTTCACGTTTGGAGTGGATCCTATGGGGAATCACGAAGAACACGCGGAAGAACTAGAGGGAAAACACGGGGAGAACGAGAGAAACACTCAACCGACATGGGATCAATCACACAAGTGCTAGATCACAGACAACATAGAGTAACATATGATTCACAATCAACAAAGGTAAGGATACAAAGGAACCGTTCTTCTCCATGAGGAGGCCACGGAAGATGCCGTACATCCAAAGGCGAAGATGCCTTGATAGCACTTAGCGAAGATGCCGAAGTTGTTGTTGTAGCCGTAGCGCCGTCTTGGTGGTGGTCGTCTCGCGGTCTTCTTTTGTGCTCATGAAGTGTCGACTTGGCGTGAAGTAGGGCTTGTTGGGACTTGTGCATTTGCGCTTGTAGAGCATCTTCGTGATGATGATGTCGTTGTCGTGCTTGATCTCCTTGGCATTCGTCGTCGTCATGCACATGATGCTTGGAGGTGACTTGCCCTTCATGACGATGTTGATCACGAACATGATGGTGGTCTCCATGTAGATGTTGACTTGGACGACCCTCGCTTGCATCTTGTTTGCGCTCCGAGGTCTTGTGGCTTGAATGTCGCCGCCTTGAAGATGATGAAGGGGAAGTAGACTTGAGCAAGGTCTGAATCTCCTCCATCCTTGCATCTTGCTCCTCTTTATGTGCGGCAAGCTTCTTGTCGATGTAGTCCCTTCTCCTTTGTTCGGAGTGACGAATGTCGATGGAGATGTTCTCGATGCACTCTCGCAATCTTGATTGTGCGCCTTGCACTTGTCATTGTAGATCGAAGATAGACGCTTTGGTGATGTAGTTGTTCACGCCGTCGTTGTTGTCGTATACCGGAGATGAAATGCCTTACCTATCCATCACAAGACTCGAGCAAATATGAGTGGGAGAAAGAGAAGAACTTATACTAATGTACCTTGACCGATGTTGACAATGAATCAAGTTCACTCAAATGCGGACAATGAAATAGCACTATTGGTACCAATTCTTGTCGGTTCTCACACCTACACAAGTAAAGCTTATAGTGGAGCTCGGTGAGGATAGTGGCACAAAAATTTAATGCAAAATGTTAGCAAGAGTCAATAATGTTGAAAGAGATTCACAAATTCGCAAGTGAAACAAATGGACCAATAGCAATATGTGGCACGCGGAAACACACACACGGATAGATAAATGGGGGTCGTGCAACCAAGGAATGAGCACAAAATGTGGAATCCACGGAAAACGCTCGTGTTGCACAACTCAAGAGAGATGCTAGCACGATTGCTCAATAGGCGGATACGACACTTGTGCACAACCTATAAGAGGCAAAATGGATAAACTTCTATCCCAAGTATGCTATGTATGCATGGTTCCCGGTGTTTCTCTCAAGATGATCCAAGATGATCGGATATGACAATCTTATGTGCAATGTGGTATGATGCTATGGCACTTGCTTACAAGCTTCTTTGCTCTCTTTCTTTTGCTTAAAAGCTTTATATTTTTTATTTTTATTTTTTTGTATGGCCACTTTTGCACAATGCACAAACCAAGATAACAATAGTGTATATGCGGGAACAAACTTGTGACACAAGATATGATACCAATATATGCACCACAATGGTATGGTATGTATGCTATGGGAAGTATGATCACTAATGTGCACAAGTAACATTGCCGGCAATACTCAAATGGCTAGTCTCGATAGGCAAGTAACACAAAATGGGCTAGGGGTTATCAATGCAATGGCAAGGGGAATATACAATGGTGTCATCGAGGTTACCGTCCTTTGCGATGACGAGTGGCGGTGTTCTTGATGTATATACCAAGATGATGGAGACTCATCCCTAAGTAGCCGAAACACCTTAGGAAACGGAAAAACCGCAAACTCAAAATCTCAAATGACAAATGTCAAATGGTGGTATCGGGAATCGGTGGTGGTTTGCACTAGGCAATGCGGAAGTGGGATGATGGGTTATGCGAGTCAATGTTGAAGTTGCCGTCCCTAAGTAGCCGAAACACCTTAGGAGACACAAGCCACAACTCAAACAAGCTCAAACAACTATTGGGTTAAGTTGGGGGTGGCGAAATGTATGGTGGGTAAGCCTATGCGGAAGTGGTGGTGGTGATTGATGAAGAAGCAATTGTCCCTAAGTAGCCGAAACACCTTAGGAGACTCGAATCACTACTCAAGCAACCACTAATGCTATGGGGAACAAAATGGGTTAGGTTGCGGAAGTCGGTGGTGGCTATGCGGATGATATGGTGGAAGGCCTAGGCAAACTTGCCAAATTTTCGAAAATTTGATGGAGTCAAATTGTGTTGGTGGTATTTTTGTGGGAAGGGGGGTGCCAAGAGCTTCAAAACGAGCTAAAGAACGTCAAAATCGGAGTTCGCATGAATTAGTTATGGACAAAACAAAAATCAGTCGAAGTCTGAAACTACAGGTTACGGACGTCCGGAAAGGTCGAATGTCCGGGGCATTGGACGTCCGGAAAGGTCGGAAATTCGTAAATTCGGTTCGGGTTAGGGGTTCCGGTCGTCCGAAAAAGGTCGGACGTCCGGTGCTTCGCGGGGTTCCGGACGTCCGTAAATCGTCGGTCGTCCGGTGGGTCGGGGTCAACGCGAAATTTCAGATCCGGGACGCAATTTTGGGCGGAAATTGGTGATTTCGGGGTCAAAATTCGCGGGATTTCGTGGATGAAAGATGGAGAAACTTGGGAAAATGCTAGATCCACTTGAAACCAAGCAAATTCACGGATCAAAATCAACAAAACATCATCAAACCAACAAATCACAAAAAAAAATTGGGGCTCTTTTTGGTGGGGATTTTCGAATTTACGGAAGAACACAACAAAATCAAACTAGAAAAAGATGGGTAGGGGCTCCAAAAACGTGATCAACCTGGCTCTGATACCAAGATGATGTAGGGTGGAACCCTATGTGGACGATCTTTCACGTTTGGAGTGGATCCTACGGGGAATCACGAAGAACACGCGGAAGAACTAGAGGGAAAACATGGGGAGAACGAGAGAAACACTCAACCGACATGGGATCAATCACACAAGTGCTATATCAGAGACAACATAGAGTAACATATGATTCACAATCAACAAAGGTAAGGATACAAAGGAACCGTTCTTCTCCGTGAGGAAGCCTTGAAATCCACGAGGGGATCTTCCCACGAGGGGGTCTTGAATCCGATAGGATCTTCTCCGAGGAGGCCGTGGTCTCTCACAAGGAGGAGATCTGGTGGATGAGCGAAGCTCTATCTCTAATTGAGCTAAATCAACGCTAAATCTAATTAGGAGGAGGTGGAGGAGTATATATAGTCTAGGGCCACGAAGGGGTAAGTGAAGGGGTACATGGGCTGCGGCCCAACACACTGTGCGCAGACAGGCGTTGGACGTCCGGAGGGTTCCGGTCGTCCGGAGGCTCGGGAAGGTCCGGACGTCCGGTGCTCTTCGGACTTCCGTAGATTCGGCTCAGGTGCGCTTCGGTCGGACGTCCGGAGGGGGTCGGTCGTCCGGAGGCTCGCGGGGTCCCGGACGTCTGGAGTTCTTCGGATGTCCGCAGATTCGGTTCGGTGGTCGCTGGCACGGTCGTCCGGAGGGGGCCGATCGTCCGGAGCCTGGGAGTCGTCGGACGTCCGGTCCTGGTTGGACGTCCGGCCGCTGTAGCTTCGGGCAGCTTCTTCTCTTGGTCCTTGTACTTGGTGTTCTCGCCGTCTTGTCCATGGTCTTCCTCCTTGTTCCTAGTCATGCATAGCACATATATATGAGGTAGTAACCATGTCTCACATGTGGGAAGTGAAGGTTCGGAGAGGAGCGAGTTCACCTTGTGTCCAATGGCGTATAGTTGAGGTCTCGTCATAAGTCCTCTTAGGGTTTGGAGAGTAGTCGGAGTGTACATGGGGATGAACGTGGGATGCTCCGCATCAGGTTCCTTTCCTTGGGAGGCATGCCCTAAAGTGCATGTCCGGACTGCGAAAAAAGCAGAAAAACATGTGGGGGCAGATAAATAAATAGGTAAGAAATCGTCTTTTAGTTCACCGACCGAATATTCCCTTAAGAACGCTAGCATTCGGCTTCACCCAGTCTGAGGTACACATCCGGCTGACCCGGCAGTAACAATCGCAGAGGTGCTCCCTTTACCGCCTAGCTGAACAATCGGGAACGTAGGGGTAAGCACAGGAGCCAGGCAACCCAGCTTGGCCAAAACTTAAGTCATATCGATGCATATAATGGTGAATAAAAGGTACATGCGGAAGTGTGACACATGTGTTGGGCATGAAGCCCAGATAAATAAACTTCTGTTAAAGAAGCCCCCAGGTATAATGAGCGCGGATAGCGTGTCAAGTGTTTGCGAACAATGCGCGAACAAGCTTTTAGAGGTTGTGATAGAAAAGGAGGGAGAAGGAGAGAAACAGAAGACAGCTAATATGTAAAATATAGACGGAGGAAGGAGACGAACTCAAAATCCGACGCTAGGCGTAGAATCTTCGGAGACGGGCTGCGTTCCATGGGTTCGGCTCGAGTCGGTTATCCGATGCATCTCGCAGACGGTACGCTCCACCGGTCAGGACTTGGTCGATGATAAAGGGACCTTCCCACTTGGGCTTGAGTTTGTCTTTTTTCTTGTCTGGCAGGCGTAGAACTAACTCGCCAACGTTGTAAGTTTTGGCCCGTACTTCTCTGCTTTGATATCTTCGAGCTTGTTGTTGATAAAATGCGGAACGGGCTTTTGCCACGTCACGCTCCTCCTCCAATGCGTCCAAACTATCCTGTCGATCGAGCTCGGCTTCTCTTTCTTCGTACATGCGCACACGAGGTGAGTCATGAATTATGTCACACGGCAGAACTGCCTCTGCGCCGTATACCATAAAGAATGGTGTAAATCCGGTGGTGCGATTCAGAGTGGTCCGCAGCCCCTAGAGTACGGAGTCGAGCTCCTCTACCCAGTGTATGTTAGATTCCTTGAGGGACCGCACTAATCTGGGTTTGATGCCGCTCATGATTAGACCATTTGCTCGCTCGAATTGACCGTTAGTTTGAGGGTGATAGACTGAAGCATAGTCGAGCTTGATGCCCATGTTTTTGCACCAGAGTTTGACCTCATCGGCCGTAAAGTTTGTGCCATTATCAGTGATGATGCTATGGGGGACGCCGTAACAGTGTACGACCCCTGATATGAAGTCTATCACCGGTCCGGATTCGGCTGTCTTGATAGGTTTGGCCTCTATCCATTTGGTGAATTTATCCACCATGACCAGTAGGTATTTTTGCTTGTAGGTTCCTCCTTTAAGGGGTCCAACCATGTCAAGCCCCCAGACCGCGAAGGGCCAGGTTATGGGTATAGTTTTGAGGGCGGTGGGTGGCATGTGGCTTTGATTAGCAAAGAGCTGGCAACCGACGCATCATTGGACTAAGTCCTGAGCATCTGCCCGGGCCGTCGGCCAATAAAATCCTGTACGGAAGGCCTTGCCTATAAGGGCCTGGGCTGCGGTGTGGTGCCCGCCAAGTCCGGCATGAATTTCAGCCAGAAGGTTCCGCCCTTCCTCTTCGGAGATACACCTTTGAAGGACTCCGGTTGTGCTTTTCTTGTAAAGCTCTCCCTCATGGACCTTATAGGCTTTAGATCGCCGCACTATGCAGCGGGCCTCGTTTTGGTCCTCGGGAAGTTCCTGCCTGATTAGGTAGGCTAGGAATGGTTCCGTTCACGAGGCAATGACTACCATTATTACGTGGGCTGAAGATGTTACTTCGTTGGTAGAACCACCAACTGTGTCAGAATGTTCGGTGTCGGGCAGTGTGGTTGGGTCCGGGTTGTTATTTCCGGACTCCCCCTCCCATAGTACGGATGGCTTGAACAGCCTCTCTAGGAAGATGTTGGGAGGGACGGCATCGCGCGTTGCGCCAATGCGCGCCAATACGTCTGCTGCCTGGTTGTTATCCCAGGCTATATGGTGAAATTCGAGCCCTTCAAACCGAGCTGACATTTTTAGGACGGCGTTACGATAAGCTGCCATTTTCGGATCCTTGGCATCGAAGTCTCCATTTATTTGGGATATTGCGAGGTTCGAATCCCCACGCACCTCTAGGCGTTGAATGCCCATGGAGACTGCCATCCGGAGGCCATGTAGAAGGGCCTCGTATTCGGCTGCGTTGTTGGAGTCCGTATACATTATCTGGAGTACGTATTGGACCATATCTCCGGTTGGGGACGTCGAAACAACGCCAGCCCCCAGACCAGCCAACATTTTGGAGCCGTTGAAGTGCATGATCCAGTTGGAATATGCGTCGTACTCTTTAGGGAGTTCGGCTTCAGTCCATTCGGCGACGAAGTCGGCCAAAACTTGCGACCTAATAGCTCGCCGTGGCTTATAGGTTATGTCGAACGAGAGGAGCTCAATGGCCCATTTGGCAATCCGGCCCGTCGCGTCGCGGTTGCTTATAATGTCATTAAGAGGTACTTCGGAGGCTACTGTTATCGAACACTCTTGAAAGTAGTGTCTTAGCTTCCGGGATGCCATGAACACTGCGGCTATCTTTTGATAATGCAGGTACCGTGACTTGCATGGAGTTAGGACAGTGGACACGTAGTAGACTGGTTTTTAAATGGGGAACTTGTGTCCGTCCGTTTCTCGTTCGACAACGAGCACTGCGCTCACGACTTGACGAGTTGCCGCGATATATAATAGCATTGGTTCACCCATATTGGGCGCGGCCAGGACCAGGTTTGTTGCCAATATGGCTTTTATTTCTTCGAGTCCGTCCGTGGTGGCATCCGTCCACTCGAAGTGTTCGGTGCGTCGGAGGAGGCGATAAAGGGGTAATGCCTTTTCTCCTAAACAGGAGATAAAGCGGCTTAAAGCCGCCACGCATCCCGTCAATTTTTGTATTTGTTTGAGGTCCTTTCGATATCCAATTGTGACAGGGCTCGGATCTTGGTTGGGTTTGCTTCAATTCCTCTACCGGATACAATGAAGCCCAAGAGCTTTCCGGCTGGTACGCCGAAAACGCATTTTTCCGGGTTAAGCTTAATGTCGTATGTTCGGAGATTATCAAACGTGAGCCTCAAATCGTCTACTAGAGTTTCGACATGCTTGGTTTTGACGACCACATCATCTACGTATGCCTCCACTGTTTTGCCGGTCTAGTTTGCCAGACATGTCTGAATCATGCGCTGATATGTTGCGCCGGCGTTTTTGAGCCCAAAGGGCATTGTGTTGAAGCAGAATGGGCCGTATGGGGTGATGAATGCTGTTGCGGCCTGGTCGGGCTCTGTCATCTTAATTTGGTGGTAGCCGGAGTATGCGTCGAGGAAACACAATGAATCGTGTCCTGCGGTAGCGTCAATAATTTGATCGATGCGGGGGAGTGGGAAGGGATCCTTTGGGCAAGCCTTGTTGAGGTCCTTAAAATTGACGCATAGGCGCCAAGATTTGTCCTTCTTTGGTACATCACCAAGTTTGCTAGCCAGTCCGGATGTTTTATATCTTTGATGAATCCGGCCTCCAATAATTTGGCTGGCTCCTCTCCCATGGCCTGTCTCTTAGGTTCGGAGAAACGCCGAAGAGCCTGTTTGACTGGCTTGAATACTTTTAGGATGTTTAGGCTGTGCTCGGCCAGCCGGCGTGGGATTCCTGGCATGTCTGAAGGGTGCCAGGAAAAAATGTCCCAATTTTCGTGTAGGAATTCTCGTAGTGCGGCGTCTACATCAGGGTTTAATTGTGCCCCGATGGAGGCCGTTTTTGTAGGGTCCGTTGGATGGACTTGGAATTTGACTATTTCATCCGCTGGTTTAAAGGAGGTGGACTTGGATCTCTTATCGAGTATCACATCGTCCCTATTCACCGTGGAGCGCAGCGCAGTGAGTTCCTCGGCCGCTAGGGCTTCAGATAGTGCCTCAAGGGCCAGTGCGGCTGTCTTATTTTTGGCGTGGAGTGCTATGTCCGGGTCACTAGCAAGAGTGATGATTCCGTTGGGCCCCGGGCATTTTGAGCTTCATGTACCCGTAATGGGGTATAGCTTGAAAAATTGTGAATGCCTCTCGCCCTAATAGAGCGTGATATCCGCTGCTGAACGGGGCCACTTGAAACGTGACCTCCTCGGACCTGTAATTATCCGGCGTGCCGAATACCACATCCAGTGTGATTTTTCCTATACAGCTTGCTTCCCGACTGGGGATTATTCCTCTAAAGGTTGTGCTGCTTCGCTCAATGCGGCTCCTATCTATTTCCATTTTTCGGAGGGTTTCCTTGTAAATGAGGTTCAATCCGCTGCCACCGTCCATGAGTACCTTGGTGAGGCGAAAGTCGTCCACTATTGGACTGAGGACCAATTCGGCTGGTGCTCGGGTTGTTCGGAATTTAGGTTCGTCACTGGCATTAAAGGTAATAGCCGTGTCACTCATGGGTTTATTTTTTGCTACTTGGTAGACTTCGGCAAGGCTGCAGAGTGTTCGTTTCCGTATATTATTTGATGCGAAAGTCTCGAAGACTGTTAATATCGTATTGGTATCCTTGGGCTGGTGCTCTGGAGTTAGAATCTCTTCGCCACTTTTGGCCACCTGCCGTAGTATCCAACATGCTCTAAGGCTATGAGTTGGAGTGGCGCCCTCTGTACTATGAATTCTGCAGGGTCCATTGAGCCATCCTTCCAGTACGGTTCCATGCCCTATAGAGGGTTTTTGCTTTTTGGTGTTTAACCCGGGTGCCTGGCGATAATGCACCCTTTTATTTTGGACTGGGGTTGTATTCAGGGCCGGATTGTCCCAAAATTTGATTTCGGTTTTCCAGGCGCTTTCCATCGCACAGTACTTTCGTACTATGGACGCCAAGTCAGCGAAGCGTGTAATTTCACGACGGCTTACGCCGTTGAGGATTCCCTTGTCCGTGCAATTATTGTGGAAGAATGAAATCGCGTCCTCCTCACGGCAGTCCTTTATCCTGTTCATAACCAGGAGGAATCTGGCCCAGTAATGGTGTACTGTTTCTGCAGGCTCTTGCCGGATTTGGGATAGATCGCTTATGTTTGGGTGGGCGGGTGGAATTAAATTCGGAACCCCGTCCAATCTAAGACTCAGGGGCCAAGAAGTTTCCGAACTTACAAGCTTGGGTTCTTGGATGTTGTCCAATGCATCTAGCCCGCTGCCTGACTTTAGGTTCAGGGCTTGAGTTACATCCTCCCCTCCGCGGGAATCCGGCATGGAGGGATCGGGAATCCAGACGTAGCCAGTCCTTAAAATAGAGGAAGGGTCGCTGTATTGCTCCTCAACCACGACAACATGGTGGGTAACCTGGGAGAGTTGATCTCTCTCAGATCGGGTTTAGGCCCAATCTGATCGTAGTCTGTAGCGACTCTCAGGGCGGCGATGTGATCCAAGAGCTTGTTTAAGGAAGAGAGCTCCATCGGATCTAACTGCTCGGCAAGTTCCGAGCTAACGTGAAGATTGCTTTCGATGACCTGAAAGTCATCGTGGGCGCGGTGGCCGGACAGGCGGTCATAAGGAAATCGCCTAGACGGAGAGTTTGGCCGATAGCCAAAGCTCCTTTAGCAATAGTGCCGTCTTTAAAGACGGGGTGAGGCATCCTTCCTGATGGCGACGGCACAGAGGAACTCTCAATGAAAGCACCAATGTCGGTGTCAAAACCGGCGGATCTCGGGTAGGGGGTCCCGAACTGTGCGTCTAGGCGGATATGGGTGACAAGGGACACGATGTTTTTACCCAGGTTCAGGCCCTCTCGATGGAGGTAAAACCCTACTCCTGCTTGATTAATATTGATGGTATGGGTAGTACAAGAGTAGATCTACCACGAGATCAGAGAGGCTAAACCCTAGAAGCTAGCCTATGGTATGATTGTTGTTCGTCCTACGGACCAAAACCCTCCAGTTTATATAGGCACCGAAGAGGGTTAGGGTTACACAGAGTCGGTTACAATGGTAGGAGGTCTACATATCTGTATCGCCAAGCTTGCCTTCCACGCCAAGGAAAGTTCCATCCGGACACGGGACGAAGTCTTCAATCTTGTATCTTCATAGTCCAGGAGTCCGGTCAAAGGTGATAGTTCAGCTATCCAGACACCCCCTAATCCGAGACTCCCTCAAGCGGGCCGACATTAAACGCAACGCCGGACGAGCTCCTCCCGTCCGCTCTCTATTTAAACGATGACAGGTGCCGGGCAAGAATCGCACCCCTCCGCCGCTCCCCCATCTTCTCACTCACCATTTTCTCCACCATTTCAATGGCATCTGACGGGCGGGAAGAGCAGTTCTCTGGCATAGAAGCCAGCATGGTGGCCCGACGAGCCCGGTGGACATGAGCGAGGCAGCTCGCTGCTCCACCTCCCTTCCCTAGGTTGACGGAGCAAGTTGTCGACCCAATACGGCGCGTGTTTCAGCAACTCGTCGCTCCAAGCCAGTTCGCGGAGGAGTGGCGAGTTGCTCCAGGCTGGCACAGAGGGGAGCATGACGGCACAGGCATCGACGAGCTGCGTCGTACCGCCCCTCTAGTGCCTATGACCGCGCCATCTACCGTCGACGTGCGCATAGCCTCACCATGCAGACAGAGAAAGAAGGCGGGTGCACGGAGGAGATCGATGAGTCGACGTCCATCGCATCCACTGGCAACTTTGAGGGAAAGTAAAACATGGGAGGCCGCCGCCACTTGGATCCCAGGAAGGCCACCACCGGCGCGTCGCCGACTTGTACAACCGGTAACGTGCCCAGTTTCTTCTTTATCTTAGACCCCCTAGCCTGGGCTTCCATGAAAGCACCCTTGCACTCCGGCTGAAGCAACCTCTTCGCCACACTGAGCGGCGTAGCCAGACATAGGAAAGTTATGGGGAAGTATATGCCTCTGGGACTCCCGGCAGTCCAGTGACGAAGGGATCCGCCGCGACCGGCTATAGACTAGTGTACTGCATCTGTGTCATGGGAGTGGAGCTCCACGCGACCGTACGTGCACATATTTTTAACATTTTAATTAAAATATTTCAAAAATGTAACCGTTTGCGTCCAGTTTGTATAAAATCCGTCATGTTTGTATGAAATCCGATTGAGTTTGCATGAAATCGGTCGTGTTTGCACGAATTTCATCCGATTAGTTTAAGTTGTTGTGAAAATGTATGCGACTAGCTTTGGATGGATGCCTCGCACATCCATATGTGCGGATTGATCCCCCCTATCCGCGGATGGATACAAAAGGTTTCTTGCGGAAACATTTCGTGTTTTCGCCCTTTTCTGAAAGTTAGCCCAGATTTGACCCTAGTTTGTAAAAATTTCAGGATCTGACCCTTTTGCTACCACCAGGCTTCATGGTGGTAGGGTGTAACAGCCTACTGCCAAGGACCTTGGCGGTAGGAAACAACTCTACCGCCAAACAGGCTGACGATAGCCTGTATAACCCAACCGCCAAGGTGTCCGATGGTAGGCACGAGCACACATTGTGTTCCATACTTAGGAAAAATTTACGGTAGGGCGTGCAACCCTACCATCAGGGACCTTGACGGTAGGCTGTTATACCCTATCGCCATAGACTCTGGCGGTAAGAAAAGGGCCAGATCTCAAAATTTTTGTAAACTAGGATCAGAACTGGACTAACTTTCAGAAAATGGTCAAAACACGAAATTTAGCGTTTATTGCGGGTTGTTGCGTGCCCTTAGAGCAACTCTAGCAAACCCCGCATCCCGCCGGCCTGCAAAACGCATTTGCAGTTCCTGGAAAACGGCCTTTGTGGGCTGGCGCGAATGGCAACAGATGCAGACCCCCCCAAACGGACCCGTATAAAAGTATATTCGCGGAATATGCTTTTTTACGGGTCGACTTTGCGGGGTCTGCTCTTTGCGCCGCTGCATCCAGCATCTCATCAGCCCGCAAATATCAAATCCAACATAATACAACAAATGAAAGCAAACTAAATAATTATTCAAATCAAACATAATACAATAATCATCCACATTACAAATAATTATTCAAATCACCGAAGCAAACTTAAATAATGCAATACAAAACTTGTCATGAATTCAAATACAAATGAATACAAAAATGAGTCACTGTCCAGCCCTTTGCCAATGGTGCTCAGTGAGATCCTCCTGAAGTTGAAAGTGTGTGGTTGCATTTTCAATCTCATTGTATGTCTGAAGAAAAACTCTAATGTGGTTAGGGTCTCTAGTTGGTTTGACACGGCTACCCACATTGTCGTAGAAGAATTCCAAGTTCATTCCTCTCTCATCTTCAAGAATCATATTGTGAAGGATAACATAGCAGGTCATGATATTTTTCAAGGTTCTCTTCTCCCAAAAACAAGCAGGACCACGGACAATGGCAAACCTAGATTGCAAAACACCGAATGCTCTTTCAATGTCTTTTCGGGCTGCCTCTTGCACCCTTGCAAATTCACAATGTTTTCTAGTTTTGGAATCTTTGATGCTCTTGACAAAGGTGCACCAAGGAGGGTATATACCATCTGCAAGATAGTACCCTTTTGTGTATTCATGCTCATTGATAGTGTAGTCGCAAGTAGGAGCATCACCACTAGCAAGCCTAGAAAACAAATAATACCGTTGCAACACATTGATATCATTGAGAGTGCCCGACATACCAAAGAAGCAATGCCAAATCTATAAATTCTCGGATGCTACGGCCTCTAGCACAATTGTTGCATCACGAGACTTGCCACAATACATTCCTTGCCATGCCTTCGGGCAATTTTTCTAATTCCAATGCATACAATCAACGCTACCTAGCATGCCAGGCCAACCCCTCCTCTCATTAGATGCCATCAATTTCTTTGTGTCACCCTTGTTGGGTGCCCGAAGATACTCAGGACCAAAGACACGGATGGTCACTTTTGCAAACCTACGCGCTGACTCAATTGTAGTATCTTCACCAATGCGAAGGTACTCATCGGCATAGTCACCCGGAACGCCGACAATATGCAATCACCCACATAGCTGCGAGATTTTTTGATATGCACTAAATCCCTTTAAGCCCGCAGCATTTCTTCTTTGAGTAAAATATCGGCAATTTGCCTTGCAAGCTTGAACAATTTTTACAAAGAGGGATCGGCGCATTCGGTACCTTCTCCGGAAGAGGTGCGGTGGATATGTAGGATTCTCCGCGAAGTAGTCTTGCATCAACATCTCGTTCCCAAGATGGCGATTCCAAGGAATGCAAAGACGCCCGACGGTCGATCCTCGCCTCCTCTTCCGGTTCTCGTCTACGTGCTCCTTCACGGCAAGTGCCATCACTAATGTCTGCTATTGAAAGGTCGCAAGCATGGTCTCAAGATATGAGTTGTCCGAATCGGAGAGCAAGAACTTCTCGCACGGGCTCAATTCCATCTACATGCATACCGGCGCGTCAATCAACTATACCGCTCCAAATATGACAAAACAAACACTAACCGGCGGCGGATGCGGCGGGTGATCCTGGGCGGCGACGAGGGGGCGGGCTCGACTGTGGTCGATCCCCGGAGGCGGCAGCGACGAGGGGCGGATCTTCTCGCCGGATGGGGGGAGGGGGGGTTGGTGCAGCGTATCAGCGCGGGATGGTGGGGGACGGCCCCGCGATGTGATTCCGCCCGCAGATTTGGCCGGAATCGCCGGCGGCGGTCGGCGGCGGAAGGAGGTGGGGAAAGACGCGCGGGCTGAAATGTCCCTCCCGCCAACTGCTTCTCTGTGGGCACTGCAGCGGCGAGAGGGAAACCCGCGTATTCGCGGGTTGGAGCCGAGATTTTACCGCGCCCCTTAAAAATTTTTGCGGGCCGGGGCGGGATGCGGGGTCTGATCGGGCAGGTTTTTTCATCCCTACCCGCATTTTGACGGTTATTTTGCGGGCCGGGGCAGATGTGAGGTCTGCTAGAGTTGCTCTTAGCTGGCGACCAATTTATGGCGCAACGGGTGGGGGGCCATAGCACTGGCCGGCGCTGTCCCGGACCGTGCGATCTCAAATCAGTGCGGTGGATTCTTATGCTAGATCGTACTCCTACTAGTACAAAAACCACGACACGTCGTGTGCGCGATGGATGGGACAATACGATGCAGCAGCTGCCCAACCAACTAATCCTTCACATCAATTCAATTCCGTGCAAAACCATGGCACGGCCAGATGCACGACAAGGAATAGAGAGGCTGGATCGTTGGAGTACGGCGCAATCTCGTAGAAAAGAAAAACAGAATAATATTCAATACACACAAGCTGTTTTTTTTTAGGTCCACGCAAGCTGTAACTTGCGTCATGTGATTTGATGTCATTTGTGTTTCATCGTGCAGATTATTTTTCTAGTGTCACCTACAATCGATTATTTGTGAGTGTATGTACATGTGTGTGACCGTCTGCATTTGTACCGGTAACTTAAAATATAATAAATATTATTATCAAGGCGGTAGGTGACATACACATTGATAGTGACCTCGTTATATCTCTACTTGAACTCAATTAGTGATTTAGTCTTTATTAGAGACTTTGTGAGAAGGTATGTAGGGAAAATATCAGAAGATACAATCACTCAAGTGCTCTCATGATACCAGTTTAAAAAATTAAATATTAGATGTGTCAAAAAATTAAAAAGAAATTATGAATGTTAATCAGATGTGTAATGTATCTGCACTCCCTACAAAATTCAAATCAAAATCCTAAACACACTAAGAGAAAAGAAAAAAGAAATCCCAGATGTGAATACTATCGTTTTGACAGTATTCATCATTTTGTCTTTATTGACACTATTCATGTTGGATTTCTCTTTTTTGTTTCTCTTTATGTGTTTCAGGTTTTGATCTGAATATTTCTAGGGGGTTAGACATATGTGATGAACATTCATACAAAATTTCGCAATTTTTTGACACATTTAAAATTGAAAATTTTAAACCGGTATCATGGAAGCACCTGAGTAATGATATCACCTGATATTCTTCCAAGGCATATATGCTGGCAATGGCGGAGCCACATGCATTGCTGAGGGGGCCATTGCCCCCAGCCCTAGCATATTTAGTGGAAAAAAATATTAGAGGCTTTAAATTAAGAAGATTTCAGTCATT
>NC_041389.1:130839211-130869320 GCF_002162155.2 Triticum dicoccoides
AGGCACGTGCATGTGTCCATGTGTCCGTGTGGGATATATTGCGCCAGAATGCTTGTTGGTTATTCCACAGAGCAATTCAAAATATTTAGACTCACTTTACAGTTTATGAAATATCTAGGGTAAATACTTTGCTTTAATCTGTTGATGCGATGTATGGTTTATTTTATGAGCGTAGTAATGCTGCTTTGATGTATACCATATTGTTGGTAGATGTGTTAGCTTGCAAGATTATTTGTGTTGTCTAGCCGCATCTAACAACGAAAAGTAGTTTGAAGATGATTTTGAAATAAAAGACAAATAACCAATTAACATTGGAAAAAGATCTTAAGAGAAAATTTCAAGGTGTAGCCGCTCTACTCCAAAGGAAATCATTTTTTTGCAACGCCTATTAGTTTTTCAATCCAGAGTCGAACCTCTGAGTTGTTGTTGTTTGCATGTATCGACAAAGTGCAAGTTTAGTGTTATGCCTATGCAAATTTTGCATTGTCGTCACAATTTTATTCAAGTTTGTGGTAAATTGTGTCCTTTTATTTTAAAATTGTATTTTTATCTTGAAATATATCCTCGATACTCAATCCTAATGAATATAAATTACCTAAGTTTTAGAATGTTTTGTTAAAGAGACTCAATATCTCTTATGTTCTTTCAAACATATTTAAAGTTTCATATCTTTATACTTAAATGGTTGCTTCTTATTTTCTTGTTTTTTCTGTCCACTTAATAGGCTGAAGGAGCACTAAGGGTCTGTTTGGGACTGCTCCGCTCTCTAAAATTCAGCTATGATTTAGAAAATTGCAAATCAAACGGCGTAGGTCGACGATATGCCACTCCGCAAAAACTAGAATCTCTGATACAACTCTCTATTTTTTGTGAAGCTTTTTTGGGGTGCTCCAAAAACTATAGAATCTAAAGTTGGGAGGGAATTACCACCACTGCCACCAGTAAGTGGATACCCCTTTCTTTCTTCCTATGTCATCCAATCAAATATATTCTTTTCATCAAATTTCTCATTATTAAAGATGGAGCTAGCTGGAAGCCAAACACGGTAAACTTCTCTTTGGTGGAGCTGCAACTCTTGCATGGAACTGCTCTAAAGTAGATTTGGCCGAGTGAAACTGATTTTGGTGGAGTAGATCAGTCCCAAACAAGTCCTAAGCATGGATAACTAGGATCAATTTAGGAAATAATTGTATGCAAGATATCAACCAATAATTGCTCATGTGAAGGGAAATAAAACCAAAAAATAGATCAGATGCAAATGTAAGGCCAGGTAAAAAGCTAACTTAGGTATACAGAAGTTTCATATAACTTAGCGATAGACAAATGGAATATTGCAAAATGAGCTCAATTCTATTGGGCCCCTTTAGGAAAACAAATAATATAGAAGCGCATCTTATAGTTTCAAAATATATTTTTTACACCAGTATGTATACACTCTTGACTGTTTGGTGTGTGTTTTCATGAAGTATTTTGTCTATTTTAGTGCTATTTCAAAAGATAAATACATGCATATATAACAGATGTATTTTTCACTATTATGGATCAACAATTTTTTTGTGAGTGTGAAGCCCACAAATGAAAATATCTAGCAACTAAGACTTAAGTGTGGATTTCTTGCCCTTGGTTTTGCAAAATTCAAAAATAATGTTTTTATGGTTAAAAAAATTCTGTAAAAACATACACACATACCTAATGAACTACACACAAGTAAAATTCAAAAACATAGGATGTCTATACTACATTCCTGTAAATTTTCATGATGAAATACTTCGGTGTGTGATACACACAAAAAAAATCACTGACTTTTATAATGAATAACACATGATTTTTTGTAGTTCACACCAAAATTTATCACATCGAAGAATTTGCAGGAACATAGTACACATACCTAGGTATATTTGTTCTCAGATTTTTTTATTGAAACTTCGAAATATGATTTCTGTTCTTTTTTTTTCAAAAATCTATGCTCGGTGGAGCTCGGGATCCGGAAGGCATTTCCGATAAAAACTAACAGATATTTAGATCTCACTTATATGTACGTGTAGAATCTTTAAAAAAAATAGAACTTCGAAATATGTTTTTTTTAATAGCGGAACCCAATAGACCCCTTAAGCAAAACAACCATTCTTAGACAACCTGCATTCTATAAGCTACAGAAAGAGAAGAGTTTCCCCCCCCTAAAAAAAAGATTAAAAAAAAGATAGAGAAGAGTTTGACGCGTACACGGCAAAGCCGGCAACAAGCTAACCAACAAGAACATATATTTCCTAAAAACAGGGAACATCAAACAAATGAGGAACTAACTATTCATGCTCTACTTGCTTCTCCATTAAGTGAAGAATGCCTGCCCTCTTGAATGCATCAATGGATCCAGATGCAAAAGGATGGGGCATGGCATGGCCACTCCAGCTAGTGCTCTAGCTGAGTAGCATTTGCACTTCCTCCATGCATGAAGAAATATATTTGGAATAGATAAAAGAGTAAATAGACAACTCCCAACTACATTGCCATTTCATATCAAATCAGTCATACACTATCATTGTTCTCCTTTCCATTTCCTATATAAGCACGCACCTCACACGCTTCTTCTCCACCCATCCGAAACCACACCCACTAGCTCCCAGCTGCAGCAAGCAAGCCAAACTTGTGCGTGTGAGTGAGTGAGCGAGAGCTCAGGGAAACCACCCTACAAAGCTCCGGCTGAGCCACCCAACCGGCCGGCGACGATGCCGATGCTCATCCCCGACGACGTGCGCGCCAAGGCGGAGATCTACACCGGCGACGCAGCGGGGCAGGAGAAGACGCGGCTGATGCTGGCTGAGACGGAGCTTCCCAGCGGTCTCCTGCCGCTCAAGGACATCATCGAGTGCGGGTACGTGGAGGAGACCGGCTTCGTGTGGCTCAAGCAGAAGAAGCGGGTGGACCACTACTTCGCCAAGGCCGGCCGCCATGTCTCCTACGCCACCGAGGTCTCCGCCATCGCCGAGAAGGGCCGCCTGAAGAAGATCTCCGGCGTCAAGGCCAAGGAGATGCTCATCTGGGTCAACCTCCACGAGATCTGCGTCGACGACCCGCCCACCGGCAAGCTCCACTGCAAGGCCATCGGCGGCCTCTCCCGCAGCTTCCCCGTGGAGGCATTCGAGGCCACCGACGACCTGCCCGTGCCCGTCACCGGACGTCTCAAGAAGAAGACAGAGAAAGAGAGCACCGACAAGAAAGACGAGAAGAAGGAGGAGGCAGCAGAGAAGCCGAAGGAGGAGGCAGCAGAGAAGCCCAAGGGGGCCTCCGTCGCCCCCGCCCCCGCCGCCGTCGACGAGATCGGTCAGAAAATGAAGGAGATGAACACGGAAGCGGTGGCAGCCAAGAACTGATCGGTGGCGGCGATGGCGACGGCGGCACGTCATGATCGGTTACCTAGTCATAAATTTGTTTCAGAATAACGCATTGCATTAGCATGTCATCAACCACCCACACATATGTATCACCTGATCCATCGATGAGAGTTCAGTTCGACAACGATGTAATTTCCTCCTGCCTTTTTTCTGGTTTTAATGTGATGAAATTTAATGGATGTCATTGCCATGAGCTGGCGCTACCCGATCAATCGATGGTACTACTACTGCTACGCACTGCCTTCGTTAATTTAGGTACTCGTACTTTATCTGAGGTGGCAGGAAGCAGGCAAATGCGTGAGTAAATTGGGGGGAGCAGCAGTGGTCACCTCACCTCTGTTTCTCTTCTTCTGGGTGAGCATTGAATCCCATGTGTTCCTCTTCAATTTGGTGGGATCTTGGAGTAGATTCCGCTACTTACCTTTCACGGCCTTCTTCGCTGCTTGCTTAGTTGAGTACTCTCACCATTCCATAATATAATAATGTTTTCAACACTAGCGGATCTGGCCGAGCAGATGCAATGTAAAAACAAGACTGGGCATGGCGGGCCTAATGCGGTAAAAACCAGAATGAGCAGATGCAAGGCAAAAATCATATTGTGCACATGGTATGTTAGGCTGCATGTAGGTTCTCGCGATGGCTCGGCTGATGCACTGCACGATGTTGGTTGCATACAAATGAACATGATTAAAAGTTAACGGCCGCACATTTCACACCAAATTGCACTAGAGTACCTCGGCGACTGCGGTGCCCGCAGCATCGCGTCCTACGTGACTAGCATGGAGTCACAGGCAAGCGATCCCGTCAGCAGCGTGGCGTATCAGTTGCTAGCGTCGGCGCGGCGTGAAGAAAGTCCAGGAGAAGGGACGAGGAGCAGAGCGTCGAGGAAGAGGATGAGGAGAAATGTATACAACCTATCAAACACGCCAAAATGCGTAGAGCTAGAAACAACGGATGTGAGAAACCATGGGTATGCACAGCCGTGCATGGTTGTAAAAAAATTGACCCTTTTTCACAACGTATGTATAGCAATCCTTGGTTTTACTACTCATCCTGACACGTGCAAGAACAAGGAGTAGAGTATCTTTTGACGGGACAAGGAGCGATCAGTTTATAAAGAAAATCAGACAAAAACTGAATAACTCACACACCATCCGACCAGTTTATAAAGGAAACCAGACCAAAAACTGAACAACTCTCACACTATCCGACGATAATCTAAACAAACCATCAACACCTGTCATATGATCTCCATCCAGGATGACCTTGAACAAGAACTTCGACAACGACTTTAACAAGGAAACAACACCCAAGGAACGCCATCATCCCGACATCGATCCCCTGTTGACCCCAAAACATTTCATCCTGATCTGCACATGACTATCCACCGAACCTTGGGTAACAAGTCTGGCCCAACCAACAAGCCGTCACCACCGCTCTCAAACCGATTGAACAGGGCCAGTGTTGAGGAAAGTACTCTTCGGCAATGCCTCCAAAGAGGTAAGGCCAACTCCACCGCGCGACCCCAAACAGACGTCCGTTTTGTTCGGATTTTGTCCGTTTGGGTAGGGGTTTGGGGCCGTGTCCGGGCGTGTTCTGGGATGCGGTGGTCGTGCACGCAGCGCGCGGCCGCACCCATTTGCCCCATCCTGTCCGCGTCCACTAAAAATACTAATTCAGCCATCGTCCCGGTTCATCACGCCGGCCTACACGTCCATCGCCGGCATCAGCCAGCGGCCGGCAACACAGCCAGCCTCCAAAATGAATAGTTCTCCTCGCCGGCAACACAGCCAGCGGCCGGCAACACAGCCAACCTCCAAAATGAATGTTTTCTCGCCGGCACACTGCCAGCGGCCCCGACAGGCGGGCGGCACCCATGCCAGCCTCAAAAAGAACGGCCACGCCGATCAGATGACCTAGTTAAGGCCTTCGGCGTCGAGCATCTCCTTCTGCCTGGCCTCGAACGCTCATGATCGCAAGGGCCACCTCCTTCGCTTTGGTAGTGGCATTGATGGCCTCGATGTCGAGCTGCCTCTGCCTGGCCTCGAACCGCTGGCGTTGGGGTTGGCATTCCGTCAAACAAGACACGGGGGGCCGGCATGGTGCCCGTGAACGGTGCCCGTGCCTGCTTTCTTAGCATCTCGACGGACGGCCGCCCGCCGCTGTTGGACCCGGACATGACGTTGAGGTCGATGACGGCCGCGGGGCGCGGTGTGGACGGCGCGAACAAGCCCACCTCCGGCGACCCCGAGAAACGGGTATGTCCGTCGTGCCTTGGCGGAGGGAAGCCGGGCGACATGGGTGTGGTGCGCGACGTCGGCGACTGGCAGTGCGTAGGCCGCGCAACCGACGAGCTGGTGCTCGCCGGGGCGACGGCCGCTGCAGGGGACCCGGCAGGACGGCCCATGCCAAGCATGAGGATGGCCTGAGCTTTGTTGACGAGGTCCTCCTTCTCGTCGGGAGCGGCCTTGCGCCGCGCGGCCTCCAGCTCCTCGCGCATGGCGGCTCTCTTGGCCGCGGCGGCATTGAGCTTGACGACCGCTCTCCATTTCCTCCTCTTCGCCGATCCGCGTCCAACTTGGCGATCTCCTCCGGCGTGCACTCCGACCGCGGTTTCCTTGGCGCCTTCTTCTTCACCTTTGCGGGCAGGTCGACGGCCAGGCCGCCGGGACTCGGTGGGGCGTCGACCATGGACGGAGGAGAGAGGAGGCGGCGGGAGGGAGGCGGGAGGGTTTGGGGCAAATGACGCCAAATGGGCGTGGGGGGGTTTTGGTTTCTCCCACCGACAGGCGGGCCAGGGGAGGACAAGGGCGTGCGTCCCGCCCGTCCGCGCGCTGTCCGTTTCACCCCAAAACCAGCGCAAGTTTGGGCCGGGGATGGGTCGAAAGCGGACACAAAGCGGACACAAAGTCCGTTTGCGCCCGCGCGCTGGGCCGTCTCTTTTGTCTTTTTTACCCCAAACGAACGGGGGCGGATAGGATAGGGTCGCGCGGTGGAATTGGCCTAAATGATGACCAGACGAGTCCTCATCACCAACATCGATCCCCATGGAATCCAAAGCTCTCGTCCATAGCCTGATGCCTCACCACCTTGACAGATCTCAGGGAGAGGCCGAACCGTTGCCAACCTGTGAGATGGAGCCATGACTCCATTTGTATTCATCAGTGGTGAGCCATGCCAAACGGGGTAGAGGCGCTTCTGGCCAACACAAACTCCACAAATGGGAGCCCAAATGGACGTCAGCACCACCCCTCCAACATCGTCATGAAGCCTCACCAGTGCTATTATTGGAGTCGGCCCGTGGGGGGAAGGAGGGCAACCGCAATGCCCGCATGCCCTGGCCGCAGCTTACGCGAGTCCAACGACCATGCCGCCAGCCAAACATGACGCTTGATGCCAACAGATTTTTTTTTTTTGAGAATCCGTACCCAGTGGGTTAACTCAGAATATTGTCAGGGATACAGATTAAGTTTGGCTTCACAGCCAGCCAAACATGTCTACCAAAAGGTAAAGAAAGAGCGGCTTTAGCTAAGGAATGTGCTTCTAAATTTGAGTCTCTCTTCTCGTGCAAAACATCGGCCGAAGCAAAATCCTTCAAACTCCTCCTCAGCTCAAAGATGATTGCTTTAGAAGCTCCCAAATAATCAGACTTGAGGTGGATCACTGTATTCAGACAATCAGTAGCCACCACAATCCGAGTGCAGGCAAGATCCTTTGCTAGAGAAAGAGCCTCATTTGCTGCCATGGCCTCCAGAACCTCCGGTAAAATGAGTTCAGCAACAGAAACCGCCGACGCACCCAGAAAGTTACCTGAATCATCTCGGCAAATAGCAGCAAAAGCCCCCCTATCACCGTGCCTCCCGACCGCAGCGTCAACATGAATTTTAACTGAACCCGCTGCAGGTGGTCTCCATGTGGCCCGATGACGTACATGCATTCTCGGATGTTGGACTGCAGGCCGGAGATGGACTAGCTCAGCCTCATGTATGTCCTGTAGATACCCTTTTATGAAAGAAAAAATAGTTAGAGGTGACTGAAACTGCTCCTCATGAATGACTTTCCTCCTTGCCCACCATATCGACCAGAGGGTAACAAGTAACTTCACAAAATCCTGACCACTTAGCGAATCCTGCATTTCCGTCAGCCAAAGCCTTGCATCATCATGAGTGCAAGCAATCAGGTGGTCGATCAACTCGTCATCCACAAGGGACCATACACACTTTGCCATTGTACAGTTAATAAGTGCATGTCTCCAAGTGTCCGGAGCAGAGCTGCAAACAGGGCATAGATCAGATTCCGTCATCTTCCTATGGCTGCGAACCGATTCAGTAGGAATCGAGTTCCTAGCGAGGCGCCAAGCAAATTTTTTTAGCTTTCCCGGAATCTTCATCTTCCACAAGCTCGACCATTGCCTCATTTTCTCACCAGTGTTTGAGGATCCCGGCCTCTCCAACAGCCAATCCTCCCTTCTACATTTTCTCATCTTCCACAAGCTTGATGCCAACAGATGGAACCACAAGATCGCCCCATGCCACCCTTGGCTAGACGGGTGCCCCTATGTCTTATTGTACGCGAACCTGGGCATGCTCCGGGCCGGGCCAGATTCCACAAAGCCCGACCCCCAAATCCCAAGCACAAGCCCGACCCATAGCTCTGCAAAATCCCTGCTTTTCGTATTTAAATAATAGAATAACTATTTTTGGGGATTAATACTATAATGCCATGCCTATATTTATATTAAAAAGAACTTGAAAATCATGTTTTCCCGGGCTTTGGGCCGGTCTGCAGGCTGGAAAGTGAGTCCCAAGCCCGGCCTGGGCGTCGGGCTTCGGGACAGGCCTATCGCCACCCATGCCCAGGTTTACGCGAGATAGAGGCAAATCTCGTGTCGGGTGGGCCAGCCCAGCCACAGGAGGCTACAACCTCCTTTACTGTTTTTTTGACATTTTCGTTTTTTAATGTTTTACTTTTATTTATCCTTTAATATATTATAAATATATATTTAAAAAATCTATAAACAACATTTCAAAAGTGTTGACCAAGCATTTTAAAAAGTGTAGTGTGTATAGAGAAAATGTTTATCACGTACACGAACAATGTATTAAAAAATTGATCATGTACTCAATAAAAATGTTAATCAAGAACTTGAAAAAAAATTGAACAAGTATTTGAAAAATATCAATCAAACATTTGGAAAATGTTAAATGTGTATAGTAAAAATGTTGACCATGTATTAAAAATGATGAATTTTTTGATCATGTATAGAAAAAATATTAATCAAGCATTTAAAGAAAATGTTGAACAAGTTTTTCAAAATATTAATCAAGCATTTGGAAATGTTAAATGTCTAGTAAAAATGTTGACCATGTATTAAAAATGATTGAATTGATTTACCATGTATATAAAAAAATTAGGCAAGCATTTGAAAAGAATGTTGAACTAGTATTTAAAAATTGTTAATCAAGCATTTGGAAATGGTTAAAAGTGTGTATAGAAAAAATGTTGACCATGTATTAAAAAATTATGAATGTTTTTATCATGTATATAAAAATCTTTATCAAGCATTTGGAAAAATGTCGAACAAGTATATAAAAAATGTTAATCAAGCACTTGAAAAATGTTAAATGTGTATAAAAAATGCTGACCATCTACTAAAAATGGTAAATTTATTTGATCATGTATATAAAAATAATGATAAAGCATTTGAGAAAAATGTCGAACAAGTATTCAAAAAATGTTAATCAAGCATTCCAAAAATGTTTAATGTGTACGGAAAATGTGACCATGTATTAAAAATGTTAAAATTGTACTTGAAAAATGTTAATCAAGAATTTCAAAATAAAAGTTGAATGTGTATAGAAAAATGTGGACCATGTATTTAAATATGTTAATCTGGTATTTGAAGAAACTCGATAAAAAACAAGAAAGAAAGAAACAAAACCAAATAAAAGCAAAGAGAAAATAAAGAAAAGAAAAAACAAAGTGAAAAAGCGAGAAAGATATGAAGAAAACCGAAGAAAGACAACAGAAAAAGAAAAGAAAACCCAATTCAATTAGAGAAAAACGGGGAAACACAAAAGAAAAAAGAAAAACAGGAACACAGAAAACCCAAAAAATCCAGTGAAAGTGTTGGGGGGTGGCCCCCGGCAGGCAACGGAAGCTGGATCCCTTTCAAAAACATCCGGGCTAGCCAAAGCCCCTCAATCCGGCTCGCCCCCGGCAGGCTCCCCAGTGCGAGCCGGCTGGGTGTCGCGACCTGGCCGGCCAGCTGGGGCATGTTGGCCGTCCACGAGAAGTCAACCCCCAGCGGCAGGCAGACGTGGCTACAATATGCCCCACTTTATGCCGGCCCCGGTGGGTGCGGCGGCGGTGCTCCCCACGCCCCCGCCCGGTGCGGGCGGTGTCCTAGAGGCGCGACCCTGTAGCAAGGCGGCGCCGCCGTCCCATGACACCTGGTGTGACGTGCCCGAGTATCCAGCAGCCGGCCGTACCTGCGTCCGGTGGCCCCGGTACGCCCCGCACCTGGCGGACCCGGCGAGACCCTTACCCGGCGGACCCCGTGTTCTCGGCGGCCCCCAATCCCAGTTCCCAGACGCTGACACCAGGGCCCTGCACCCATGTAATATTACCATTGTAACCCCGGGGGGCAGCCTATAAGACCCCCCGGTGCCCCTTCGTGAAGGGGGGCAAACTCTAGAACACACACACCCACGTTGGAGAGGCAGAGCATGCACTGGCCTGTCTTCCTCCCCTCCCCCCACGAACAGCTCCAGGAGCAAACCTGTAACCACTTCATATCGACCATATTTGGCAGGAGAAGGGGTGTTATCTCTCCGGAGACCCTGAACCTGGGTACGTCTCGTGTCTCCCATTTGCGCGTGCCAACCTCGCCTCTTGAACCCACCGGTGCTCTTGTGTCTGTCCCCACCTTTAGCCATCCTATGGCATCTGCCGTGAGATCACCATGACAGTTGGCACCCTCCGTGGGGCAGCTCGCGGTGCCGACCGGAGTCAAGTTCAAGACGAGGCCCTTCACCTCCTCTGGCGAGCGCATCATGCATGGCGTGGTTCCCGCATCCGGCGCAGACGCTGCCGGCTTCGCCACTGGCTCCCTTGTCCGTTTCGGCACGTTCCGCGTCTCCATTGCGCTCGTCCCCGACGATTACCCCAGCGGGGTGCACGACATCTCCGACTCCCCCGTCCCCGTTGACGGCGCCATCTCCAGCGACATGGCAGATCTTTGCACCCGCGTGGAGGTGCTCACCACCGGCTCTACCTCCTCTTCGACTAGCGTCGTGGCTAAGGTTGTCGTGGCCAAGGCTGCAGTTACTCGCACCGAGCGGGCCGACCCGCTGCGCGCTATGCTACAGAACCTCAGTGTCCCCATCACCACCGACGTCGACGCCACCTAGGCTAGGGCCCGACTCGACAACGAGCGCGTGCACCTGCTGGACGAGGCCACGGCACTTGCGCTATGCAGCGCCGGCTGGAGTCCGCTCAGTGGGAGCGCGATGCCGGGTACGGCTTCATGCCGGCTGCGGCTGAGCCTAGCCAGGTCGCCGAGGTGCGCGCATGGGGCGGTGCCCTTGGTTGGGCACGCTGGGCGTGGTCCCGCCCGTCTACAACACCCCTGTCAAGAACATGCGCATCGTCGAGGCAACCGTCGAGGGCGTGGAGCTGCAGCAGTGGTTGCAGCGCATGCGCGAGCTTCTCCGTGTTGCGAACAGACAGCAAAAGCGCCTCAACATCCCTGCGGCATCTGTCTTGCACCGCTCCGAAAACCTCAAGCCCCGGGATACCTAGTAGGCGTCTTCCCTGCATCCCAGCGAGGGCCAATCCAGGAGAACCCGTAGTGCCCGAACCCGATACAACCACGCCCTTACCGCCGCCGACAGCCAAGACGGCGGGCCGGCTGAAGACACCCGACGCCGGCAGGAGGCTTCCCCGCCACTCGTCCGGCATCCGCTGGGCCGGCTCCCCGTGGCCCAGTCGCCAACCAGCTGGGCCCGCATGACATCAACAACGACAACGCTCGGTGTCGCATCGAGTAGTTGGCTCTCTCCCTCTAGCTAGAGGAGGACGACGCGGTCGACCAAAGCTGCTTCGTCCCGCGCATCCGTGATGAGCCCTTAACCAAGGGGTTCACTCTTCCCCGTGACACCCCCAAGTACAACGGGACCGCCAAGCCGGAGGATTAGCTCACTGACTACACCACCGCCATCGGCATCACGGGCGGCAACCGACATCTGGCCGTGCACTATGCCCCGCTCATGCTGCAAGGCTCGGCCCGGACGTGGCTTAATAGCCTGCCGGCTGGCAGCATCAACTCTTGGCTCGACTTTGAGCACACGTTCGTGTGCAACTTCACCGGCACCTACAAGCGGCTCGGCCGGCCCCGCCAGCTCGCCATGTGCATTCAGGGGCCGGTGGAGACCGGCTGCCAGTATTTCATGCGCTAGACTGAGCTCCAGAATAGCTGCGAGGGGGTCCACGAGGTCCAGGCCATCCAGTATGTCATGGACGGGTGCCGAGACGGGACCCTGCTCAAGCACAAGCTTCTGCGCTTCGAGCCGACCACGATGGCCACGCTCATGGACACGACGGATAAGTACGCCACGGCTGACTCCGCCATGAGGGTCCAAGTTGTGGTGGTCAGCGCGGCCTCCAAGCCGGCTAGCAAGAGCAGTCGTCAGCAGAACAATCAACAGAACAACAAGCGTAAGGGCAAACAGCCAGCTCCCTGCTATGACAACCGTCTCGTCACTACGGCCGAGCAAGCGCCCCTTGGCGAGCAGGGCGGCGGCCGGCGTCAGCGAACCAGCAAGACCGCCTAGCAACCCACCATGAGCTTCGAGGAGATGCTCAACGCTCCCTGCAAGCACCACAACGGCGCGAGGCCCTCCATGCACACGCTCCAGCAGTGCGCCATCACCCGACGCATCATGAGGGGCGATATCCCTCCACCCCCTGCTCAGGCGCCGGGTGCAGAGCATCCTCCTCCACCGCCGCCCCGCCCCCGGCAGCCGGCGCCATGTGAGATGACGCCTTCCTCGACCCAAACGCTTGCAACATCACCTTCACCAGCGAGGCCAGCGACAAACACAACGAGCGCCGGCTCCGGTAGGAGGTTAACACCGTCATCCCGGTTGTGCCTGAATACATGCACTAGTCGGATCGCCCGGTCAACTGGACCTGGGAGGACCACCCGGCCGTCATGCCTCGCCGGGTGGCTACGCCCTCGTCCTCGACCCCACCATACTCGCTGAGAAGCGCACGTGCAAGTTCTCACAAGTCTTCATCGATGGCAGCAGCAACATCAACATCCTCTACGCGACACCATGACCAAGCTCGGCATCAAGGCAAGATAGTTGGAGCCGACTCAGATGGTGTTCTACGACATCATGTCAGGTCTCTCCTGCTCCCTGATCGGCCGGATCCGGCTTGACATCATGTTCGGCTCCGGCGATCACTTCCAGCGCGAGCCCATCTGGTTCGAGGTAGTGGACTGTCGGTGTCAAAACCGTCGGATCTTGGGTAGGGGTCCCGAACTGTGCGTCTAGGTGGATGGTAACAAGAGACAAGGGACACAATGTTTTACCCAGGTTCGGGCCCTCTTGATGGAGGTAAAACCCTACGTCCTGCTTGATTAATATTGATGATGTGTGTTACAAGAGTGGATCTACCACGAGATCAAGGAGGCTAAACCCTAGAAGCTAGCCTATGGTATGATTGTTGTTCGTCCTACGGACTAAAGCCATCCGGTTTATATAGACACCGGAGAGGGATAGGGTTACACAGAATCGGTTACAATGGTAGGAGATCTACATATCCGTATCGCCAAGCTTGCCTTCCACGCCAAGGAAAGTCCCATCCGGACACGGGACGAAGTCTTCAATCTTGTATCTTCATAGTCTTGGAGTCCGGCCGATGATGATAGTTCGGCTATCCGGACACCCCTTAGTCCAGGACTCCCTCAGTAGCCCCCGAACCAGGCTTCAATGATGACGAGTCCGGCGCGCATATTGTCTTCGGCATTGCAAGGCAGGTTCCTCCTCCGAATAATTTATGGAACATTGTGAACACCAGGATAGTGTCCGGCTCTGCAAAATAAATTCCACGTGCCACTTGTAGAGAGAATAATATTTACACAAGTTCAATCTGCTGACGTACTTGGTGGCGTGACATCACACCACTACCAAGCCTTTACTAGAATTGTTTTTATTGTACCACCTCAGCGCGTTTAGCGAAGAGGTTTCCTTGGCACGTCTTGTCGAAGCAGAGATCGTGTTCCCCTTATTCCGAGATTCCCATAAATACGGACCTGGGTAACCCAACCGCGCCCGTTGCCACGCCCCCTCCATCGAAGGCGGGTTCCAAACGGTCACGGGGACGGCTCTTGGTATTCTTCCTCTTTATAATGAGACCAAGGCCCGTTCTTTTTATTCAATCCTCAATTGAATCCGCCTCTCGCCCCAAGTTCCAACACCCAGGGCTCCAGATTCAGGTACTTTCGACCTTCGACAATGTTCGGCTCCGACCTACGAGGCCGGTGGATGCCCTCTTCCGTCACGGAAGAAGACGTGCTAAAGCTGAGAGAAGCCCGATACTTGACCTACGAGATTTCGCATAGGTTGCCTGCCCGAGGGCAAGTTATTCCTACTCCCGAGCCCGGCGAGAGCGTCGTGTTCGTGTCTCACCTCCGTCGGGGTTTAGGCTTCCCGATGGATCCCTTCGTGAGGGGGCTCATGTTTTACTACGGGCTGGAATTCCATGACTTGGCTCCGGAGTCCATCCTCCACATCTCATCATTTATTGTCATCTGCGAAGCCTTCCTACGCACTACCCCTCACTTCGGCTTGTGGCTCAAAACCTTCAACGTGGAGCCGAAGATGATAGAAGGGCGTCAGGCAGAGTGCGGCGGGGCGGTTATAAGCAAGAGGGCCGATGCTCCATGGCCCGAGGGCTCTTTTCATGAGGAGCTCGGCTTGTGGCAACAAGAGTGGCTCTATATCTCCGCTCCCAGGGGCAGCAGGCAGAGGCCGCTGCCCGTCTTCCGCTCGGGCCCTCCATAACGGCTGACGTCATGGGTCAACAAGGGGCTTAACTGGGGGCCGTCCAAAGATGTACCCCTGTTGCAGGACCAGATTCGAGGCCTCCAAGAAAGGGAGATTAATCTGGTCGTAGTGGCATAGGTTATGCTGATTTGGCGCCTTCTGCCCTGCAAACGTCGCCCCCTTCGTCTGTGGGAATTTAATCCGGAGGGCCACGAGCTCTCCAACACTTCATGGGCTTGACACCCGTGGAGATGTACAAACTGTTCTTCGGATCGCAAGAGATGCGTCCGGACTTGACCGAGGACGCTGGCCTAAGCTGCAATCGCCCGGATACTCAAGTAAGTAGCCCAGTGTTCGGACATATTGTCTATTTACTTATCATGGGTTTGCCTTTTAACCAGCTATCCCTTGGACAGGAGTGGATAGCGCAAGCAAAACTGATACGGTGTCCGCCCCCCCTCCCTGAGACCATGCCGGATCCCGTGTTAGTAAAAATGTTGGAGGTTGCGCCTTCAGAGGAGAGAGAAGGGGGGAACAGGAAAACTACCACCTCCGCCAAGGAGGCTTTCAATGAGGGGGGGATCGAGAATCCCTCCTTCCAAGGGGAGAAGAGGACCGCTTCCAAAGACTCGGAGGCCAAGGCCTCAAAGCGGGGAAGGAAATCTGCGCCGGAAGGTCCTGCGCCGGGAAAAGCCCCGGCCGCACAGTCTCCCCATGGGAATCAGCCCTCCAGCGAGCCGTAAGTAAAAAGGGGGAATTTTGTAATAGGGAACACCCCTATATTATTTCCAAAGGTAACCGAAGTTTTCACCTTGTAGTTCGGATCTCAGCCCATCTCAGCAGAGCTCATCTTCGGGAGACCTTCGTCCGGAGATGATGGAGAGCGAGACGCCTCCATCTGCCGCCCCGTCGGGCACGGCGGATGACCCTGAGGTGTCGTCACGGAGGGTCTCTCCGAGTCCGGCGAGGCCGGAGAGTCTGGCACCCATTGGAGTATGGCCGGTGGAGCTGCAAGATTTGCTCGAGAGGGCGTCTATCTCGGAAGATCACCGCACATTAATGAGTGCGGTGATTGAAAGGATCTCATCCGCCGAGAGCGGGTTGTATGAGGCCGTCGGAAGCTTGCTGACGGGATTTGAGGTACGCAAAAAATGACATACCTTTTGACAGTTTTGCACATGAAGTGCGCCCTGTATAGATAGTAGCCCCTGAGACTTGGTATGCTGTCAAAAGCGACAGCGTGCCAAGGATCATAATCTTAGTTATAGAATGTCGCCTTTCCTATGCAGGTGGCGAAACATGCGGTGGCCAGCCGGACTGATGGAGTTGCCGAGCTGAAGAGGCAACTCGATGTTGCGGATGCGGACATCG
The DNA here is from genome assembly GCF_002162155.2 of Triticum dicoccoides. NCBI lineage: Eukaryota > Viridiplantae > Streptophyta > Magnoliopsida > Poales > Poaceae > Triticum > Triticum dicoccoides. The sequence goes on from NC_041389.1 coordinate 130,855,029, forward strand.
CGCTGGTCAATAAACGACTTGATGAGTCACTAGGTAGGTGGTTGCTCCGCGGTCGCCTAGTAAGGGAGCTGATGCCCGTTCCTTACAATTTGTATGCTTGATGCAGATGGCACCGCTGCTGTGGAAGACCTTCGAGCAGAGCTTGCTCGAGCCAAGGAGCAAGCCAGGATAAGTGATGCAGCTGCCTCGAAGGCAGCAGAAGAGCTAAAAGCCGAAAAGGCTGCTCACTACCGAAGCAGGGAAGAGTTGGCCGGAATGGCCTTAAAATTAAAAGATGCTACCGATCGCTATGAAGTTCTTGAAGGAGAACGCCAAGTGGAGCAAGAGGACCTGAAGAAAGCCGTCGCCGAGGCCAAGGATGCCCGTGGTGCGATGCGGGCTATGAAGGAGGAACTGCGTCAGGCCGGAGACATTGCGGCTGGAAAGCCCTTCATACTGCGTAGGAAGTTTATGGATCCGAAGTATGCTCAGTTGGGCCAATTGTGTGGTGCGGAGGATCCTTATCTGGATTTGGCGGCGAGTGCGGCGGACACAGTCGTGCACTTCCGGAGCCAGAAGGATCACAAAATGGAAGAGCTTTACTGGTCTCAATTCCATAGTCCGGAGCGTCCACTCCTGTTGGCTGATCGGCTGGCGGAGTGGGCTGAGCTGAATAGATTGTCCGGACTTTCCATGACGGATGTGGTCGCTCATCTGTGGCCGGAAAGGCCCAAGCCGAAGAGTTATTTTGGCTTGTTGCATCAATTCCTTGGGGCGGTGCCGCATATCAAGGCGATGAAGCGGTCGGTATGCATAGAAGGTGCACGGATGGCTCTCGCCCGTGTGAAGACATACTAGGCGGACATGGATGCCACCGCTGTTGCATCCCGGGGTTCGGACAAGATCCGATTACCCGCTGAGCACTATTTTGAGGAAGTCCTGCAGGGCGCTCGTTTAATAGAGTCGCAGTGCTCGAAAGATGTCATGTTCAAATGACGTGTATGATTTGTGAGATCATGTTTATAATGCAATAGCTTTTTATACTTGTGCGTTCAAGTATTGAACTATCTCCTGTGCGGCCGTATATGTATGAATAACCTGAAAGTTGCAGTCTTTGGCTTCAGCCCCCACGCACATGGTGCGGGGGTGTTTGCAAAAAAGAAAAGCGCTTTTTCACACTTAATCCAACGTCTTGGTCCTTTGAAGGAGGTGATAGCATAGCAAACTAGGAAACTGGACTATAATGCTTTATCACTTTCACTTAGCCATAGAAGCTCGATGGTGGGGCTACTATATAGCCCCTAGAGGCACCGCGCTCTCCGAACTCGGGGCGCGTATGTGCCTGACCGGGAAGCGGTCCTTCGTCAAAGCGGAGGAATTCTAAACATTCCAATAGTCGATTGAGTGGTTGACCAGTCTCTCGCTATATCATGACAGTCAGTTTTCGGCTTTCTCTACTGAGGTGCTCGCCCAGCCGAATCGGGGAACAATCGCAGTAGTTCTCCTGGTGCCGCATTAGCCGATGGAGCGGAACGTAAGGCAGCAAAACACAGGAGCCGGGCAAACCCAACGTTTGACCAAAGACATGATTCGGAGCTAATGCATATAAGGCCTAACTCGAGACGCCGAACACTCCCTAAGGTGTTCGGTCTTTATGATACCGGGCAGAACAATGCCCTAAGCCCCTAGTGTCCAGGTACAGGCGGGAACTTCTGACGCGGCCGATGCCAAAACGCCAGCTTCCTCCTCGGTTATGGTAAAAAACCGGGGGATGTGTATCAACAAGAGACAGTAAGAAAGGTTTACGCAGGGTCTTAATCTGAAAACAATCCTTGCAACGGGTCCCTGCTGCATGTCTGCGCCTGTGTCTCCGTTGTGCTATATCCTGGACGGGTGTAGCACGTGCTTCATCTGTAAAAGAGAAGGACTTAGTTTGGAAGAAATATCGTGCAAAGGATGTATTGAAAATAAAGTATAATTAGGAAGATGAATAAAGTTGAGCTTTATTGGCTCTCATCGTTTATACGCGCAGCCCCTTGTAAAGGAGTATGCGGCTGGGAAGCCCCTTGTTTATTTACGCCGGACTCGCCTAACCGTGTCCGAGGTCTGAATGACCTATTTTTAGGGGCTTTGACCTGCAAGGTCGGATTAGTGTGTGGCTGTCAAGGCGGCCTCACATTCTCCGTGGTCAAGGAACACTCAGAGTTACTCTTTAATGAGATTATGCCACGTGGACCGGGCATTTTAAGCGTAAGAGACGCGTAATGTGGTATTGCGTTAAAGCGGGCGAAAGCTTCGCATCCCAGTAGTGCTTGAGGGCCACTGTGAAATGGGGCGACATGGAGAGTGAGCTTTTCGCGACGGAGGTTGTCGGATGAACCGAACACAACCTCTAGTGGTACAGAGCCTGTACAATTGGCTTAAAGGCCTGGCGTCACTCCTTTGAAGGAAGTGCTGCTACGGCGAATTGTGGTAGGGTCTATCCCCATTCTGCGGACGGTGTCCTGGTATGGCAGGTGCCGCACTGTGTTTTCGTGTTATCACATGAAGTGAGTTCACTGTTTTGACTTCTAATGGGAAAGTCTTCTATTTTCCGGCGTGCTGCTTGTGGGGTTCGTCGTCTTCGCTTGGTGTGTCGAGCCCCTTGCGTTCGGTGTTAAGTCGGCCGGACTGCTTGAAGACCCAACAATCTCTGTGGGTATGGTTTGCAGGCTTCCCGGGGGTACTATGTATTTGACATAGCCTATCCAGAATTTTGTTTAGGTTGGATAGCTCGTCACTGTTGTCCTTGAGGGGCAGTGTTTTGTTATTTGGCCGAGAGCTTTTGAATCCGGCGTTGACCGCCGTGCTATTTGGGCCATTTTCCTTATTCCGGCACTGGTCTTTTCTGCGTCGTGATTTTCCATTTCCATCCCTGACTTCGGATGTACTCGGGTCGCTGGTGCTGCATCTAGCCAGCCAGCTGTCCTCCCCTGCGCAAAAGCGGGTCATGAGGCTTGTTAGTGTGGCCATTGTTCTTGGTTTTTCCTGGCCGAGGTGTTTGGCAAGCCATTCGTCTCGGACGTTGTGCTTAAAAGCTGCTAAGGCTTCGACATCCGGACAGTCGACTATTTGGTTCTTTTTTGTGAGGAACCTGTTCCAGAATTTGCGTGCTGACTCTCCGGGCTGTTGAGTTATGTGACTTAAATTGTCTGCATCCGGAGGGCGGACATAAGTCCCTTGAAAATTTGCTCGAAACGCATCCTCGAGCTCTTCCCAACTTCCAATGGTATTTTCTGGGAGACTTTTGAGCCAATGCCGAGCTGGCCCTTTGAGCTTGAGGGGTAGGTTTTTTATGGCGTGGAGATCGTCTCCTCTGGCCATATGTATGTGTAGGATATAATCCTCAATCCAGACTCCGGGGTCTGTTGTTCCGTCATATGCCTCTATGTTTACGGGTTTGAATCCCGCTGGAAATTCATGATCCAGTACCTCGTCGGTGAAACATAGTGGGTGTGTGGCGCCCCTGTATTTGGGTGTGTCGTTGTCTTCAAACGCTTGGCGGGTTGTGTTGCTTCCTGGAGTCTTCTTTTTTGGCCCATAGATAGACCTGACCGGGTCATCCTTTTTCCGGGGATCTTTATGCTGATCATGTGCCGGCTTGTGTGCGGAGCCCCTTGCTGCTCTTAGCCTGTCGTCTGGTCATCTATCCGGCTAGGCAGCCTCTTTCTTTTTTGACTGCGGGGGCTCTAAGGCCTCCTCGTCGAATTTGGGCAACAGCTTGCGCTTCGGGTAGCTCTTTGCCTGGCGACTAGCGTCATATTTATCTACGGTATTGAGTACTTTGCTCCATCTCATTCGGAGTGCGTCCTCTGCTGTTTTGAGCTTCCGTTTTTGCTTCTTCAAACTTCTTGCAGTGGCGACGAGCCTTTTGTGAAGGTTCTTATGCTCTGGCGATGTGTTCGGCGTGAGGTCGTCTATGCTCTTGTTTTCGCCGGGGATGGGTTGCTTGTCCAGTTCATCCTGTTTGGATGGTTGCTCGGTGGCATGTTCGTCGTCCACTGCTTCGCCCTGCTCTAGGGCCGGGTCCGTATGGGTGCCGTTTTTATCAAGGCGGGACTTCGGGCGGCGCTTGCATCGCCGTTTTGGTTGTTTATTGGGGGAGTTGTACTTCGCCACGTCTCGTTGCTCTTCATTATCGCTTTTTTTGGTGTATCCACCATACATACGTCGTGAGTTGGGGTGGCTTTCCAGTGCCTGATAGGCGCTGGTTCTTGGTCGTCTCCGGCATCGTCGTCCATACCGTCGATGTCTTCAGAGTCGAAGTCTAGCATGTCGGTTAGATTGTCGACAGTGGCTACTAAGTGGGTGGTGGGTGGGCATTGAATTCCTTCGTCGTCCGCATCCCGACCGTCCTGACCGCAATCCGGCCAGGGCTCTCCTGATAACGAGAGATACTTTAGCGAACTCAAGATGTCGCTGAAAGGTGAGTGTTGAAAGATGTCCGCGGCAGTGAACTCCATGATCGGCGCCCAACCGGATTCGATTGGAGGGGGCGCGGGAGGCTCGGATTCCGGCGAGGAGTCCGGCACCTCGGAGTCACGGGCTTCATGAGGGACAAGATCAGTGTTCGGCTCTATCGTCGTAGAGGTTGCAGCCCCCGAGGCGGTGTCTAGCCATCCGTCCTTGATCTACGCAGCCGGCTCCGAATTGAAGATCGGAGTGGACTCGAATGCGGCCTCCAGGATACTGTCCGGCTGCAGAGCTAAATCATGCCCATCGTGACAGTGCGGCATGCTCGGCTGTGGCTTGAATCCATCGAGGATCAAGTCCCCGCGGATGTCAGCCGTGAAGTTCAAACTTCCAAATCTGACCTGACGGCCAGGGGCGTAGCTTTCGATCTGCTCCAGATGGCCAAGCGAATTGGCCCGCAGTGCGAAGCCGCCGAATACAAAGATCTGTCCGGGGAGGAAGGTCTCGCCCTGGACTGCGTCGTTGTTGATGATCGAAGAAGCCATCGAGCCTATCGGTGACGACACAGAGGAACTCTCAATGAAAGCACCAATGTCGGTGTCAAAACCGGCGGATCTCGGGTAGGGGGTCCCGAACTGTGCGTCTAGGCGGATGGTAATAGGAGACAAGGGACACGATGTTTTACCCAGGTTCAGGCCCTCTTGACGCAGGTAAAACCCTACGTCCTTCTTGATTAATATTGATGATGTGTGTTACAAGAGTGGATCTACCACGAGATCAAGGAGGCTAAACCCTAGAAGCTAGCCTATGGTATGATTGTTGTTCGTCCTACGGACTAAAGCCATCCGGTTTATATAGACACCGGAGAGGGCTAGGGTTACACAAAGTCGGTTACAATGGTAGGAGATCTACATATCCGTATCGCCAAGCTTGCCTTCCACGCCAAGGAAAGTCCCATCCGGACACGGGACGAAGTCTTCAATCTTGTATCTTCATAGTCTTGGAGTCCGGCCGATGATGATAGTTCGGCTATCCGGACACCCCTTAGTCCAGGACTCCCTCATGGACCTTTCCAGCCCCTACCACGCGTTCCTTGGCCGGCCTGCGCTGGCAAAGTTCCTGGCGGTTCCCCATTACGCCTACCTAAAGATGAAGATGCTGGATCCCAAGGGACTCATAACCGTCGTTAGTGACTATAGGAAATCCCTGGAGTGCGCCTGACCTGGCTCTAAATTGTCCGAGTCACTGATCATCGTCGAGGAGAGGCGCCAGCTCGACCAGATCGTGGCGTTGGCGGGCGAGCAGTCAGCCGTGCCGGCTCCAGCCAAGGAGTCGGCTGGCAAGGCCTCATTCCAATGGATACCAAGAAGATCCCGCTCAACCCGGCTGACCCTAGCTGCAACAAGTACGTTGTTGTGGGAACCCGCCTCAGCAGCAAATAGGAAGGCGAGCTCGTCGTCTTCCTCCGTGAGAATCAGGATATCTTTGCATGGTCCCCAAAAGACATGCCAGGTGTTCCGAGGGAGTACGCCGAGCACAAATTACACGTCCGCAAGGACGCCAAGCCTGCCGCCAACCGATATGCCACTTTTTCGTGGAGAAGTGAAGAACCATCAATGAAGAGATCGCCCGGCTGCTCGCAGCCGGCTTCATCATGGAAGTGTTCCACCCCGAGTGGCTGGCCAATCCAGTCCTCTTCCTGAAGAAGAACGACACTTGACCCATGTGCATCAACTACGCCAGCCTCAACAAGGCATGCCCCAAGGATCCTTTTTCCCTGCCGCGGATAGATCAAGTGATCGAGTCTACGGCTGGCTACGAGCTCCTGTCCTTCCTGGACACTTACTCCGGCTACCACCAGATCAAGTTGGACCCGATCGACGCCCTGAATACGTCCTTCATCACGCTCTTTGGGGCGTACTGCTACATCACCATGTCATTCGGCCTGAAGAACGCCAGCGCCACCTGTCAGGGTTACGATCCTGACAATGAGTACTACAGATACGAATAAGGGGTAGAGACTAGCTATGGCATAGTTGTAACACTCAGTGTTAAACGAGTTTAGGCCCCTCTCGGTGGAGGTAAAAGCCCTACGTCTCGTGCCCTGAGGCTTGTTAGTTACAGAGACTGAACGTCTGCCTAGCTACGGAGTGGGGTGCGGCTTATATAGAGTGTGCTACAGCCCCATGTCTTCCACGCCGTCAAGGCAATAAATGTCATTGAATGAGTTAGTTACTAGTGTAATGAGCCTCTACTATATCAGTTACATGTAACAATAGCTATAATTCTATTTAGTGGATGACTTAGGATTCCTCGACCATTGCACCTCCCACGACGTCCTCTTGTCCTCTATGTCCGAGTGGTGGTCCGTCGCCGAAGGACGCGTGATCGTCCGAGTGCCGCAGAGCTGTCCGAGTGAACCTCCTGATGTATGCATCCGAATGTTGGTACGGTCCAGGGACCTACCTATGATGGTGATGGGCCCCATGTGGGTCCCAAATGATGGGTCCTTGACCCTACATGTAATAGGTGACCACATCATTAGCCCCCGGGATTTCATAGGACAAACCAACCGACCCTTCAGTTGAGTCCGAGTGCTGGGGGCACTCAGAATATGTTTCCAAACCGTGATTTCTTGTTCCTTGGACAAAAACACAATGGATTCTGGACTCTAGGTTTACCTAGGTGACCGGGTGTTGTTGATCATCGAGAAAAACACGGCGGCATTCATTTTGTCTCTCGGAGGAGATAGACTAGGGGCCCGAGTGAGAGCATGCCATTACAACTAGAGTGGCGATGCCGATGCGTGGTCTGACTCTCCGGAGAGACACCACTCCTTATCCCAGGGGAACGCTAGAGCAGGCCTCTTACGAGTCCATGTTTATGAGTCATGCGCCTTGGAGCCTACCAAGAGGGCCAAGTGAACCCGCAGAGGGGCGTCAAGCTCGTCACATAACGATCCTGAAGAAGACTTCAGTCGGGTGCTTAACGTGGCCGAGTGCATGGGTCCCCGTGGAGGGTGGTCATTCTGACTGACATGCGTCCCTTAGGGAAGGAATCCCTGGTAATCAATCAGATTGATTCGTCCCGGAAATCTCGGGATTTGAATTTGCACGTTCGCGCGCTGAAGCGATAATGTCGTGTGTTAGTGGAAAGTGGGGGCTTGGCTCCTCGATTTGTGTGCACGATCCCCGCCACGTGTTGCGCCTATCCTGCGCAAAGCCCTGCCACATGGGTTGCCGATCCGGGGATTCGAGGTGGGAGATTTGGCTGAGGATTTTGTCTGGAGATATAAAAGGTTTGGGGGTAGCGGTCTGGCCCTCAGATCCCCTTTTCGCCCACTCCGACTCCTCCGCTCCTCTCCTCCACCCGAGTGCGCGGCGATGGTGTGGGACTCCATGGCCAAGGCGGAGAAGGCGGGGATGGCCACTTCATGTGGCTCTGGTACGGTGGTTGCGGTGCGGCAAGGGACTGGATCCCGTCGCGTGTGATGTCGCTTGAACTACGTCGGTATTTCCCCAAAGAGGAAGGGATGATGCAGCACAACTACAATAGGTATTTTCCTCAGTGATGAAACCAAGGTTATCGAACCAGTAGGAGAACCAAGCAACACTATGTAAACAATACCTGCACACAAAGAACAAATACTTGCAACCCGACGCGTAAGAGGGGTTGTCAATCCTTCCCGGGTAAAAAGATAGATAAATTTGTAGTAGATTGGATAAATAGATCTCTCGATAAAACAAAATAAAATAAATAACGAAAAAGTGCAACAAGGTATTTTTGGGTTTTTGGAATAATAGATCTGAAAATAAAAGCGAATAAAAATAGATCTCGAAGGCAAATATGATAAAGAATAGACCCGGGGTGAGAAGTTGACGACGTGGGCCGGTGGCCGGTGTAGGGTATTGTGACGGTGTCACGAAGAGGAGCATCCGTAGTCATGCCCCAAGGATGTAATTGATATTCGGTGAACCTCGCTAACAAATCTCGGTTCCTATCTCGTGTGATTGTTCGTTCTTCGGATGATCGATTATGTGTCTCGGATTATCCTAACACATAACCCTATGTACGAGGAATAGTTACGAGGTATAAAATTAAGAAACAATTTTATGCCACTACTTAGTATTTGGAGCAATATTTTTAGAAAACAATACTGCGATTAAATGATATTTCTTCCCAAAAATCATTATAGTTTTGCAGAAATTAATAATTTTGACTTGTAGAAACTTAATAATCTCAACCTAATTAGTAGTACTAACAGCATGATTTCATTGATAATTTCACATTCCACTATACACTGGCATGGCCTTTGGGTTCCAGGGAGCATGTGCTCCTACGATGAATAGTAAGTTACTCCCTCCGTTCTAGAATATAAGGTGTATTGGTTTCTGTGCAAATCAACCATTTGAAAGTTTGACCAAGATTATATAACAAAATACAAATAGCTAAAATACCTAATAGATAAAATATGAAACTACCTTTCATGATCAATCGAATGATATAAATTTCATATTGTGGATATTGATATATTTTTCTAAAAACTTGGTCAAACATGCACTCGTTTGACTTTTAAAAATACAAATACACCTTATATAAAGGAACGGAGGGAGTAAAACATAATACTCCATACGATCCTTATAAATTGTTGTTGATTTAGTACTATAATTTTATAAAAAAATCAGCGACAATCCTTATTAATTGTCGCTCAACTAATATGTATTGGAGGGAGTAGCAATTTTTTAAAAACAAATTGAATGTTTTTGTGTGACAACTCACAATTTTGATGCGAACCAGAACAATAGTGTTTCGTCAATATTAAAAACAAAGTTACGTGGTCAAGAAATGCCAAAAAATTGACGTTCAACTTACTTTTTTTCTGCACAGATAAAAATGCTTAGGCATTACACCTAAACATTTGCAGATAACATTTGGACGTGTAAATATAGTACATTTTTATTTTATTTTAGTATTTTTTGGCATTTGCAAAAATGTTTTTTGGCGTGCAGGAGCCAATGCTCCCTAGAGCCCAACTGGATATCCGACTATACACATCCATTTTTCTTATAACATTGTACTCATTCATCCGTGCTGAACAAGAAGATAGACCTTACAACATCGCTCGTCAGTCACTGCCTCGTGGAGCCCAATCTGGACATGGGCAGAAGATCACCCAAGCCGAAGAAAAATGAAATGATATACACAGCACACTAACACAAGAACTCTCTTTCGGATGTGACAAGGTTCCATTTCAGGTTCAGTTTCAGAGCACAAGGGCTCAGAATCTACATCAGCTGGTTGCCGACTGGGTCGACGACAAAATGCAGCTCGAGACATCTCTCGGTAACCGGATGAAATTTGGATGTCCACATCTGCATCTCACAAGACAGGCACAAAGAAACTATTAAAAATGGAACTTCATCAGGCATTTGTGACAAAATCGAGCATGGTGCTTGCTCTGCATTATTCTTGCTGTCATGGGTAGGGACTTTCAGAGTTGTTGAACTCTGTGTCTCCTGATTTTAGGCAACTAATATCATCATTCTGTGAGCCTAGCTTGAGCTTCTAGTTTGGCAATGCACCAAATGATATTTTCCGATCATTTTTTAGACTGCAACAGTTACTTAGTTCTTCTTTTTTAGGTCCCCAAAAGGTTCTAGGTTCTGAATGTTCTAAGTTGTTGAGCTGAAGTTACACAAAAGCGAAACAAGTTTTCAGAGCACTTATTTAATTATGTTAATCTCTTATTGTTGTTTCATCTTCCAAACCCATTAATAACAGAATTTACCGACTCTCAAATTCCTATCGGTGAAAATGCAGAAGTCTTACATCCTTGTATTCCGTGCTCTCCTTGAATAATTTGAAGTCGTCAACTGCAGGAAACAAGAAAATTGTAGTAATCAGCCCCGGCGACGATCCCCGTCATCTAGCTTTGTTATACATCTATGTAATTCAGGGACTCTGACAGGGAACAAAAACAAAATGTAGGGAGAACTTACTTGATGGAAAACGGATAACTGCAGCGTGACTGTACAGACCATCCATATGATCCAGACAGCAACCTGCTTTTTGAAATATAATATCAGGATTGGCTCTTTCAGATCAAGGAAAAATTACGCAGGGGAAAGTTTGTGCAAATTAGAATTTTTCAAGCAGATCAAGATAGAAGGTGCAGCCAAGTGCACTGCAAATTCATTGTCATATTGGAAATCTGACGGCACAAGAAAAAGGAACCCTTTTCTGTCATACCTGACGTTGCCTGAACAATGAAATAACTGTAGTGGATGATCAGCTTTTGAAGATGGGCTAATGCATCCTCCACAGACTCTCTGGATGCAGTTTCCAAGAAAGATATCAACAACATAAACTCGACACCGTAGTTGAAATCCTGTTGGGCAAAGCAAAATTATGTTCAGATGCAATGCTAGTAAGCAAAAGAGGGAGATAACGGTCCGTGCCAGCACAACATCAATTACGTTACCTCGCCCCTCCGAAAGAGAGGGATAATGTCATCTTCCACCTCAGATTCAAAATCTACAGAAACCAAGCCCTGTAAGTTATCCAAGCAGTGACTCTCACAACGCAATGAGATCAGTACGGTTGAAGAACTGGAAAGGAGGATTACGTGGTGAGGCGTACATAGGAAACGGGTTTGACGTGCTCGTCGAGAACTTTGGAATAGTAGGAGCTACTCTGGAACTTTGCAATGTCTTCTTTCTGTTGGAAACGCATGAAGACAGCATGCGTGAAGCTCTCGCTGTTAGGGCCTTCTATGCGGCCTGCATCCAAGAGACATATGTTTGCAAAAATAATTCAAAGTACAGTTCAGAACTCGAATGAATTTTCCGTCAAAAGATAGATACAAGTCCCTGACCTAATGACACAGTGAGTATCCCTCTCATCTGATACTGAGATGTATATAAGTAATCAAGCATGTCCTTTTCTTCAGCATCTGAGATATTTGGCTTGGCTCTGAGCAGAATAATGTGCTCCACTATCTTTCTGCCAACGCTACCAAGTCAGGTGTGTGCTACTCCCTCCGTCCGGAATTACTTGTCGCGGAAATGGATTCCGCGACAAGTAATTCCGGACGGAGGGAGTATACAATTATACTCTAAAGAATCTATAGGCAATATCAGAATGTATTATATCCATGGAAACAAAAAAATTGGTATTCAGAATTCTGAAGTTTCAAGGGAAATATAACGCCATGTAAATCTGAGGATTAACATTCAATTTTGTGGTCTCAAAGTGAATTATTAGCTCGAACAAGAGTTCCGCACCTTTTCTTCACAATATCACTAGATGGAGCACCATTAGTGGGTCCAAATACGCTGCGAGGGGAATGAATTGCCTTGCTTCTTGCCCCCCACCATCTACAATCTGCGCCAGGAAGATTCAGTTCAAAGTTGGGTATATGCATATTCTTGGAAAACGCATAAAGATTAAGCAAGAGCTAGATCAAGATCTGACATCGGCCGAAATTCCGCGCCGGGTGGCGGCGATGCAGCCCAGAACAACTCGCAACAGGGAGTGTAGTTTGAGAGGCCTGAGCTAGAAACGGCATCAGCATCCTGAAATTGCTGAGCTCGGAAGCTTAGCTCCCATTGTTGCTGCGGAGGCTTTATGGATTCTGGGGTGGAGCTGTGGTATGGTATCTGCAAGCAAGTGCGCCTCACCAGAAGTTGGTGGTTGGAGCGTATGGCACTGTCCTTTTCCATTCTGCCTCTTTAGTTTCTGATATTTCTTGTGGCCAGTAAAATTGCTGGCTAGCGTATGGCTCTAAACATACCAATCACCATCAAAAAATCAGAACCCAAGTTCTGAACCTTACAAACTAAAGAAACCTGAGAACCTTGACTTTCTTTCCAGACTTTGAAGGCCCTACACGATGAAAGCGGCATAAAACACGGATCGGGAGGACTAGCAACCAGCCACCAGGAGGACTCGTGACTCGATCTAGCGCCGCCGCCGGATCCTTCCTCAGTCGCCATCTCACCCGACCCTACCCCCGCTCCCGTGCAGCGCCGCCGCGCCGCACCGGGGCTTCCCCGCCTCCCTCTTTCGGTCCCCCGCCACCACTCTCCTCTCCGCCGCCGCCGGCGACGGCCTTCTTCTCGCGCGCCAGCTGCTCAAGATCACTGCAGCGGTTCTGATCTTGATCTCCTCGGTGGTGATGGCGGACAACGACGGCTGGAGTGTGGCGGCGGGTCTGTAGCCGCAGCGGCGTGGCGGCGGCCATGTTGCAGCTGCTTAACCTCTAATTCGGCTTTGGATCGTGGTGGCGCTCCTGGTCTTGATCTGCATCATGCGGGCGCCCCGAGACGGCGGCCCTGGGCTTGGCAGTGATGGTTCTCATCCGTCGGGGGTGGTCGTCCTGAAGCTGGGTGGTCGGATTTTGTGATCCATCATGTAGTCCTGACTACGAGTCAGGGAGACATAGTTGCCGGCGAAAACCGAGCTGACGGCGGGCGATGCCAGCGTTCCGCATTGTTACTGCATCGCCATGTAACTACTATTGACCCAATTATACTGCTGAGGGAAGCCCTAGGATCTAGTCTTTCAGACTGGATGATGACGACACTGCGGTGTCGTTTCTCTCTTGGGAGCATTGTTTGTAGAGCAGCACTGGAAGACAGAGACAAGAAGTGAAGCAGCTTCGTCTTGTACGGAGCTTCGGTGGAGATGTCAAGTCATGCCTGGCCGACAGGTGCTACGCTGTGTCATGCCTGTTCGCAGGTGCTACGCACGACAGGTATTTCAGAGACTTCAAGTTGTATCGGCTAGTGGTACTTGTGAAAGTGCGTTATATCGACTAGAGGGGGGTGTCTGTGTCAAAACCGGCGGATCTCGGGTAGGGGGTCCCGAACTGTGCGTCTAAGGCTAATGGTAACAGGAGGCGGGGGGCACAATGTTTACCCAGGTTCGGGCCCTCTCGATGGAGGTAATACCCTACTTCCTGCTTGATTAATCTTGATGATATGAGTATTACAAGAGTTGATCTACCACGGGATCGTAGAGGCTAAACCCTAGAAGCTAGCCTATGATTATGATTGTTGTTGGTCCTACAGACTAAACCCTCCGGTTTATATAGACACCGGAGGGGTTAGGGTTACACAGAGTCGGTTACAAAGAAGGAGATCTATATATCCGGATTGCGAAGTTTGCCTTCCATGCAAAGGAGAGTCCCACCCGGACACGAACGAAGTCTTCAATCTTGTATCTTCATAGTCCAACAGTCCGGTGAAAGTATATAGTCCAGCTGTCCGATGACCCCCTAATCCAGGACTCCCTCAGTAGCCCCTGAACCAGGCTTCAATGACGATGAGTCCGGCGCGCAGATTGTCTTCGATATTGCAAGGCGGGTTCCTTCTCCGAATACCTGTGACGCCCGGATATTTAGGCTACAGTAATTCCACGTTAATGATGCCACATCACCACTCTTATTGTTGCTAACCTCGCAATGATTCGAAACCTTTTCAAATTCAAATTCAAATTAATGTCAAGCGACAAAGTTTTCAAAATATTAAACTAAAATGTTCGGAGTGTGCAGTTAAATGCCTAGGTGATTATAGTGCAACAAACACCCTTTTTGAAAATGTCTAAATATATTAAAATGAAATAAAATAGAAAAATGAAATAAATAGAAGGAAAAGACAAATCTAACTAAAAATAAAAAAAGAGGCACCCCCCACTGGGCCATCTGTGGCCCAGCTGGCCAGCCCAACTAGGCAAAGGCCCAGCCGACTGGCCCAGCCGGCCGACCCACCCCGCTCCCACCTTATCCCCCCACCCGACAGAAACCCTAACCGCTACCCCCCACTCCCCTCGATCCCCCACGTCTCGCTCCCTCCCCCTCCC
>NC_041389.1:130869904-130885492 GCF_002162155.2 Triticum dicoccoides
CTCCTCTCTCTCCCTCGCCCCGTGCTTCGGCCTCCCCTCCCTCGCCGGACCTCCCACATGGAGCTCCTCCTCGCCTCGGCACCGCTCGGGTAGCCGCGTGCCGGCCGCGCCCCTTATCGCCCCCACCGAGCCACGGCCCCGTCGAGCACGCCCGCGCCCGAGGGCCGCCGTCGCCGCCACGCCGGGTTGCGCACTGCCGCACCCCGCGCCTCCCTCTCGCCCCGTCCTTGGCCACGCCCCCTACGCCCCGTAGCCCCGTTCCCGCAACCTCCCGAACGCCACCACCGCCTCCACTCGCCGCCGGCGAAGATTCCGGCCATTACGGCCCGCGCCACCATCACGGTTGGATGCGGCCCAGCCCCACCCTTCGAACGCGCCCGAACAGGGCTCGAATGGCGCGCCATAGCGCGATTCCGGCCATCTCCGGCGTTCGGCCGCCGCGGATGGCCTCGCCGGCGTTGCTCCGGCGCCGGCGCTGACCTGGCACCGACGTGGCCTGCCTCTGGGTCGCTGCCCGTGGCCCCCCTGGACTCGGTTGACCACGTTGACCGTGGTCAACAATGCTGACTGGGCACTCAGTGCCACTGACCACAGGGTCCCACCCCAGAACGTTAAAAAAATAATAATAATTAAAATATTAATTAATTAATTAAGTAAATAATTAATTTAATTAATCCTGATTAATTAACCTAATGGCTAATTAACCTAATTAACTACTGTTAATTAACTAACAGAGTATGACGAACGGGACCCACATGTCAGGTTGACCAAGTCAACCCTGATGACTGCTGACGTCAGCATGACATCATGCTGATGTCATAAATCCATTTTTTTTGAATTAATTAATTAATTAGTTAAATTCCAGAAATTAATAAAATCTTTAGAAAATCATATCTTTTAATCCGTAACTCGGATTAAAATATTTTCAACATGAAAGTTGCTCAGAACGACAAGACGAATCCGGATGCGCAGTCCGTTCGTCCGCCACACACCCCTAACCTATCGAACCCGCAACTTTCCCCCTCCGGCTCCTGTGCCCGAAAACGCGAAACACGGGGAATACTTTCCCGGATGTTTCCCCCCTTAATCGGTACCACCTCATACCACGTTAGGGCACACCTAACACCGCTCATTGTCGCGTCACGCATCGTCGTGTTTATGTTTGCATTGTATTCATTGTTTCTTCCCCCTCTTATCTCCGGTAGACTACGAGACCGACGCTGCTGCTGCCCAGTTCGACTACGGAGTTGACGACCCCTCTCTCTTGCCAGAGCAACCAGGCAAGCCCCCCCTTTGATCACCAGATATCGCCTACTCTTCTCTATACTGCTTGCATTAGAGTAGTGTAGCATGTTACTGCTTTCCGTTAATCCTATTCTGATGCATAGCCTGTCATTGTTGCTACAGTCATTGATACCTTACCCGCAATCCTAAATGCTTAGTATAGGATGCTAGTGTTCCATTAGTGACCCTACACTCTTGTCCGTCTGCCATGCTATACTACTGGGCCGTGATCACTTCGGGAGGTGATCACGGGCATATACTATATACTTTACACAGTTACATTACCTGTGATACTGTTCGGAGGTGGGGGCTGAAGGGGCAGGTGGCTCCATCCCGGTAGAGGTGGGCCTGGGTTCCCGACGGCCCCCGACTGTTACTTTGTGGCGGAGCGGCAGGGCAGGTTGAGACCACCTAGGAGACAGGTGGGCCTGGTCCTGTTCGGCGTTCGCGGATACTTAACACGCTTAACGAGATCTTGGTATTTGATCTGAGTCTGGCTACGAGCCTATACGCACTAACCATCTACGTGGGAGTAGTTATGGGTATCCCGACGTCGTGGTATCAGCCGAAGCACTTCGTGACGTCAGCGACTGAGCGGCGCGCGCCGGGTTGGACTGCGTTAACGCAACTTCCTTTGTAATGGAGGTTGCTAGGTCTGCTCACCGGCCGCGTACGCAACGTGCAGGTGTGCTCAGGGCGATGGGCCCAGACCCTGCGCGCTTAGGTTTAGACCGGCGTGCTGGCCTCTCCGTTGAGCCTAGGTGGGGCTGCGACGTGTTGATCTTCCGCGTCCGGGCATGACCCAGGAAAGTGTGTCCGGCCAAATGGGATCGAGCGTGTTGGGCTATGTGGTGCACCCCTGCAGGGAAGTTAATCTATTCGAATAGCCGTGATCTTCGGTAACAGGACGACTTGGAGTTGTACCTTGACCTTATGACAACTAGAACCGGATACTTAATAAAACACACCCTTCCAAGTGCCAGATACAACCGGTGGTCGCTCTACCTCAGGGATATGAGGAGGGGATCGCCGGGTAGGATTATGCTATTTGGAGATGCTATTTGGAGATGCTACTTGGAGATGCTACTTGGAGGACTTCAATCGACTCTCTTCTACTTGATGCAGGACGGTGGCTGCGAGAAGCGTAGTCTTCGACAGGATTAGTTATCCCCCTCTTATTCTGGCATTCTGCAGTTCAGTCCACTGATATGGCCTCCTTACACATATACCCATGCATATGTAGTGTAGCTCCTTGCTTGCGAGTACTTTGGATGAGTACTCACGGTTGCTTTTCTCCCCCTTTTCCCCTTTCCCTTCTACCTGGTTGTCGCAACCAGATGCTGGAGCCCTGGAGCCAGACGCCACCGTCGACAATGACCCATACTACACCGGAGGTGCCTGCTACTACGTGCTGCCCGCTGGCGACGTCCAGGAGTAGTTAGGAGGATCCCAGGCAGGAGGCATGCGCCTCTTTCGATCTGTAGCCCAGTTTGTGCTAGCCATCTTATGGCAACTTGTTTAACTTATGTCTGTTCTCAGATATTGTTGCTTCCGCTGACTTGTCTATGATCGAGCACTTGTATTCGAGCCCTCGTGGCCCCTGGCTTGTATTATGATGCTTGTATGACTTATTTATGTTTTAGAGTTGTGTTGTGATATCTTCCCGTGAGTCCCTGATCTTGATCGTACACGTTTGCGTGCATGATTAGTGTACGATTGAATCGGGGGCGTCACAAGTTGGTATCAGAGCGGACTGCCTGTAGGAATCCCCCTTTCCAACTCCTTGGCCGAAGTCGAGTCTAGTCGTTGAAAAACTTTTACTAACATGGCTGTGTGGCCCATGGGCCCACGTCGCCATCGGGTGGTAGTAGGATCTTTTACTCCTCGACCTATACTCTGGGACTCTGATCTCTCTACTATTCGGGTTAAATGAATTTGCTAACTCTAAGATTAGGATCTCGTGATCGCATCCACCCGGAGAGCCCCTTACTGCAGAGGATCGCCTGCTACATCAGAAGATTCCGAAGATACTCTCTGATGTTCTCTCGAGACTTTGTGCCCATCACTTTTGCTATTCCTGACCACCGATAAATCCGTATGGATAACTACTTACACTTTCCATTCATATGATCATCCCCCATTGATCTTGTTATTACAAGATACCCCGAAGTTTTCTCTATTGTTCCGAGAATACTTTGTGCCTACTGCCTAGCAGTTCTTTGCCACATGAATACCCCCTTCAAATAAATTCTCGCACTTATCGAGTATCCGCTCATCCCCTAGTTGTTCATGTGTTACACAAAAGTCTTCGAAATACCACCCGATATTCCGAAAATCCTCAGCAACCTATTGCTCTGGAATTTCTTGTTTGCTTTCATTATGATTAACCCCATAAGTATAGAAATCTTATTGACATTCCTTGTCATTATCATTTTGAGTCTGTTGACTCAATATGTTGCGAATACACGCAATCATCATTGATCCTTATAAATTACCTTTCCGGCTGAGCTTCCATTCTTTTAACTGGAATTGGTTCTCGACCAATCCAATTGTTGTTGATTGTACCCTAAGGCTATTCAACTTATCCATCCCTAATCAGAGCATTGCTTTTGATCCCTTGATCTGGAAATCATAATTCCTTTGCATTTGACAATTGAGTTAGTCAGTTGTTTCTATAATCTGATCTCCTTGCATTCTTCTTCCTCTAGTTGAGTACCGATACTCGTATCAGACCTTTGTGGACCATCGAGTCCTTTGTTGGATTGTTATCCGACAGTGTCCTTCACATTTGATCACCTTGTGAGCCTTTCCTCGGATACATAATGCCTTTGGTAAATTGTATCCTCTGCTTTTCTCAACCAAGATCTGCCATCGAGTTTGAGTTAATTACTCCTAAAGATTGTGGTATATGTTTCTAAGAAGCCCCTGTGGGATGAACATATGCCCTCTCTAAACCGTGTGAACCCGAAGGTTTTCACGATTCATACTCTTCTGGTATTTTGCCAGATAAAATTTCAACGCTATAACTTCATCGAAAGCGAGAAGTGAATGAAAGGGTATGCATTGGAGAAGTGGGAGTCGACCTTGAACTTTGTGTTCATGCCCATGGACGCGATGTATATCCTATCATGGAAGCTTCTTGTAACAATAACTATTTCCTTGATAACTAACATATGGTATCTGTGAATTGATCCCTTGCAACCGTCGTTCCGACCATGATTGTTCTTCTTTGATCTCATTTCTCGGACAAGTTAAAACAATTGTCTCCTATGGATCAATACACCAGTCCAACCTTTACTTTGATCTTGTGTCGAGTATTACCCCCCTGGTATCTCGAGATTATCATGGAACTGCATAACTTCTTAGGAGTTCTTCATCAAGTGCTACCTTCCCACTGATTCCAATTTTTCGCGGGCTCTGAGTTATTATACACTCAAAGACACCGATAACTGAACCGAGTCCGCACTACGGTTCAACAACTCTTTAGTAAGCTTCTATAAATACGAGTTTGTACCCGATCACGCCATTCCTAGCCTGTTTGGCTATATCATTGTCGTGATGATTTTAACTGTGCTACCCGGTCCTTCTTCTCGGAGCACAATTTTCGACGATGAACTAACCTTACGTTGGTCCTCATCGTCATATAATTTCGCCTTGAACAACAAGCTTGGTTTCAAGTTTGTGTCCTACCCATGGTTCCAATAACCTTCCGCTACCTCATTCCTTTGACTTAATGTCGTCGCTGATTGATTACGTCTTCATGGAATCTCTCGACAAATGTGTCGTGATCATCATGACCGTTCTGAGCTCTTCCAGGATATCAATTGAGTTCATGATGAGAAATACCATCCTTGCCCTTGATGATTTGTGTTATCATTGACCACTTTATTGCCTTCCCACCAACACAAGCTTGTTCGTGTTTGGTGTTATACCTTGAGTTCCTTGTTATCCAGTAAATGTTCTTCTTTACCTTGGAACATTAACATCTCTTATGTCCTCAATGTTGTGAGAATTTCACCACCTCTGGAGAATTCTTGATACAAGTGATACTTATCACCATCACCATTCTTTTCCTGGTCACCGTGTTATTTCTAAACACCGACAAATAGACTGTGATGTGTAATCCCAAAACTTCTAGCAACCCTATTGCTTTGAAGTTAATGGTCGGTCGTTCATTCTTAGACTGTTGATTATTGAATCACCATTCTGACATTGGTCGTGCAACCCAACCCATATTTGGGGTGCACCTTTCAACCAACGTTTAATTGTGTATGTTTTCCTCGAGCTTACTTCCTTATATCATTTGATCTGACAAATGTTATCTCCTTGTTCACTTAATTGTGGAAATCCATCTTTTGGAAATCTCGAAGAATTGTCGTTGAGTTCATCATCCACCTCCTTGTCCTCTCCTGGGGATAATGATGAACTCTTGTTAACGGAAATCACTTCATGGTTCATTTCCCGAGAATCTTACAGTGTTATCCCATCAATTTGTGTTGCACCTTTCTTCTCAGGCATCCTGAGCCTGAGGTATCCTGACACCAATCATACCTGAACCTTGGTCAGATGTGATGGTTTGAACATATTCATTGGTCTTTAACCCGATAAGGTGATGTCATCCTAACACACCTGCCCGGAGGGCCTATTGTTATAGTTCTTCCTTTTAGCAGTGTTAGTCATTCTTCCGTGAGGAAATTGGAAGACTTATTCTATAAGTTGTTCCTGATGGATCCTTTGTGTTTCCAAAGTCTGATCTTCACCTAATGACCATGTCAATGCTATCTCGAAGCATGCCTGTGGTACTCCGATTTTCAATAAGAACATTTGAAGCCCAATGCTAAATGTTTCTTGCTCAATTATCCAAGCACCGTTGTATGGGTAATGTCATGAAATTTCTCTCCCCTACCTAAGGAGTTTTCTACATAATATCCTGTCATGGATATCATGCTCTGCTTGTCCTTGGGAAGGATATACCCATGATATACGTGTTTAAGCACATTTTCCTTCCCGTTGTTTTGTTCAAACTTTATTGTAAACTACTTAATCGAGCAGTGGTAATCCCCTGCTTAGGTAAACACCTCGGTGTACCTTCCTGTCTGGTGTGACCCTGTTACTTTTGTTGATGACATTCCGGTAACCACCGATGGACGAGAACTTTGCCTACTGGTCCGCCTCGTTCAACGAGCAGGAAAATGGTTCTCTTCGTCCCTCGCCCTTGGTACCAACGTTGTTGCCGACATAACTAACATGGTACTCTCTGACATGCCTTACTATCATGACCGTGCAAGATGTCACTGCTCCTAAAAAAACCCCACATGGTGGGCCCATAACCCACAGTTCCACAGGATCGAAACCTGACTCTCCTATACACCCCCTATTTTAAGGTTGTTCCTCGCACTTGGTCTCGTATGTGATTCACGAGCCACCTTCTGAGAGATCATCAATTCTGGTATCGGACACAATACTTATACCTATTGCTTTGAACCCCTTCCACGCCCTATTTCAGGCATCAAACGATTGCCTGCCCGCTCGAAACTTCACATGATACCTCCTTACTTTTCTCTTGATATTTTCTTAAGTTTAAATTCGAGAGTTAGTTCCGCCATCTTCCTCGATGTTATCGACCAGATAGTCGACCTTGCAGAGGTCCGTTTCTCCCGGAATGCCCACCCCTTATTATTTTCCATAAGTACGATAAAGATCCCGAAGAAAGGATGGCCACTTCATCATGATTACGTAAAGCAGAAAAATGAATACATCAACGAAAAGGATCAACCTCTTTGAAAGGGCAGCCAAGACCGAGAAGACTCGTTAGGTTTTTCGCTACCAACACCTTTCCCCCCTTACTCCACCACTTAAATCTCGGGACGAGATTTCTTGTAGTGGAGGAGAATTGTGACGCCCGGATATTTAGGCTACAGTAATTCCACGTTAATGATGCCACATCACCACTCTTATTGTTGCTAACCTCACAATGATTCGAAACCTTTTCTAATTCAAATTCAAATTAATGTCAAGCGACAAAGTTTTCAAAATATTAAACTAAAATGTTCGGAGTGTGCAGTTAAATGCCTAGGTGATTATAGTGCAACAAACACCCTTTTTGAAAATGTCTAAATATATTAAAATGAAATAAAATAGAAAAATGAAATAAATAAAAGGAAAAGACAAATCTAACTAAAAATAAAAAAAAGAGGCACCCCCCCACTGGGCCATCTGTGGCCCAGCTGGCCAGCCCAACTGGGCAAAGGCCCAGCCGGCCGACCCACCCCGCTCCCACCTTATCCCCCCACCCGACAGAAACCCTAACCGCTACCCCCCACTCCCCTCGATCCCCCACGTCTCGCTCCCTCCCCCTCCCCCCCGATCCAGATCGGGGGCAGCTAACACCGGCGACCGCGCCGCCTCACGCCCCGCCGCCGGCGCCCATCCCGGCGACGCCCCATCGCCCTCCTCCTCGCCTCCTCCCCCCCTCGATCTGGGCGCCTCACCGCGGCGCCCCGACGATGCCACCGCCCGACGTCGCCTCACCGCCTCGACCACGCCTCCTCGCCGGACCGTCACACCGTCGTCCACCTGCGTCGCGCCGTCCCCGTCACCCCCCTCGACCACCGCTGCCCAGACCCTACGACTCCGGTGAGGCCACGGCCTCTGCGCCCCTCCTCTCTCTCCCTCGCCCCGTGCTTCGGCCTCCCCTCCCTTGCCGGACCTCCCACACGGAGCTCCTCCTCGCCTCGGCACCGCTCGGGTAGCCCCGTGCCGGCCGCGCCCCTTATCGCCACCACCGAGCCACGGCCCCGTCGAGCACGCCCGCGCCCGAGGGCCGCCGTCGCCGCCACGCCGGGTTGCGCACTGCCGCACCCCGCGCCTCCCTCTCGCCCCGTCCCTGGCCACGCCCCCTGCGCCCCGTAGCCCCGTTCCCGCAACCTCCCGAACGCCACCACCGCCTCCACTCGCCACCGGCGAAGATTCCGGCCATTACGGCCCACGCCACCATCACGGTTGGATGCGGCCCAGCCCCACCCTTTGAACGCGCCCGAACAGGGCTCGAATGGCGCGCCATAGCGCGATTCCGGCCATCTCCGGCGTTCGGCCGCCGCGGATGGCCTCGCCGGCGTTGCTCCGGCGCCGGCGCTGACCTGGCACCGACGTGGCCCGCCTCTGGGTCGCTGCCCGTGGCCCCCCTGGACTCGGTTGACCACGTTGACCGTGGTCAACAATGCTGACTGGGCACTCAGTGCCACTGACCACAGGGTCCCACCCTAGAACGTTAAAAAATAATAATAAATAATAATTAAAATATTAATTAATTAATTAAGTAAATAATTAATTTAATTAATCCTGATTAATTAACCTAATGGCTAATTAACCTAATTAACTACTGTTAATTAACTAACAGAGTATGACGAACGGGACCCACATGTCAGGTTGACCAAGTCAACCCTGATGACTACTGACGTCAGCATGACATCATGCTGACGTCATAAATCCATTTTTTTGAATTAATTAATTAATTAGTTAAATTCCAGAAATTAATAAAAATCTTTAGAAAATCATATCTTTTAATCCGTAACTCGGATTAAAATATTTTCAACATGAAAGTTGCTCAGAACGACAAGACGAATCCGGATGCGCAGTCCGTTCGTCCGCCACACACCCCTAACCTATCGAACCTGCAACTTTCCCCCTCCGGCTCCTGTGCCCGAAAACGCGAAACACGGGGAATACTTTCCCGGATGTTTCCCCCCTTAACCGGTACCACCTCATACCACGTTAGGGCACACCTAGCACCGCTCATTGTCGCGTCACGCATCGTCGTGTTTATGTTTGCATTGTATTCATTGTTTCTTCCCCCTCTTATCTCCGGTAGACTACGAGACCGACGCTGCTGCTGCCCAGTTCGACTACGGAGTTGACGACCCCTCTCTCTTGCCAGAGCAACCAGGCAAGCCCCCCCTTTGATCACCAGATATCGCCTACTCTTCTCTATACTGCTTGCATTAGAGTAGTGTAGCATGTTACTGCTTT
This sequence comes from Triticum dicoccoides, assembly GCF_002162155.2. Classification (NCBI taxonomy): domain Eukaryota; kingdom Viridiplantae; phylum Streptophyta; class Magnoliopsida; order Poales; family Poaceae; genus Triticum; species Triticum dicoccoides. Next base: position 130,879,217 of record NC_041389.1, read on the forward strand.
CCGTTAATCCTATTCTGATGCATAGCCTGTCATTGTTGCTACAGTCATTGATACCTTACCCGCAATCCCAAATGCTTAGTATAGGATGCTGGTGTTCCATTAGTGACCCTACACTCTTGTCCGTCTGCCATGCTATACTACTGGGCCGTGATCACTTCGGGAGGTGATCACGGGCATATACTATATACTTTACACAGTTACATTACCTGTGATACTGTTCGGAGGTGGGGGCTGAAGGGGCAGGTGGCTCCATCCCGGTAGAGGTGGGCCTGGGTTCCCGACGGCCCCCGACTATTACTTTGTGGCGGAGCGGCAGGGCAGGTTGAGACCACCTAGGAGACAGGTGGGCCTGGTCCTGTTCGGCGTTCGCGGATACTTAACACGCTTAACGAGATCTTGGTATTTGATCTGAGTCTGGCTACGAGCCTATACGCACTAACCATCTACGTGGGAGTAGTTATGGGTATCCCGACGTCGTGGTATCAGCCGAAGCACTTCGTGACGTCAGCGACTGAGCGGCGCGCGCCGGGTTGGACTGCGTTAACGCAACTTCCTTTGTAATGGAGGTTGCTAGGTCTGCTCACCGGCCGCGTACGCAACGTGCAGGTGTGCTCAGGGCGATGGGCCCAGACCCCTGCGCGCTTAGGTTTAGACCGGCGTGCTGGCCTCTCCGTTGAGCCTAGGTGGGGCTGCGACGTGTTGATCTTCCGCGGCCGGGCATGACCCAGGAAAGTGTGTCCGGCCAAATGGGATCAAGCGTGTTGGGCTATGTGGTGCACCCCTGCAGGGAAGTTAATCTATTCGAATAGCCGTGATCTTCGGTAACAGGACGACTTGGAGTTGTACCTTGACCTTATGACAACTAGAACCGGATACTTAATAAAACACACCCTTCCAAGTGCCAGATACAACCGGTGGTTGCTCTACCTCAGGGATATGAGGAGGGGATCGCCGGGTAGGATTATGCTATTTGGAGATGCTATTTGGAGATGCTACTTGGAGATGCTACTTGGAGGACTTCAATCGACTCTCTTCTACTTGATGCAAGACGGTGGCTGCGAGAAGCGTAGTCTTCGACAGGATTAGTTATCCCCCTCTTATTCTGGCATTCTGCAGTTCAGTCCACTGATATGGCCTCCTTACACATATACCCATGCATATGTAGTGTAGCTCCTTGCTTGCGAGTACTTTGGATGAGTACTCACGGTTGCTTTTCTCCCCCTTTTCCCCTTTCCCTTCTACCTGGTTGTCGCAACCAGATGCTGGAGCCCTGGAGCCAGACGCCACCGTCGACGACGACCCATACTACACCGGAGAAGCCTGCTACTACGTGCTGCCCGCTGGCGACATCCAGGAGTAGTTAGGAGGATCCCAGGCAGGAGGCCTGCGCCTCTTTCGATCTGTAGCCCAGTTTGTGCTAGCCATCTTATGGCAACTTGTTTAACTTATGTCTGTTCTCAGATATTGTTGCTTCCGCTGACTTGTCTATGATCGAGCACTTGTATTCGAGCCCTCGTGGCCCCTGGCTTGTATTATGATGCTTGTATGACTTATTTATGTTTTAGAGTTGTGTTGTGATATCTTCCCGTGAGTCCCTGACCTTGATCGTACACGTTTGCGTGCATGATTAGTGTACGATTGAATCGGGGGCGTCACAAGTTGGTATCAGAGCCGACTGCCTGTAGGAATCCCCCTTTCCAACTCCTTGGCCGAAGTCGAGTCTAGTCGTTGAAAAACTTTTACTAACATGGCTGTGTGGCCCATGGGCCCACGTCGCCATCGGGTGGTAGTAGGATCTTTTACTCCTCGACCTATACTCTGGGACTCTGATCTCTCTACTATTCGGGTTAAATGAATTTGCTAACTCTAAGATTAGGATCTCGTGATCGCATCCACCCGGAGAGCCCCTTACTGCAGAGGATCGCCTGCTACATCAGAAGATTCCGAAGATACTCTCTGATGTTCTCTCGAGACTTTGTGCCCATCACTTTTGCTATTCCTGACCACCGATAAATCCGTATGGATAACTACTTACACTTGCCATTCATATGATCATCCCCCATTGATCTTGTTATTACAAGATACCCCGAAGTTTTCTCTATTGTTCCGAGAATACTTTGTGCCTACTGCCTAGCAGTTCTTTGCCACATGAATACCCCCTTCAAATAAATTCTCGCACTTATCGAGTATCCGCTCATCCCCTAGTTGTTCATGTGTTACACAAAAGTCTTCGAAATACCACCCGATATTCCGAAAATCCTCAGCAACCTATTGCTCTGGAATTTCTTGTTTGCTTTCATTATGATTAACCCCATAAGTATAGAAATCTTATTGACATTCCTTGTCATTATCATTTTGAGTCTGTTGACTCAATATGTTGCGAATACACGCAATCATCATTGATCCTTATAAATTACCTTTCCGGCTGAGCTTCCATTCTTTTAACTGGAATTGGTTCTCGACCAATCCAATTGTCGTTGATTGTACCCTAAGGCTATTCAACTTATCCATCCCTAATCAGAGCATTGCTTTTGATCCCTTGATCTGGAAATCATAATTCCTTTGCATTTGACAATTGAGTTAGTCAGTTGTTTCTATAATCTGATCTCCTTGCATTCTTCTTCCTCTAGTTGAGTACCGATACTCGTATCAGATCCTTTGTGGACCATCGAGTCTTTTGTTGGATTGTTATCCGACAGTGTCCTTCACATTTGATCACCTTGTGAGCCTTTCCTCGGATACATAATGCCTTTGGTAAATTGTATCCTCTGCTTTTCTCAACCAAGATCTGCCATCGAGTTTGAGTTAATTACTCCTAAAGATTGTGGTATATGTTTCTAAGAAGCCCCTGTGGGATGAACATATGCCCTCTCTAAACCGTGTGAACCCGAAGGTTTTCACGATTCATACTCTTCTGGTATTTTGCCAGATAAAATTTCAACGCTATAACTTCATCGAAAGCGAGAAGTGAATGAAAGGGTATGCATTGGAGAAGTGGGAGTCGACCTTGAACTTTGTGTTCATGCCCATGGACGCGATGTATATCCTATCATGGAAGCTTCTTGTAACAATAACTATTTCCTTGATAACTAACATATGGTATCTGTGAATTGATCCCTTGCAACCGTCGTTCCGACCATGATTGTTCTTCTTTGATCTCATTTCTCGGACAAGTTAAAACAATTGTCTCCTATGGATCAATACACCAGTCCAACCTTTACTTTGATCTTGTGTCGAGTATTACCCCCCTGGTATCTCGAGATTATCATGGAACTGCATAACTTCTTAGGAGTTCTTCATCAAGTGCTACCTTCCCACTGATTCCAATTTTTCGCGGGCTCTGAGTTATTATACACTCAAAGACACCGATAACTGAACCGAGTCCGCACTACGGTTCAACAACTCTTTAGTAAGCTTCTATAAATACGAGTTTGTACCCGATCACGCCATTCCTAGCCTGTTTGGCTATATCATTGTCGTGATGATTTTAACTGTGCTACCCGGTCCTTCTTCTCGGAGCACAATTTTCGACGATGAACTAACCTTACGTTGGTCCTCATCGTCATATAATTTCGCCTTGAACAACAAGCTTGGTTTCAAGTTTGTGTCCTACCCATGGTTCCAATAACCTTCCGCTACCTCATTCCTTTGACTTAATGTCGTCGCTGATTGATTACGTCTTCATGGAATCTCTCGACAAATGTGTCGTGATCATCATGACCGTTCTGAGCTCTTCCAGGATATCAATTGAGTTCATGATGAGAAATACCATCCTTGCCCTTGATGATTTGTGTTATCATTGACCACTTTATTGCCTTCCCACCAACACAAGCTTGTTCGTGTTTGGTGTTATACCTTGAGTTCCTTGTTATCCAGTAAATGTTCTTCTTTACCTTGGAACATTAACATCTCTTATGTCCTCAATGTTGTGAGAATTTCACCACCTCTGGAGAATTCTTGATACAAGTGATACTTATCACCATCACCATTCTTTTCCTGGTCACCGTGTTATTTCTAAACACCGACAAATAGACTGTGATGTGTAATCCCAAAACTTCTAGCAACCCTATTGCTTTGAAGTTAATGGTCGGTCGTTCATTCTTAGACTGTTGATTATTGAATCACCATTCTGACATTGGTCGTGCAACCCAACCCATATTTGGGGTGCACCTTTCAACCAATGTTTAATTGTGTATGTTTTCCTCGAGCTTACTTCCTTATATCATTTGATCTGACAAATGTTATCTCCTTGTTCACTTAATTGTGGAAATCCATCTTTTGGAAATCTCGAAGAATTGTCGTTGAGTTCATCATCCACCTCCTTGTCCTCTCCTGGGGATAATGATGAACTCTTGTTAACGGAAATCACTTCATGGTTCATTTCCCGAGAATCTTACAGTGTTATCCCATCAATTTGTGTTGCACCTTTCTTCTCAGGCATCCTGAGCCTGAGGTATCCTGACACCAATCATACCTGAACCTTGGTCAGATGTGATGGTTTGAACATATTCATTGGTCTTTAACCCGATAAGGTGATGTCATCCTAACACACCTGCCCGGAGGGCCTATTGTTATAGTTCTTCCTTTTAGCAGTGTTAGTCATTCTTCCGTGAGGAAATTGGAAGACTTATTCTATAAGTTGTTCCTGATGGATCCTTTGTGTTTCCAAAGTCTGATCTTCACCTAATGACCATGTCAATGCTATCTCGAAGCATGCCTGTGGTACTCCGATTTTCAATAAGAACATTTGAAGCCCAATGCTAAATGTTTCTTGCTCAATTATCCAAGCACCGTTGTATGGGTAATGTCATGAAATTTCTCTCCCCTACCTAAGGAGTTTTCTACATAATATCCTGTCATGGATATCATGCTCTGCTTGTCCTTGGGAAGGATATACCCATGATATACGTGTTTAAGCACATTTTCCTTCCCGTTGTTTTGTTCAAACTTTATTGTAAACTACTTAATCGAGCAGTGGTAATCCCCTGCTTAGGTAAACACCTCGGTGTACCTTCCTGTCTGGTGTGACCCTGTTACTTTTGTTGATGACATTCCGGTAACCACCGATGGACGAGAACTTTGCCTACTGGTCCGCCTCGTTCAACGAGCAGGAAAATGGTTCTCTTCGTCCCTCGCCCTTGGTACCAACGTTGTTGCCGACATAACTAACATGGTACTCTCTGACATGCCTTACTATCATGACCGTGCAAGATGTCACTGCTCCTAAAAAAACCCCACATGGTGGGCCCATAACCCACAGTTCCACAGGATCGAAACCTGACTCTCCTATACACCCCCTATTTTAAGGTTGTTCCTCGCACTTGGTCTCGTATGTGATTCACGAGCCACCTTCTGAGAGATCATCAATTCTGGTATCGGACACAATACTTATACCTATTGCTTTGAACCCCTTCCACGCCCTATTTCAGGCATCAAACGATTGCCTGCCCGCTCGAAACTTCACATGATACCTCCTTACTTTTCTCTTGATATTTTCTTAAGTTTAAATTCGAGAGTTAGTTCCGCCATCTTCCTCGATGTTATCGACCAGATAGTCGACCTTGTAGAGGTCCGTTTCTCCCGGAATGCCCACCCCTTATTATTTTCCGTAAGTACGATAAAGATCCCGAAGAAAGGATGGCCACTTCATCATGATTACATAAAGCAAAAAAATGAATACATCAACGAAAAGGATCAACCTCTTTGAAAGGGCAGCCAAGACCGAGAAGACTCGTTAGGTTTTTCGCTACCAACACCTTTCCCCCCTTACTCCACCGCTTAAATCTCGGGACGAGATTTCTTGTAGTGGAGGAGAATTGTGACGCCCGGATATTTAGGCTACAGTAATTCCACGTTAATGATGCCACATCACCACTCTTATTGTTGCTAACCTCGCAATGATTCGAAACCTTTTCAAATTCAAATTCAAGTTAATGTCAAGCGACAAAGTTTTCAAAATATTAAACTAAAATGTTCGGAGTGTGCAGTTAAATGCCTAGGTGATTATAGTGCAACAAACACCCTTTTTGAAAATGTCTAAATATATTAAAATGAAATAAAATAGAAAAATGAAATAAATAAAAGGAAAAGACAAATCTAACTAAAAATAAAAAAAAGAGGCACCCCCCCACTGGGCCATCTGTGGCCCAGCTGGCCAGCCCAACTGGGCAAAGGCCCAGCCGACTGGCCCAGCCGGCCGACCCACCCCGCTCCCACCTTATCCCCCCACCCGACAGAAACCCTAACCGCTACCCCCCACTCCCCTCGATCCCCCAC
>NC_041389.1:130885731-130960232 GCF_002162155.2 Triticum dicoccoides
CCCCCCCGATCCAGATCGGGGGCAGCTAACACCGGCGACCGCGCCGCCTCACGCCCCGCCGCCGGCGCCCATCCCGGCGACGCCCCATCGCCGTCCTCCTCGCCTCCTCCCCCCTCGATCTGGGCGCCTCGCCGCGGCGCCCCGACGATGCCACCGCCCGACGTCGCCTCACCGCCTCGACCACGCCTCCTCGCCGGACCGTCACACCGTCGTCCACCTGCGTCGCGCAGTCCCCGTCACCCCCCTCGACCACCGCTGCCCAGACCCTACGACTCCGGTGAGGCCACGGCCTCTGCGCCCCTCCTCTCTCTCCCTCGCCCCGTGCTTCGGCCTCCCCTCCCTCGCCGGACCTCCCACACGGAGCTCCTCCTCGCCTCGGCACCGCTCGGGTAGCCCCGTGCCGGCCGCGCCCCTTATCACCACCACCGAGCCACGGCCCCGTCGAGCACGCCCGCGCCTGAGGGCCGCCGTCGCCGCCACGCCGGGTTGCGCACTGCCGCACCCCGCGCCTCCCTCTCGCCCCGTCCCTGGCCACGCCCCCTGCGCCCCGTAGCCCCGTTCCCGCAACCTCCCGAACGCCACCACCGCCTCCACTCGCCACCGGCGAAGATTCCGGCCATTACGGCCCGCGCCACCATCACGGTTGGATGCGGCCCAGCCCCACCCTTTGAACGCGCCCGAACAGGGCTCGAATGGCGCGCCATAGCGCGATTCCGGCCATCTCCGGCGTTCGGCCGCCGCGGATGGCCTCGCCGGCGTTGCTCCGGCGCCGGCGCTGACCTGGCACCGACGTGGCCCGCCTCTGGGTCGCTGCCCATGGCCCCCCTGGACTCGGTTGACCACGTTGACCGTGGTCAACAATGCTGACTGGGCACTCAGTGCCACTGACCACAGGGTCCCACCCCAGAACGTTAAAAAATAATAATAAATAATAATTAAAATATTAATTAATTAATTAAGTAAATAATTAATTTAATTAATCCTGATTAATTAACCTAATGGCTAATTAACCTAATTAACTATTGTTAATTAACTAACAGAGTATGACAAACGGGACCCACATGTCAGGTTGACCAAGTCAACCCTGATGACTGCTGACGTCAGCATGACATCATGATGACGTCATAAATCCATTTTTTTTGAATTAATTAATTAATTAGTTAAATTCCATAAATTAATAAAAATCTTTAGAAAATCATATCTTTTAATCCGTAACTCGGATTAAAATATTTTCAACATGAAAGTTGCTCAGAACGACAAGACGAATCCGGATGCGCAGTCCGTTCGTCCGCCACACACCCCTAACCTATCGAACCCACAACTTTCCCCCTCCGGCTCCTGTGCCCGAAAACGCGAAACACGGGGAATACTTTCCCGGATGTTTCCCCCCTTAACCGGTACCACCTCATACCACGTTAGGGCACACCTAGCACCGCTCATTGTCGCGTCACGCATCGTCGTGTTTATGTTTGCATTGTATTCATTGTTTCTTCCCCCTCTTATCTCCGGTAGACTACGAGACCGACGCTGCTGCTGCCCAGTTCGACTACGGAGTTGACGACCCCTCTCTCTTGCCAGAGCAACCAGGCAAGCCCCCCCTTTGATCACCAGATATCGCCTACTCTTCTCTATACTGCTTGCATTAGAGTAGTGTAGCATGTTACTGCTTTCCGTTAATCCTATTCTGATGCATAGCCTGTCATTGTTGCTACAGTCATTGATACCTTACCCGCAATCCTAAATGCTTAGTATAGGATGCTAGTGTTCCATTAGTGACCCTACACTCTTGTCCGTCTGCCATGCTATACTACTGGGCCGTGATCACTTCGGGAGGTGATCACGGGCATATACTATATACTTTACACAGTTACATTACCTGTGATACTGTTCGGAGGTGGGGGCTGAAGGGGCAGGTGGCTCCATCCCGGTAGAGGTGGGCCTGGGTTCCCGACGGCCCCCGACTGTTACTTTGTGGCGGAGCGGCAGGGCAGGTTGAGACCACCTAGGAGACAGGTGGGCCTGGTCCTGTTCGGCGTTCGCGGATACTTAACACGCTTAACGAGATCTTGGTATTTGATCTGAGTCTGGCTACGAGCCTATACGCACTAACCATCTACGTGGGAGTAGTTATGGGTATCCCGACGTCGTGGTATCAGCCGAAGCACTTCGTGACGTCAGCGACTGAGCGGCGCGCGCCGGGTTGGACTGCGTTAACGCAACTTCCTTTGTAATGGAGGTTGCTAGGTCTGCTCACCGGCCGCGTACGCAACGTGCAGGTGTGCTCAGGGCGATGGGCCCAGACCCCTGCGCGCTTAGGTTTAGACCGGCGTGCTGGCCTCTCCGTTGAGCCTAGGTGGGGCTGCGACGTGTTGATCTTCCGCGGCCGGGCATGACCCAGGAAAGTGTGTCCGGCCAAATGGGATCGAGCGTGTTGGGCTATGTGGTGCACCCCTGCAGGGAAGTTAATCTATTCGAATAGCCGTGATCTTCGGTAACAGGACGACTTGGAGTTGTACCTTGACCTTATGACAACTAGAACCGGATACTTAATAAAACACACCCTTCCAAGTGCCAGATACAACCGGTGGTCGCTCTACCTCAGGGATATGAGGAGGGGATCGCCGGGTAGGATTATGATATTTGGAGATGCTATTTGGAGATGCTACTTGGAGATGCTACTTAGAGGACTTCAATCGACTCTCTTCTACTTGATGCAAGACGGTGGCTGCGAGAAGCGTAGTCTTCGACAGGATTAGTTATCCCCCTCTTATTCTGGCATTCTGCAGTTCAGTCCACTGATATGGCCTCCTTACACATATACCCATGCATATGTAGTGTAGCTCCTTGCTTGCGAGTACTTTGGATGAGTACTCACGGTTGCTTTTCTCCCCCTTTTCCCCTTTCCCTTCTACCTGGTTGTCGCAACCAGATGCTGGAGCCCTGGCGCCAGACGCCACCGTCGACGATGACCCATACTACACCGGAGGTGCCTGCTACTACGTGCTGCCCGCTGGCGACGTCCAGGAGTAGTTAGGAGGATCCCAGGCAGGAGGCCTGCGCCTCTTTCGATCTGTAGCCCAGTTTGTGCTAGCCATCTTATGGCAACTTGTTTAACTTATGTCTGTTCTCAGATATTGTTGCTTCCGCTGACTTGTCTATGATCGAGCACTTGTATTCGAGCCCTCGTGGCCCCTGGCTTGTATTATGATGCTTGTATGACTTATTTATGTTTTAGAGTTGTGTTGTGATATCTTCCCGTGAGTCCCTGATCTTGATCGTACACGTTTGCGTGCATGATTAGTGTACGATTGAATCGGGGGCGTCACAATACCCCATAGAAGATTTTGAACACAAGGATTGTGTCCGGCTCTGCAAAATAAATTCCACATACCACCATAGAGAGTACAATATTCCACAAATCTAATCTGCTGACAACTTTTCATAGCGTGACATCACGCCGCGGCCCGGTCATTATGCGAACCATTTTTCTCAACCTTCCACTGCACATATCGCAAGGCGGTTTTATTGGCACGTCTTGTCGAAGCAGAGATCGTGTCCCCTTATCACGGGATTCTCATCAATATGGGTGTGAGTAACCCAACCGCGCCATCAACGCGGCGCTTGGGGAATAAGCGAGTTTACCGGACAAGTGGGGAGACGCAGGATCCCTGCTGCCTTTATAAGGGGATAAGGACTCCCTTTTCACCCACGCCTTCTTCTTCCTCTGCTCATCCATTCCCCCTCGCTTGAGCTCTAGCGCCCAAGCGTTCGTCTTCTCCGCCCAAAAAGGTCTTCCGAAAATGTCCGGATCCGGAGCAGGAGGCAAGTGGATGGCCTCTACCGTCCGGGAGAAGGATATCAAAAAGCTTCGGGAGGTCGGGTATCTGGCCAAGAAAATCAGGCACCGTCTTCCGACGGCGGGACAGATCGTCCCTACTCCAGAACCCCACGAGAGGGTTGTATTCCTCCTTCATTTTGTGCGCGGGCTAGGGTTTCCCCTTCACCCATTCGTTCGCGGCATCATGTATTATTACGGGATTGATTTTCATGATCTATCCCCCAATTCCTTCCTCAACATCTCGACATTCATCGTCGTGTGCGAGATCTTTCTCCGCATCTCGCCACACTTCGGCTTATGGCTGAAGATCTTTAATGTGTAGCCCAAGGTAGTGAGCGGCGAGCACGCCGAGTGCGGAGGCGCCATGGTGAGCAAGATGCCCGACGTCACATGGCCAACAGGTACTTTCAATGATTCCGTCAAGGAGTGGCAGCAGCAGTGGTTTTACATCACTGAGCCGCGCGGCACGGGATGGACCGCTGCTCCCGAATTCCGATCCGGAGCCCCCCCTGCGGCTTACGTCCTGGCCCAAGAAGGGCATGAACTGGTCTTCGTCCGACGAACCGTCGGTGCTTCAGACGCACGTCAAGGATATGGAAGACAAAAATATCAAACTCGTCAATGTAGTCCAGGTGATGTTAGTTCGACGGATTCTTCCTTGTCAACACAGGGCTTGCAATTTATGGGAATTCGATCCGGCCAAGCACCAGACCTACTGGAGCTTTTTGGATCCTCGCACAAGGACATCTGGAAGGTGCTTTTTAAGTCCGGCAAATCGTGGCCGGACTCCGCCGAGGACGGCGGGTACCAACTGTCCCGCCCTGCAAGTTCGGTAAGTCACTGTATGTTGGCAATTCATATGTTTTATTCACATATCCTGAGGAAAATGCTTAATGTGTTTTCCACAACTCTCCTAGGGCTGGACGAAGAAGGCGGGGCGAATCTACTGTCCGGCCCCACTGCCATAAGAACCGGCCGGCCCAATTTTGACGAAGATGCTTGTCCCGGCGCCTTACAAGGCGCCGAAGAAGAAGGCCGAGAAGGAGGCCAAAAAGACCAGGGGTGGCCTCCGTCGCCGTGGCGCCTCGGACACAATATCCGAAGACTCTAATGCCCGTTCTTCCTCTGAAGAGGACGAGGAGGAGGAGGAGGAGGAAGACGAATCCCCAGCGGGGGGAAGAAAGAAAAGGACGGCCTCCACATCCTTGGAGGCCGAGTCACCTAAGAGGGGAAAAACTCCTCTTCCGGAGGAGTCCGCCGCTGCCGCCGACAGCAGCCCGGAGTGGGATCCCAGGGCCCAGCCCCTGGTGAACTCGTGAGTATATAAAATCCAAACACGCTTATGCGTCCAGACTCATCATGGCATAATATCTTAATCTGAGCCATACTTGCTTGCAGTCCGGCGAGGTCCCGCACCGAACAATCCTCGTCAGAGGATTTACTGGGCTCGGATGCTATGGAGAGCGAGACACCCCCGAAGGCTCCTTCCCCCAAACATGTGAATGACACCGAGGTTTCGTCCCAGAAGGACCCAGGCAAAGGAGGGGGGGGAGATCATAAAGGCGGCGCCAGGAGGTCAAACTTCAGGGGCCGGACATATGGGAGAGAAGGCTCCCATGGATGTCGACGGCGGGGGCTATCTTAAATTCGGCCCCCAGCTGGACGCAATTCCGAAGACCAATACGGCTCCAGAATCGGGCAGGCGGCCTCCCTCGGCTGGAGGGGGTGTGCCTGTTCCACCGGCAACCTTTGTCCAACCAGAGGTGCCGGATATTTTATCGACGGTGCTGAAAAGCGCCTCCATCGTCGCCGTGCGCTTATGGGTGCAGTGATTGAGAAGGTTCAGTCTGCTGAGAGTGGATTGAATGAAGCCTGCATCGGCCTTATAACGGGCTTTGAGGTATGTTTTGTGGGGTTTTTAAGAGTGACATGGTATAGATAGTAGCTCCTGATACACTGTTCGGTGAAAGAAAGAGCCGAACAGAGGATCAAATATATGTTCGTAGGAGACTCACTTTATGGCATCTTTCTTTGGTTCAAAAGCAGGTGTCTGTAGTGACTGCCGCCTCTCAAACTGCGGAAGTCTCCAGACTGAGGCAAAGTCTGGAGCGGGCCGAAGGAGAACTTGGCCGAGTGAAGAAGCAGTTGGAGGATAACCAAGGTATGTAGAAACCTTGTTCGCATTCAGCACAAATTAATAAGTTACTATGATGAAACTATTTTTATGATGTGCTCTAGGGGCGACGACTGAAATTGAGGCTCTTAAGAAGGCTATGGCCGAAGCCGAGAAGAAGGCAGCCGTAGAGCAGGCTCTTCGCGAAAAGCATGAGGCCAGGGTTATTGAGGCTGAGCGAGAGCTTCAAGAGGCCATGAAGAAATGCGAGACCTTGGAGCAGAGTTTATCAGGGAAAGAATCCGAACTCTCCCAAGCTCGCCAAGCCGCAAGTGATGCCCGAGGGGAAGCCCAAGGTGCCCTAAAGGAAATCCAGGAGGCGAGGAAGATTGCGACTGGTAAGGCCTTTTCTATACAAAGCGGGTATTTGGAAGGAGAAAATCAAGTTGATAATTTGAATTATGATTTCTCCAGGGGTATTTGCGGAGCTGCCACACAACATATCTGATGCCGCACAATTCTATCGAGCTGAAGAAAGGAGCACTGCGGAGAAGCTCTTCTGCTCAAAGTATCTGGCGCCGGTGTATCCGGTGCCATTTGCCGATCAGCTAAAGCAGTTGATCGAACTGCATAAGGCAGCCGAACTAGCCATGAAGGATTTGATTATCCGGCTATGGCCCGCCGAGCCGATTCCAAGCAGCTACTTCGGGCTCGTGAAGCGGCTTGTGAGTGCCTACCCTCGACTTGATGTCATCAAGCGGTCGGTCTGTATTAAGGGTGCGCGAATGGCCTTCGCCCGAGCAAAGGTGCATTGGGGGAAGATGGATGCTGAAAAGCTGATGACCGAGGGACCGCCGGAGGGGAAGGAGCACCGCAAGCCCGAATTATATTATGATAGTGTCCTGAAAGGATCTCGCCTTGCGGCGGAGCAATGCACCAAGGACATTATATTTCCATGAATACAGTCATGTTGTCCTTTGTAATGTTGAACAAGGTCATTTTTATTATTTATTGCCTATTATTTGAAAGTTTTTCCTCCTGCGCGGCCGTTTTATATATTAATCCTGAGAGTTGGCCAGTCGTCGGCTTCTGCCCCCACGTAGGAAGTACGGGGGTGTTCGGGATAAACCTGAGCACTCTTTATCCCAGTTTTGGGTCCTTGAAGGAGGTGTTCAACATAACGAACCAGGCAATCAGACTATAGGGCTTTATCACTCTCACTTAGCAATAGGAGTTTGACAAAAGGAAGGTAGGCGCAGCCCCTGGTGTTCGGAAGACCGCACAAGGGGCTCTATAAGCACCTGATCGGAAGAAAAGCCGATCCCTCGCATGCTGCATTAGTTATGGCATTATGCGGAAGAAATCCTTAAAGATTTTATAACCTCTCGAACAGCTGACCAGCTCTCGCCGTATCATGACAGTCAGTTTTCGGCTTTCTCTACTGAGGCGCTCGTCCGAAAGAACCGGGACACAATCGTAGTAGTTCTCCCTGTGCCGCCTTAGCCGATATAGCGGAACGTAAGGCAGCAAAACATGGGAGCCGGGCAAACCCAACTATTGACCCAAGACATGATTCGGAGCTGATGCATATAATGCTATAAGTTCGGGGTGCCGAACGTCCGCGAAGGTGTTCAGACTTTATTGCTGTTATCATAGGTACAATGAAGCCCCTGGCATATTAAGGCATATCACGATGTATGGATGCCATTTTGACAAAAAGTGTCTGTAAGAAACAACAGCATATATGCGTAATATAAAGCCACATGTTGTACTTGAATAACATGCCAATGCGTACGAATACAAATAATGTGATAGAAAAAGAAATACGACTTCGGAACCTGCTGAGATCAAGCGGGAGGAGGCTGTGTGCGAGTCCGGAGTGTAACCGGATGGTCATCAAGGGGCATCTCTAAGGATTCCCTTACACATTCGAGCTGTTTCCATGCCGCCAGTCCTGGCCTATGCAAAAGTGGACCTGCAAAGACAGTGCAAAAAGATATTTATGTGCCACAGAGCGGTTAAGCCACATTGTGTGGCCTGTCCTAGCTGTGCCTCCGTTTACTGCTGGAGTGTTTTAATTGAGCTCCGGACGAGCCGGGCTATCCTACCGTAGAGTAGTTTGGACTCCCTTGACGATGTTCGGGAGCTTGGCCGTCGACTCGAGGTTTGATTGAAAGATGCCTTTCGTTGCTTCTACTGTCAGGGCTGCTGTACACTCTTCGGCGTAGAGGTGGAGTTCGGCCTTGCCATTAACCGTTATGACGCCACGCGGACCGGTCATCTTGAGCTTACGGTAGGCATAGTGTGGCACCACGTTGAATCGAGCAAACATGGTTCGTACAAGCACTGCATGATAATTATTGCGGAAAGGGACGATGTCGAAGACTAACTCTTCGGTACGGTAATTGTTCAGTGATCCGAAGACTACCTCCAGAGTGATGGAACCTGTGCAACGGGCCTCCAGACCTGGTATAACACCTTTAAAGGTGGTTTTAGTGGGCTTGATCATCGAATGATCGATACCCATCTTGCGCACTATGTCCTGATACAACAGGTTTAGACTGAGGACTCGTGTGAGGTGGAATCCGTCAATTATTGGGTCAAGGACGAGTGCGGCTGAATTGCCCTGATTGGCATTGGTCGGATGATCCGTACGATCGAAAGTGATCGGCCATAGTTTATATTGTGGGGCGACTGGCTCTGTTAGGTCGGCGTCCTTAAGTGTGCACGTCCGTTCCAGTTTGGGAATGTGGATGGCGTTTATCATATTCACCGTTTTGATTTGTGGGGGAATTTCTTTTTCCCTCCTTTATTTGGTGATCGGGGCTCCTCGTCATCATCATCGCTTTGAGACCCTTTCTCCTTGTTTTCGGCACCTGACCTGCCAGCTTGTTTGAAGCCCAGCATTCTCTATTGGTATGATTGGCTGGTGTTCCTGGGATGCCATGAATTTGGCATGGACGATCGAGTATGCGGTCCAGACTAGACGAGCCCGAATTGTTCTTTTGGAATGGTTTTTTCCGCTGACCGGACTTAGAGCCGCTGAATCCGGCATTGACTGTCGTGTCTTCGGCATTATCACCATTTTTGCGACGCTTGTGTTTGTTCCGTCGGGGCTTGCCGTTGCTATCTCTGGCCTCTGATGTGCCAGGATTGCTTGCTGTGTTGTTGCTACGAGCCAACCAGCTATCCTCGCCCGCACAAAAGTGGGTCCTGAGTGTCGTGAGGGCTGCCATGGACTTCGGTTTTTCTTGGCCGAGATGTCGGGCAAGCCATTCATCACGAATATTATGCTTAAAGGCCGCTAGGGCTTCGGCATCTGGACAGTCGACAATTTGGTTCTTTTTAGTTAGGAACCGAGTCCAGAATTTCCTGGCTGACTCTCCGGGCTGTTGGGTTATGTGACTTAAATCGTCAGCATCCGGTGGTCGCACATACGTCCCTGGAAGTTATCCAAGAATGCGTCTGCCAAGTTCTCCCAACTTCCAATGGAGTTTGTCGGCAAGCTATTCAGCCAATGTCGAGCCAGTCCCTTAAGTTTTAGTGGGAGGTACTTGATGGCGTGTAGATCATCCCCGCAGGCCATGTGAATGTGGAGAAAGAAATCTTCTATCCATACCGCGAGGTCTGTAGTCCTGTCGTAAGGCTCGATATTTATGGGCTTAAACCCTTCTGAGAATTCATGATCCATTACTTCGTCCGTGAAGCATAAGGGGTGTGCGGCACCTCTATGCCGGGCTACATCACGAGGTAGTTCAAATGAGTCTGGTCTGTTGTATTCGGCCTGGCCGGATTTGTTTTTAGTATATCTGGCGTGACAGTCATCGTCACGTGTTGGGGCACGCCCCCGTGATCCGTAGATCGATGTTGACTGTCCTGCTTTGTTTTCCAATTTGTCTCGCAGGTCTTGCATGTAGCCCCGGGCCTTCGTGTTTTTGCTTTTTTGGCGACGGGGTGCGGGCTGGACTTCGGGCTGATACACCGCTTTGTCTCGGCCACGAGGTGGCCGGTCAGTCGCATCCTGTGTTGGTAGTGTAGGCTTTAATGCCTCCTCCTCGAGTTGAGGTAGCAACCTGCACTTTGGGTAACTTTTGGTTGGGCGCTCGAGTCCGTATTCCTCGGCTGCCAGGACCTCAGTCCATCTATCAGTTAGCAGATCTTGATCAGCTTGAAGTTGTTGCTGCTTTTTCTTCAGGCTTTTTGCAGTGGCTATAAGTCGGCGCTTGAAGCGCTCTTGCTTGACGGGGTCCTCAGGCACGATGAATTCTTCGTCGTCGAGGCTTACCTCGTCTTCGGAGAGAGGCATGTAATTGTCGTCCTCCGAATTTCCATCTATTGCCTATTTATCGAGGCTAGCTTGCCCATCATCCTGTCCGGCTTGCTTGAAGCTTGGCTGGGCGGGATTGTTTTTGTCTTCGGCACCATCCGGAGTGCTATTGTCTCATGTGCCGGTTTCGCCATTTTTGCTGTGGCGGGGCTTAGAGCGGCACCATCGGCGCTTAGATTGCTTCTCGAGGGGATTATCCTCTGTTGCCTCATCGCCATTGCTTTCCTTGGGCGTGTCCACCATATATATATATCATATGATGAGGTGGGTGTCCAGCGCCCTATGGGCGGTGGTTCCTGTTCTTCTCCTGCATCGTCGTCCATATCGTCGATGTCTACGGAGTCGAAATCAAGCATGTCGGTTAAGTCGTCGACAGTGGCTTTTAATTGGGTGGTGGGTGGGGAACGAATTTCTTCTCGTCCGCTTCCCACTCAAGCTGGACATAGTTCGGCCAAGAGTCTCCTGATAGGGAGAGAGACTTCAATGAATTTAGCACGTTGCCCAAGGGCGAGTGCTGAAAGATATCAGTGGAGGTAAACTCCATGATCGGTGCCCAATCAGATTCGATAGGCACGGATGCATGTGATTCAGAGCCTATGGCCAGAGACGAGTTCGAGGGTCTGATGACACAGGCCTCATCGGAGGCGAAGTCCGTGTTCGGCTCTATCGCCGATGAGTGTGCGGACTCCATGGCGGGGTCCATCCACCCGTCCTCGGATGGCACGATCTGCTCTGGATTAAGGGCCGGGGCAGCCGCAGATGTGATCTCCCGAACACCGTCCGATGGCAGATCTAAGTCATGCTCGTCGTGACGGTTCGGCGCACCTGACATGGGCTCGAATCCGTCGAAGATCAAGTCCCCGCGGATGTCAGCAGTGTAGTTCAAGTTTCCAAACCTGACCTGATGGCCAGGGGCGTAGCTGTCGATCTGCTCCAGATGGCCAAGCGAGTTGGCCTGCAATACAAAGCCGCCGAATACGAAGATCTGTCCGGGGAGGAAAACCTCACCCTGGATCGCATCGTTGCAGATGATTGAAGGAGCATCAAGCCTTATCATGATGGCACAGTGGAACTCTCAATGGAAGCACCAATGTCGGTGTCAAAACCGGCGGATCTCGGGTAGGGGGTCCCGAACTGTGCGTCTAAGGCTAATGGTAACAGGAGGCGGGGGACACAATGTTTACCCAGGTTCGGGCCCTCTCGATGGAGGTAATACCCTACTTTGTGCTTGATTGATCTTGATGATATGAGTATTACAAGAGTTGATCTACCACGAGACCGTAGAGGCTAAACCCTAGAAGCTAGCCTATGATTATGATTGTTGTTGGTCCTACGGACTAAACCCTCCGGTTTATATAGACACCGGAGGGGCTAGGGTTACACAGAGCCGGTTACAGAGGAGGAGATCTATATATTCGGATTTCCAAGCTTGCCTTCCACGCAAAGGAGAGTCCCACCCGGACACGGGACGAAGTCTTTGCTATGTCTTGAGCTTGCGTTGGTTTTCCTTGAAGAGGAAAGGGTGATGCAACATTAGTAGCGTAAGTATTTCCCTCGGTTTTTGAGAACCAAGGTATCAATCCAGTAGGAGGCTCCTTAAAAGTCCCACGCACGTACACAAACAAACAAGAACTCGCAGCCAACGCAATAAAGGGGTTGTCAATCCCTTCATGGCCACTTGCGAAAGTGAGATCTGATAGAGATAATATGATAAGATAAATATTTGGTATTTTTCTGATATAGATAGGAAAAGTAAAGATGCAAATAAAAGTAGATTTAAAGCTTATATGATAAAATATAGACCCGGGAGCCATAGGTTTCACTAGTGGCTTCTCTCAAGATAGCATAAGTATTACGGTGGGTGAACAAATTACTGTCGAGCAATTGATAGAAAAGCGAATAATTATGAGATTATCTAGGCATGATCATGTATATAGGCATCACGTCCATGACAAGTAGACCGACTCTTGCCTGCATCTACTACTATTACTCCACACATCGACCGCTATCCAGCATGCATCTAGAGTATTAAGTTCATAAAGAACAGAGTAACGCATTAAGAAAGATGACATGATGTAGAAGAATAAACTCATGCAATATGATATAAACCCCATCTTTTTATCCTCGATGGCAACAATACAATACGTGCCTTGCTACCCCTGCTGTCACTGGGAAAGGACACCGCAAGATTGAACCCAAAGCTAAGCACTTCTCCCATGGCAAGAAAGATCAATCTAGTAGGCCAAACCAAACTGATAATTCGAAGAGACTTGCAAAGATAACTTAATCACACATAAAAGAATTCAGAGGGGATTCAAATATTTCTCATAGATAAACTTGATCATAAACCCACAATTCATCGGATCTCGACAAACACACCGCAAAAATAGTTACATCGAATAGATCTCCAAGAAGATCGAGGAGAACATGGTATTGAGATCCAAAGAGAGAGAAGAAGCCATCTAGCTAATAACTATGGACCCGAAGGTCTGTGGTAAACTACTCACAACTCATCGGAGAGGCCTGGGAGATGATGTAGAGGCCCTCCGTGATCGATTCCCCCTCCGGCGATGAGCCAACGAAGGCTCCAAGATGGGATCTCACGATACAGAAGGTTACGGTGGTGGAAATAGTTTTTCATGGTCGCCTATGATGTTCTCGGGGTACGTGGGTATATATAGGAGGAAGAAGTAGGTCGTTGGATGCCCGAGGGGCCCATGAGATAGGGGGGCGCGCCCAGTAGGGGGGGGGGGCGCCCTCCACCCTCGTGGCCTCCTCGATTGCTTCTTGACTTGCACTCCAAGTCCCCTGGATCACGTTTGTTCCAAAAAGATTGCCCCCAAAGGTTTCATTCCATTTGGACTCCGTTTGATATTCCTTTTTTTCGAAACACTGAAATAGGCAAAAAAACAGCAATACGGGCTGGGCCTCCGGTTAGTAGGTTAGTCCCAAAAATGATATAAAATTGTAAAGTAAAGCCCATAAACATCCAAAATGGGTAATATAATAGCATGGAACAATAAAAAATTATAGATACGTTGGAGACGTATCAAGCATCCCCAAGCTTAATTCCTGCTCGTCCTCGAGTAGGTAAATGATAAAAATAGAATTTTTGATGTGGAATGCTACCTAGCATAATTCTCAAAGTAATTTTCTTTATTGTGGCATGATTGTTCTGATCCAAATGATTCAAAATAATAATACTCGAAGCATACTAACAAATAATCATGTCTTATCAAAATAGCATAGCTAAAGAAAGCTTATCCCTACAAAATCATATAGTTAGGCCATGCCTCATTTTCATTACACAAAATACTCCCATCATGCACAACCCCAGTTTCAGCCAAGCAATTGGTTCATATTTTTTAACGTGCTTCAGCTTTTTCAACTCTTACGCAATACATGAGCGCAAGCCATGGACATAGCACTATGGTGGTATATGGTGGTGGTTGTGAGGACAGAAAGGGAGAAGATAGTCTCACATCAACTAGGCGTATCAACGGGCTATGGAGATGCCCATCAATAGATATCAATGTGAGTGAGTAGGGATTGCCATGCAACGGATGCACTAGAGCTATAAATGTATGAAAGCTCAACAAAAGAAACTAAGTGGGTGTGCATCCAACTTGCTTGCTCACGAAGACCTAGGGCATTTTTAGGAAGCCCATCATTGGAATATACAAGCCAAGTTCTATAATGAAAAATTCCCACTAGTATATGAAAGTGACAACACAAGAGACTCTCTATAATGAAGATCACAGTGCTACTTTAAAGCACAAGCGTGGAAAAGAGATAGTAGCATTGTCCCTTCTCTCTTTTTCTCTCATTTATTTATTTTTTATTTATTTTATTTTTTATTTGGCCTTTATTTTTTTGGTGGGCTCTTTGGCCTCTTTCTTTTTCCTTTTTTTAAAGTTCAAAGTCTCATCCTGACTTATGGGGGAATCATAGTCTTCATCATCCTTTCCTCACTTGGGACAATGCTCTAATAATGAAGATCATCACACTTTTATTAATTTGCAACTCGAGAATTACAACTCAATACTTAGAACAAAGTATGACTCTATATGAATGCCTCAGGTGGTGTACCGGGATATGCAATGGATCAAGAGTGACATGTATGAAAATTATGAGGGTGGCCTTGCCACAAATACAATGTCAACTACATGATCATGCAAAAAGCAATATGACAATGATGGAGCGTGTCATAATAACGGAAAGGTGGAAAGTTGCATGGCAATATATCTCGGAATGGCTATGGAAATGCCATAATAGGTAGGTATGGTGGCTGTTTTGAGGAAGGTAAATAATGGGTGCATAATACCAGCGAAAGTTGCGCGGCACAATAGAGGCTAGCAAAGTGGAAGGGTGAGTGTGCGTATATCCATGGACTCACATTAGTCATAAAGAACTCATATACTTATTGCAAAAGTCTACTTGCCCTCGAAGCAAAGTACTACTATGCATGCTCCTAGGGGAAGGGTTGGTAGGAGTTAACCGTCGCGCAATCCCGACCTCCACTCATAAGGAAGACAATTAAAAGAGCACCTCATGCAACAAATTTGTCACACAACTTTTATCATACGTGCATGCTACGGGACTTGCCAACTTCAACACAAGTATTTCTCAATTTCATAATTACCCACTAGCATAACTCTAATATTACCACCTTTATATCTCAAAACGATTATCAAGCATCAAATTGATCCTAGTGTTTAATGCACTTTCTATGATAGTTTTTATTATACCCAACTTGGATGCTCATCATTCTAGGACCAAATTTATAATCATAGCAAATACCATTCTGTTCTAAAAGACTCTCAAAATAATATAAGTGAAGCATGAGAGATCAACAATTTCTTCAAAATTAAGCCACCGCCGTGCTCTAAAACATATAGGTGAAGTACTAGAGCAAATACTATCTAGCTCAAAAGGTATAGGTGAAGCTCATAGAGTATTCTAATAAATTCTAATCAAGTGGGATTCTCCCAAAATGTGTGTACATCAAGGATGATTGTGGAAAACTAAAAAGAAAATACTAATATCATGCAATACGCTCCAAGCAAAACACATATCATGTGGCGAATAAAAATATAGCTCCAAGTAAAGTTACCATAAACGAAGACGAAAGAGGGGATGCCTTCCGGGGGCATCCCCAAGCTTAGGCTTTTGGCTATTCTTGAATATCTTGGGGTGCCATGGGCATCCCCAAGCTTAGGCTCTTGCCACTCCTTATTCCATAGTCCATCAAATCTTTACCCAAAACTTGAAAACTTCACAACACAAAACTCAACAGGAAATCTCATAAGCTCCGTTAGTGAAAGAAAGAAAAACCACCACATAAGGTACTGTAATGAACTCATTATTTATTTATTTTGGTGTTAAACCTACTGTATTTCAAGTTCTCTATGGTTCATACCACTTAATACTAGCCATAGATGCATCAAAATAAGCAATCAACACACGAAAGGCAGAATCTGTCAAAAACAGAATAGTCTGTAGCAATCTGTAACTCTCGAATACTTCTGGAACTCTAAAAATCCTACCAAAATTGTAAGTCCTGGGAAATTTGTCTATTGATCTACAGAAAAAAGAATCAACGCAAAAGCACGTTTCTGTGAATTACTAAAATTATTTTCGTGCGTGCAAAGTTTCTGTTTTTCAGCAGAATCAAATTATTTAACACCATAGGTTATCCTATAGGTTCTACTTGGCACAAACACTAATTAAAACATAAAAACACATCTAAACAGAAGGTAGATGCAAAACTCATTACTAAACAGAAACAAAACAAAAAACACAAATAAAATTGGGTTGCCTCCCAACTAGCGCTATCGTTTAACGCCCCTAGCTAGGCAAAAAAGCGAGGATAGATCTAAGTAGTTCCTTCTTTTGCACTTATCTTTTTAATGGAGTTATGCTCAGGTCCGGGAGGTTCCTTGCGTTTCTCTTCATGCTCGGAGATCTTTTGATCTAAGGCATCCAACCGCTTATTGCAAAGTGTAATCAAATTATTCATGCGGTTGATATTCCCACCAATATTCTTAAGTGGTTCAACAAATTTTTGCAATTCACATAATTTCTCTAGAATTTGGGCTCCTTCATGAGAGAAGGGTAATCCTTTTTGTAGGGGGAAGTACTACTACTATCGCCTCTATAATTTCATAAGTGGAACTAGGATCAACTTCAATAAAACCCCCTTTTGCGGCAAAATCAAGGAGTTGCCTATGGGGTAAGGTTAACCCAATATAAAAATTGCGAATTAAAATCTTGAAATCTCCTTCTACAGTGCAACTACGATAAGATTCTAACATCCTAAACCAAGCATATTTTAAATTTTCTCCTTGTCTTTGCTTGAAGTGAAGAACTTCAAAGTCGGGAGATGAAGGGATAAAGACCGAGCTAGCCATAGCAACGAGCAAACAAAAGGCAAGCGAAAGAGAGAGGAGATTGGGAAAAAGAGGGCAAATAAAACGGCAAGGGTGAAGTGGGGAGAGGAAAATGAGAGGCAAATGGCAAATAATGTAAATGCATGGGAGATGAGTTTGTGATGGGTACTTGGTATGTCTTGACTTGAGCGAAGACCTCCCGAGCAACGGCGCCAGAAATCCTTCTTGCTACGTCTTGAGCTTGCATTGGTTTTCCTTGAAGAGGAAACGTGATGCAGCAATAGTAGCATAAGTATTTCCCTCAGTTTTTGAGAACCAAGGTATCAATCCAGTAGGAGGCTCCTCAAAAGTCCCACGCACCTACACAAACAAACAAGAACTCGCAACCAACACAATAAAGGGTTGTCAATCCCTTCACGGCAACTTGCGAAAGTGAGATCTGATAGAGATAATATGATAAGATAAGTATTTTTGGTATTTTTATGATATAGATTGGAAAAGTAAAGATGCAAATAAAAGTAGATTGAAAGCTTATATGATAAAAGATAGACCCGGGGGCCATAGGTTTCACTAGTGGCTTCTCTCAAGATAGCATAAGTATTACAGTGGGTGAACAAATTACTGTCGAGCAATTGATAGAAAAGCGAATAATTATGAGATTATCTAGGCATGATCATATATATGGACAAGTAGACCGACTCCTGCCTGCATCTACTACTATTACTCCACACATCGACCGCTATCCAGCATGCATCTAGAGTATTAAGTTCATAAAGAACAGAGTAACGCATTAAGAAAGATGACATGATGTAGAGGGATAAACTCATGCAATATCATATAAACCCCATCTTTTTATCCTTGATGGCAACAATACAATACGTGCCTTGCTGCCCCTGCTGTCACTGGGAAAGGACACCGCAAGATTGAACCCAAAGCTAAGCACTTCTCCCATTGCAAGAAAGATCAATCTAGTAGGCCAAACCAAACTGATAATTCGAAGAGACTTGCAAAGATAACTTAATCACACATAAAAGAATTCAGAGGAGATTCAAATATTTCTCATAGATAAACTTGATCATAAACCCACAATTCATTGGATCTCGACAAACACACTGCAAAAAGAGTTACATCGAATAGATCTCCAAGAAGATCGAGGAGAACATGGTATTGAGATCCAAAGAGAGATAAGAAGCCATCTAGCTAATAACTATGGACCCGAAGGTCTATGGTAAACTACTCACAACCCATCGGAGAGGCCTTGGAGATGATGTAGAGGCCCTCCATGATCGATTCCCCATCTGGCGAAGTGCCGGCGAAGGCTCCAAGATGGGATCTCGCGGATACAAAAGGTTACAGTGGTGGAAATAGTTTTTCGTGGTCTCCTCTGATGTTCTCGGGGTACGTGGGTATATATAGGAGGAAGAAGTAGGTCGGTGGACGTCCGAGGGGCCCACAAGATAGGGGGGCGCGCCCAGTAGGGGGGGGGGCTCCACCCTCGTGGCCTCCTCGATTGCTTCTTGACTTGCACTCCAAGTCCTCTGGATCACGTTTGTTCCAGAAAGATCGCCCCCGAAGGTTTCATTCCGTTTGGACTCCGTTTGATATTCCTTTTCTTCGAAACACTGAAATAGGCAATAAACAGCAATACGAGCTGGGCCTCCGGTTAGTACGTTAGTCCCAAAAATGATATAAAAGTGTAAAGTAAAGCCCATAAACATCCAAAACGGGTAATATAATAGCCTGGAACAATCAAAAATTATAGATACGTTGGAGACGTATCAGTCTTCAATCTTGTATCTTCATAGTCCAACAGTCCGGCTAAAGTATATAGTCCGGCTATCCGAGGACCCCCTAATCCAGAACTCCCTCAGGGGGTGAATAGGCGATTTTTATAAATTCATCACTAAGGAATTTCTAGGTGAAGAAATTCCTAAGCAACGACACACTAGCAGCGGAATAAGTACTCAGGTATAAGCATAACAGAGCAAAAGCGTAATCATCATGATGAAATGAAAACAAGCACAGAGTACAGAAAGCATGAAACAGGGCAAGCAGGCTGAAGACTATGTGACTGAATAATTAGGATTGAGGAAATAGAGAAAGTATTCAGTCAAAGTCTTCAAATAGTAATGATTAGGTTCATCAACACATGAATGATGAAATGAAAGGGTTGAGGAAATAGAATCAGTTGGCTTGGTGAAGAAAATGATTTGGTAGACCAGTTCCAATTGTTGTGACAGTTGTATATCTAGTTGGAGCGACTGGGTATTTAAACCCGAGGACACACAGTCTCGAACACATAGTCCTCACCGTATTCTCCTTGAGCTGAAGTCACACAGACCTCGCCCAATCACTCATGGTAAGTCTTCAGGTGACTTACAAACCTTCACAGACTTGGTCACTCGACAATCCACAATTCCTCTTAGATGGTCAGACCATGACGTCTAACCATCTGGAGGATACGCAATCCTCAAAGGTAACAAGCGTCGGTTCCACACAGGAACAATCTCTTTAGTGATGCTCAATCACTTTGAGTTGTAGGTATTTGGGTTTTGGGTTCTTCCTCACTTGATGATTTTCGCTCAAAGTCATCGGAGGATGGGATTCTCTCAATGACAAGTGTCAGTTTCTCTCGTAGCAGCTTACCAGCTAGTGGTTATAGGGGCGGCTATTTATAGCCTAGGGAGCAGCCCGACATGATAAGACATAAATACCCTTCAATGGTATGACCGTTAGGTGGATAGATATTTTGGGACATCTGGCGCATAGCACAAGAACGGTCGGATATTTGAGGTTTAAAGTCCTCGGGGCTATCATGTTCCTCACTATGTAGGCAATTCGCACTGGCGAATTCCTAACTCCTAAGTCAGAACAAATTCCTCAGAGACCAGAAGATCTTCGTCTCTGTCATCGAAGAAATTGACTGAACTGATATAAGATTTCCAATGGCTTCACTCGAAAGGATTGGGTAGGTGTAGGATTTTGAGATGAGCATCACTTGGAGATCAGTTTCCTTAGTATTACCTCTACCCCCTTTAACAGTACGGTGTTTCCTATTACTCAAGAAAGAGAAAATGAAACTACGAAAAAAGTCTTCACACTTCATAATCCTCGCATGAATATCCAAGTCTTCAAGGTCACACCAATTTCTTCACTTTCAAAATCTTCAGGAGAACCAAAGTCTTCATCTGAAGACATACATTTTTAGGGGTCGACTTTCATCGTAAATATCAAACTCCTCATCGACTTATAGAGCCTGTGTACACTCACAAACATATTAGTCCCTTAACTTATAAGTCTTCAATACACCAAATCACTAAGGGGCACTAGATGCACTTACAACTTGGCGGCATGGTGCTGCAATGTACCATCAGTGACCGCGGTGTGCAGATTTTTCGCAAGGAGGTGGTGCAGCTCACGATCAGTCATCACACGCGGAGAAGTGGCTTGACGATTTTGGTTCGAAGCATTTGCAGCAGTGTCATGTGTGGCACAGTCATCATTGGTTGAGTAGGATGCAGCCTTGCGAAATTGTCCATCCAGAGGACGAGTGCCTTCGTCAATGACTGCAACCTTGCCCTTCTCATCAGCTGAGGAAATAGTCCGTTTGAGGACTTCAATTGCTGGCAAAAAGCTGAGATTATTCTAAAAATTAGCCTTATAATTAATTGAAGACCTTGATCTGATAAATTTCATGATCCAGGGAGCGTAAGGCTTCAACTCAAAAGGTGACAGAGCAGCATTTGCCAAAGTCCTCGTGAAGAAATCGTGGTAGTTGATGGGAATACCATGCATGATATTGAAAAGCAGATCCTTGACGAGGAAAGTGGTCCTTGGAGCTTGGCCAGCCTTCAAAGGCTTCATTAGTACTTGCATCAGATGATTTGACAATTCAGATTCCTCATAAAGCTTTAGAGCACCTTCAGTGGGAGGACTGACTGGGACAACATGAAGCAATTGAGAGGCCGGAGCTTGTAGTGAGTGTTTTCAGTCATCCAGTCCAGCACCCATGAATTCACATCATCAACATTGCCTGTGAGGTGCAAAGTATCATAGAACTGAAGAATGAGTTCTTCATTCCAATCATAGATGTTAGTGCAGAAGTTGAGCAGCCCAACATCATGAAGAATACAGAGAACTTGGGTGAAACATGGAAGGGACTCCATATCCACATGAGGAAGTTGCTTATGGTCAAACACTTTGTCCTTATCAAACAACAATGAGGAATAGAAATTCATCTGAGTGGCAGTCCAAAAACGCTTGTGACGAAGTCGAGCAGAGTCATAGGGATTGTAGTCAGAGAAGAAATGATGCTCAGCAAAGAAGTCATCAGCCTTGAACTTCTGCTTCTTGGTGAGAGGATTCTGTGGCTTGGGCTGAAGATTTGCAGTGGAAGTCTTCACAACCTCTTGATGCACAACCTCTAGAGCCACAGGCTGAGGAATTTTAGTAGCAGTTTTATCAGCAGCCTTGGCCTCCATTTCTTTAGCGCTAGTGGCTGGTAGTTCTTCTGGAATAGAGAGAAGTGAAGCTTGGCAATCATCAGAACTCGTATGAATTTCTTCAGTTTGCACAGGGACTGAGGAATTTGCTGCAGAGGAGTGGTCAGAGGAGAGTTGGGATGATGACTTTCCCAATAAACATCGTTCAACACAGGAGTCGTAGACCCGATGTCCACATCCTCATCTTCAGCATCAATTTCTTCAACGCCTGCCTATTCGGCAGTGAACTAAGGCACGGGCGATGATACCTGTAGTGGAGAAGGGATTGCATCCACTTCAATTTCTTCTCCAGCTGCTTTGACGTAGCAGCAAAGGGATTCTCTTCATCAATATCATCTTGGATGACATATTCTTCACCAAAGGGAACAATCTCCTTTAATGGCATGCTTGACAGAGGAACAACATCAATCAGATTTTCGAATGAGATTGTCAAAGTCTTCACTTTCTTCTGAGTTGAAGACTCTGAGGTACCAGATGCTTTCCTTTTCTTCACAGCTGTCCTTTCTGCAGCCATTGTCTTCTTCACTTCTGATGCATAAGGAAGGTTGATGCTTTTCATCTGTGATGACTTTGCAGGAGGAGCAGATGAAAGAGGCACAGTTTCTTCAGGCACAACTAATGCAACCCTAGCAAGTTCAGTTTCTTCAGGCTCAGCAGCAGATTCTTCAGCTGGCCTGGGTTAATCTTCAGGCGCAACATTGATGGTTGCCCTGGCAATTTCATCAGGAGCTGGAATTTCATCATCAGCCCTAGCACTCTTAGTATCATCAACATGCTGATTTTCATCAGCTGTGCTAGCATGATCTTCAGTGGGCTGAGCAGATGCTTCACCCTGAGGAATTTCTTGTTGTGCTTCAGCAGCAACATTGGCCTTGAAGTCTTTTGCCAGTCTGACGAATCTGACTTTGGCGCCTAGCCAATCAGCACGGTATGAGTCAAGTTCATCATTGAGAGCTTTGATCTCAGTCTGAAGAGTCACAAGTTCTTCAGGAGACATGTTGACAACATTCTTCTTTAGAAATCGCTCCTTCTTGTACTAAGCTTTCTTCACCGACCTGGCCTTATCAAATTTCCATTTTTCTTCAGCGATAAAGACAGTCAGCATGTGACTTTCTCCAGGTGAGAGATTCAGATCAGACAGAGGAGTGTTTGGATCTTTGTGCCATAGATCTATGAAATCCAGGATCTTCTTCGGATCCAATAGAAGTGGCACAGCACTGCCTTTGTCACTAGCGGCCCAGTGTTGGCGGTTTCTGATGATTTCAGCAAGTTCATCATCATCAGCTTCATCGTCAGTTGACGGAATTTCAAAAGCAACCTGCTTCTTGTGAGGACTTGGCCTCATACCGTGTCCAGCAGCAGCCTTTTTCTTTAGCAAAATTGGAGCTGTTGAGGATTGTGGCTGAGCTGAGGAGCTAGTAGAGGCTCCTGAAGCAATTGAGAAGCCAGTCGTCCTTTGGCACGTGGCAAGATGCACATGTGCTGAGGACTTTGCAGGTGCAGCTGAGGATTTTGCCGGAGCAGGTGCTGCACTTGATGGTGTTGCTTGAGCAGTAGGCCATGAGGGCTTTGATGAGCTAGGTCATGAGGGCATCACAGAAGAAGAAGGTGGCTTCACAGCAGACTTCCTTTGCATAGCCTTCTTGGGCATGCTAGCAGAGGCTTCAGCAGCAGCAGCAGAATATTCATTGAATTTCTTCACTGCTTCCTTTGCTACCTTGGCCAATTTTCTTTGGCACTTGGCCCATTCCTTGGGAAATTCCTCACCTCTTCTGATGCTTGTGGGATCAGCTTCTTGGCCTAGAGCCAATGGAGGTCTTGGGCATGGAGGATTGACAACAAATTTCTTCATGTATTTTGGAGTAACATAGCGATATTCTCTCCATTCTCTTGCCCACCTGCGTTCGATCCTCTGAATCCGCACCTTGCGCTGATTTTTCTTCTCCTTGCTATGTGTGGCCTCATCAGGAGTACATTATTCTTCATAAATTTCTTCAGGAATTTCGAAGGCAGTGTTAGTTTCAGGCCTTTTTCCTCCCTTCTGAGGACGCTTTCTGTCAGCCATATTCTTCACCTGAGGATTCTGAACAATAGATGTCTCTGAAGAGGTATGCAGTTTTTCTTCGAGGAAGGCTGCGAATGAGTTAAGTTGATGAGAACCTAGTGATTCAGCAGCAGACATGTGTACCTGTGAACAAAGTATAGGTGCGAAGAATTGGGAGAGGTCATATGCATTCTAAGACTTTTGTTTTTATAAGGAATCAAGTTGAGGAATTCGACCAGTGGAGTCTTGAAGAATTTCACTAAGAGTTCTTATCTTAGGTTCCAGAGTTGTATAGATTGGAAATCCACGCAATTGAGGAATCTTGAAGAAAAACACATCTTAGGGCAACAACTCAAGAATAGAAGCAACATTTGGTGTTTATGGATATGAAAGTTGAAGAATAAACACCTTTTGAAGATTTTGTGGAAATCATCAGAATCAACAAGGGCAGTAAAAGTGAATTTTATTTACCCTTGATGAGGAACACGACAAACTGAGAGGTGAACAGTGGAAGTTCGTCTGTTCAGATCTTCCACGCCCTAACTCGATGGAGGAAGACAGCTACGGCGGCGGCGGAGGTGAAGATTTCCATGGCCGACACGAGTACGATGACGACGAGGTCGAGGCAGTGAAGCTCTTCCTCACCGGCGATGATAGGATGTAGCGGCGGCGCTAGGTCAGAGAGCTCGAGCGAGGGAGAGAGATCAAGCGGAGTAAATGAGCTTAGGGAAAGGGGAGGGGTATTTATAGCCGAAGTGAAAAACCGCTCGTCCGAGGAAATTGGATGAACGTGCCCCTAACCCTTGCTATCCTAGCGACATGTGTCACCCACGTACTGAGAGGTGGAGATCGTGTGAGATCGTGGGTGAATAGATAAATCCTGTCATGGGATGTGGAAGGATTTGAGCGGCAATAGCCGAAAAAATAGAATTGGAAATTTTAATGTTTCGTTCGCAAATTCTTCAGCTGTCAAGGACACAATGAAGATTTTGAACGGGTTTCAAATAGAACGCACATGAAGAATTTGTGAACAGACTGGTTGAGTTTAGCATAGAGGGGGAAAGGGTCCGATCACATTCACTTAGATGAAAGAGCAACTTGAAGAAATAGCTATAAGTGAATGATGTAGAGGACATGAAAAACTCACACATATATATATATGAAGCAATGAAGAACATAGTCAAAAAGACTGAGGAAATTTCAAAGTTGAAGAATTTGAAAATTTAAGAAATTGCAAAAACTCAAATTGAAGATTTTCAACTTTTGTTGGTGATGTAACTCACCGTATAAGAATGATGATTTCAGACACTGCGTACAATTGTTTTGTAGGGTTCTGAGAATCAAATTCTTTGTTAATTTCTTCACACTTAGAGGGTTAGTCTTCATTGATTGGATAAAAACGTTACTTCGTGTGTTGCACATCTAAGTCATCAATTTTGCATAAGTGTTAGGATGTGTGTCCTTTTCAAAGAACATTCGAAGATTCTAAGATACTTAGCTCACACCGCAACTTTCTAAATCTCTTCTCATCCAAGGGATTTGTAAAGATATCTGCCAGCTGATCTTCAATATTCACATGGTCGATAGAGATGTCACCCTTCAACACATGGTCACGAAGAAAATGATGACGAATCTGGATGTGCTTTGTCTTCGAGTGCTGAACTGGGTTGTGAGCAATCTTGATAGCACTCTCGTTGTCGCAGTAGAGTGGCACATTCTTCACATTGATGCCATAGTCCTTGAGGGTTTGCTTCATCCATAGCAATTGAGCACAGCAAGATCCCACAACAATGTACTCAGCTTCAGCGGTGGAGAGTGATACGTAGTTCTGCTTCTTCGAGGACCAACATACCAAGGATTGTCCGAGGAAATGACCTGTGCCTGATGTTGACTTGTGATCCACCCGATCACCAGCATAGTCAGAGTCAGAATATCCAATGAGATCAAAAGCCGAGCCCTTGGGATACCATAATCCAAGTGTTGGAGTGTGAGCTAGATATCGAAGAATATGCTTCACAACCTTATGGTGTGATTCCTTCAGTGTAACTTTAAATCGGCCACACATGCAAACACTAAGCATAATATCCGGCCTAGATGCACATAGATACAATAAAGAGCCAATCATGGAGCGGTATACCTTTGATCGAAGTCTTTACCATTTTCATCGGTGCATAGATGGCCATTTCTGGGCATAGGAATTTTGACGCCTTTGCAATCTTGCATGCCGAATTTCCTCATCACATCCTTGAGGTATTTCTCCTAGGATATGAATATGCCAGTGTGTTGTTGACGAATTTGAAGACCTAAGAAGAATTTCAGCTCTCCCATCATAAACAATTGATATTCCTCACTCATCATATAGGCAAATGCGTCACTGTAACGTTGGTTAGTATAGCCAAAGAAAATATCATCAACATATATTTGGCACACGAATAATTCATCATCATATGCTTTGGTGAAAAGAGTTGGGTCAAGTGAACCAGGTTTGAAGCCTTTCTTTATGAGTAATTCCTTCAATGTATCATACCACGCCCAAGGAGCTTTCTTGAGGCCATATAGGGCCCTGTTGAGTCTGTAGACGTGGTCTAGAAGTTTTGGATCCTCAAAACCTGGTGGTTGAGCAACATATACTTCTTCCTCAAGCTTACCATTGAGGAATGCACTTTTCACATCCATTTGATGTAAGATGATATTATGATGGTTAGCATAAGCAAGCAATATGCGAATAGCCTCAAGTCTAGCAACAGGTGAAGAAGTTTCATCGAAATCAATTCCTTCAACATGTGTGTAGCCTTGAGCTACAAGTCAAGCCTTATTCCTTACCACAAGGCCATTTTCATCTTGATTGTTGCGGTAGATCCATTTCGTGCCAATGATATTGTGCTTGCATGGGTCTGGTCGCTTGACAAGCTCCCACACATTATTGAGCTCGAATTGATGCAATTCATCTTGCATAGCTTGAATCCACTCAGGGTCCATGAATGCTGCATCAACTTTGGTGGGCTCTGTGATAGAGACAATCGCAAAATTTCCACAAAGGTTAGACAAATGTGAAGCTTTTGAGCACATGAGAGGACCTGGTGCGTTGTTGTCGTCGATGATTCTCTCAATCTGCACTTCATTTGCAATGCGAGGATGAGTAGGTTGATGATTTTGTTTTGGCACAACATTTTCTTCAGGGCCATCAGTAGCACCAGCATGATTTTCTTCATGTTCTGGAATGACTTCTTCAGTAGATTCTTCGGTAGGGATGACATCCTCAGTAGCTTTGAACTTGATGGATTCCTCAGGTGACATTTCAACTAGCACAGGAGGTAGGTGCTCTCTTTGCGAGGCATTAGTTTCATCGAACCGTAAATCTATAGTTTCAACAACCTTGTGATGATAGGTGTTGAAGACTTTGTAGGTGTGCGAGTCCTTTCCGTAACGAAGCATAAAACCCTCATGTGCTTTTGGTGCAAATTTAGAATTGTGATGAGGATCCCTAATCCAGCATTCAGCACCGAAGACTTTGAAATAACTTACATTGGGTTTCTTGTCAGTGAGAAGTTCATATGAGGTCTTTTTGAAGAATTTGTGAAGATATACCCTGTTGATGATGTGGCATGCAGTATCAATAGCATCAGGACAGAAACGAGGTGGAGTCTTGTATTCATCAAGCATAGTGCCAGCCATCTCAACAAGAGTCCTGTTCTTGCACTCCATGATGCCATTCTGCTGAGGAGTATAAGGAGCAGATAACTCGTGAGTAATACCAAGTTCATCAAGATAGTCATCAAGACCAGTATTCTTGAACTCGGTCCCATTATCACTCCTAATATGCTTGATCTTCACACCGAAGTTCGTAGATGCTCTTGAGGAAAATCGTTTGAAGACTTCTTGCACTCCATTTTTGTAAGTGATGATATGCACCCATGCGTAATGATAATAATCATCAACAATGACAAAGCCATATAAGGATGCAGAATTAGTGAATGTGGCATAATGAGTAGGGCCAAAGAGATCCATGTGAAGTAATTCAAAAGGACGAGAAGTGGTCATGATAGTCTTTGAGGGATTCTTGGATCTGGTGATCTTTCCAGCCTCACAAGCCCCACAAAGATGATCTTTGAGGAATTTGACACCCTCAATGCCAATGACATGCTTCTTCTTCACGAGTGTATGCAAGTTCCTCATCCCAGCACGACCAAGTCATCGATGCCATAACTAGCCTTCTGAAGCTTTTGCAAGTAGACATGTGGTAGGTTGTGGTCCTGCAGAGAAATCAAAAATATACAAGTCTCCTCTCCTAAAGCCTTCGAAGACTTTGGAATTGTCAGATTCCATTAGCACAATGCAGCGATATTTGCCAAAGACGACAACCATATGAAGATCACAGAACATTGAGACAGACATGAGGTTGAATCCTAAGGACTCGACAAGAATGACTTTGTCCATGTGTCTATCCTTTGAGATTGCAACCCTACCTAGACCAAATACCTTGCTTTTGCCTTTGTCAGCGTAGGTGATATGCTTCAGATGAGATGGAGATAAAGTAGTGTCCATCAATAAGTTCCTGTCATCGGTCATGTGATTTGGACATCCACCGTCGAGGACCCACTCAGTAGCTTTGGGTTGTTCATCCTGTAGATGAATTAGTGCAACTTACGAACCCATATACTTCATCAGTGAAGAATATGATATAAATTTCATCATATTTAATTTCATCAACAGTATAACAGATATAGAAATATGAGGACGTGAGAAATGAATAAATCATTTCTTCATGATTAGCTTGCATCCATTCAAGCATATTTAGGTCTCCAGCAAATTCTTCAGACGATTAAGTTTATGTGGAGACCTGACCCTGTATAAGAGATTAGTTCTTTTTCTTCACCACCCACATCTGGAGGGGTGGCAAAGAGTTCATCATTCTGCGAGCTCCATAACATAAAGATGGCATTGAAGCCATTGCACTTTGTTTCACAGAAGAGGGGTTAGGTAAGCATATGAATAAGTAGAGAAATTCTTTGAGGACTTATGAACATAATGGTTTGAAGAATAATGCACACATTCATAGCCTTTAGATTTCCCTGTGAAACAGAAGTGTTAGCACAATCATGTCCATATGAGGATTTGGACCCATGTGAGGAATTTGATCCAGATGAAGAATTTGGTCCATATGAGGACTTGGATCCATATGAAGATTTTGATCCATATGAAGAATTTGATCTGGGGTTCCTATTCTTCATAGGTGGTGTCATGATGACATTCACCTGAAGACTTTCAAGGCACCTTTTGGGAACCCAGATTTTCTTCATAGGGAGACCGTTCCTGCAGTTAGTTCCAACATATCGAGCAAATACTTCACCATTCTGATTTTTGAATAATTTATAGTTGGAGTCAAATGACTCATCAGAGGAATATGAAGATTCACAAGTAAAGCCAGATAATGTGCATGGATCTATGGGAGGTACTTTTGCAGCAACCCATGAAGTTTTGGGATACTGCTCAGGTTTCCAGCAGGTCCCATCGGCATTGAGTTTCCTCCTTCCTAGGGTTCCTGTTCAAGATCTGCTTTTTGAGCACATCACAAAGAATCTGACGCCCTTTGAGGCTTTTGTATATGCCTGTCACATACAATTCCTTCAACGCTGCATTATCGTTAGTGATACTTGTGGTATCCTCAGATGAGGAATTTGTGACCACAGAGACAGTTGAAGAATTTGTAGCAATAGAAGCATTTGAACATTCAGGTGAAGAATTAGCATATTCATGCTCAATGCATTTCAAACATGGTGGAATAAATTCTTCCTGAGCGGAACTAATCTGTTGAACAAGCAATGAATCATTTTCCTTCTAAAGATCTTCATAACTCACTTTTAACTTCTCAAGATCTTGCTTTCTCTGAAGAAATCCATAAGAAAGCTTCTCAAGATCAGCTAAAAGAGAGTTATGATGACCCTGAAGATTCACTATGGCAGGATGCTGCTAACGCGACACTACGATCAGAGACCCTTCGAGAAACTGTGTGCAATGCAATAATCACAAACGGTGGTGTCAGAGAACCGTAAAAAATGTCCAAAGCGTTTGCGATGACCGATGCATCAAACACGGTTCAGATGTTAGTTGCATGTGCGATGCAGGGCATATGGTTGATTCAGCCGAACTGTTTGTGATGAGGAAGAACACCAGAAAGAGGCAACCATATCAATGTGTGTGCCATATACGGCATACAGTTCCCTCCGATGAACTGTGTGTTATTAGGGAATGCAACAAAAACGGTCAGCCAGATCAAGGTGTGTGTGATATATGGCATATGGTTCACTCGGACCAACTATTTTTGATTAGGCAAGAGAATGGAAACGGTTCATCTTAACAAGATGTGTGTGATATGCGGCATTTGCGATCAGCCCAAAGAACACAAACGATTCGTGTAAACCAGATGTGTGTGATACGCAGCAAACAACCCACTCGGATGAACTATTTGGGATGAGAAATTATAACACAGATGGTTACTATAGTAAGTTCGTGTGTGATAGTGGGCAGACACGTACACGTACATCCGAGAACAAGGGCCCACGTTTCGGGCTTCCGATGCATGGCATACAGTTGATCCAAAAGAACTGTTTGCGATGAGACAGATCAACAAAAACGGGGCTTTGTGGGCCGAGAACCATCAATAAATTTTGACTTTGTTTCTCCTCACGTTGTAGATTACAACGCAATAAGTAATTGCAAATCTATTCACATAGATCAAACTTATATGTGTTCACACTTAGCACCGGGCTATAAAAGCTACCCACTCGAAAATTACTTCACATTTCCTCTCCTCATCACCTACAAAACTGGTCTTTCCTGTCAAGTCGTTCCGCCATGATCGGTAGGAGGAGTTTCGGGTGGGCATATAACCAGGCAGCAAAGACCAAGGCCGCTGAAGCACTAGAGAGGTCCTGCCGCGGAGCGGCAGCCACAGCAGAGAGGTCCCGCAGCGAAGCGGCAGCCGCAGCCGCAGTAGAGATGTCCCTGCGCACCATGGAGCCCTCGAACGAGCTCTCACGGGCACACGAGGGCTCTCACAAGCGCACTCGCCGCGTCGGAGATCGCGACAAGTTGGCGTTGCTGAATTCCTTGGCCGGCAAAGACGACATTCTCACTGGCCTCATTAAGCAGAAGGAGTTGGTCGACGGTTTGATGAAGCTGCTCGAGATTAGTGATGCCTCAGTTGACAAGGCGACCAGCCTCATCGAGCAACTCATGGGTGACAATGCGAAGCTCCTCAAGGTGCTCACCGAGAAGGAAGAGGCGGCGGGCTGGAAGATGCTCCATGAGAAGAGCAGTGCCTTAGGGATGACGCTAACAGCGGTCATCGAGGAACTAATGGGTGACTTGAGGAAGATTCGGATCGAGCACGAGCAGGAGGTGGAGGAATCTGTCGCTGCTTTCAAGCAAAGCGGTGAGGAATTGAGGATGGAGCTGGAGGATGTCATCGCCCAGCGATCCATCAAATAGTAGATACGGTAGCGATCTACTCCCTCTGTTCCGATTTACTCGTCGTGGTTTTAGTTCAATTTTGAACTCAAACCACGACGAGTAAATTAGAACGGAGGGAGTAGATGTTGGCTACAATTTCCTCCTTCTCTTGCCCCCATGTCTTCCGAACTTTGCCGCATGTGGCATTTAAAATTATACGGAATATGTAAGACAATTATTATCTGCGCCATTATAAATTTGCCGACGTACTATCCGTTGCCATTTTATTTGTCAACCTATTATCCATTGCCCTATGTGGCAATTTAAATTAGGTTGGAATACAAGTTGAAAACACGAACAAAGCAAATGCTGCCATCGGATCACAACCAAACACCCTCCGTCCACCCCTAAAAAACCCTCCATCCAGGCGCTTTAATTAACCCATTAATGGCGAAGTTTTGAGCGAGGTGGGCTGCGGTGGTGCATGGAGGTCAAAGAGCTCGCTTCTCGGTGAGCATGGGTGGCCTTGCTGCTCGCACATGTCACATCGTGCCTGTGAGGTGGACAGGATGCACGCGTCCCGTCGAGCCTGTGCGACGGACTGCTCGCACGTGTCCCATCGAGCCTGCACACCGGACTTCTCGCGCTCGTCCCGTCTAATCAAACATCTGCACGCACGCCACTGAGTATGGTTAAATATTGACACGGTTCATATGATACAACCGTTTGTGAGATTACCGTGTCAGCTTATTGTTTCAAAAAGGACTTCTTTGGCTACTAATGTGTGCGCCTCTTCTCAAACTAGATGATTTTTTACCACGACATATATGTGCCATGCCATGAAACCAGGCCAAGTTTCATGTTTTTTGGGTGAGTTTTAGATTTACTAGGATTTAAAAACTGAGATTCTCAATGTTTCAGGATGATGACAAGTTTGTAATTCATTCCCATTCCTTAAATGAGACATAAAGATGCACCCAATAACACATGTACAATTTCCCACCCATTTTGTGCTTGTAGTTCAAATTTGAATTATGGACTACATTTAATGCGTAGAAAACTTAATTAGTAATATATACAATGGCCATACGGATCCTAAACATACACCCCAAGGACACATGTACGTTTTTTCTAGCCATTTTGTTGCACTGGAGCATGTATTTGTGTTCGAATTTGAATTATGGACATTAAATTCCTAGATAACTCAATTAATGAATAAAAAGGGTCTAGCGAACCATGAATAATTTCAAAGTTCAGCGCGAATCTCCCGTTGTTTCGTACGTGTTGCGTGTAGAAAAAAATATGAGGCTAGAAGAGGGAGCGATTATCGTTTGGCCCATAAGGGGACACATTTCCCTATCGAAACCACGAGGGTTCTTGCGACAGGCTCCGATTTGTAAGAGGTTTGTAATAAAGCTTCGCCCAAATTGGCAATGTTTTTACCATGACATATATGTCCCATGACGTGACACCATGCCAACTTTAATGACTTTCTGGTGAGTTTTGGATTTATGGGGATTTAAAATCGAGATTCCAAATGTTTGAGGACGAGCCAAGACGTCGGTCAGGTTGTAATTCGTTCCCATTCCTTGCATGGGACCTAAACATGCACCCAAGGACACCTGCATGTACAATTTTTCTAGCCATTTTGGTGAACTTGAGCATGTATTTGTAGTTCAGATTTGAATTATGGACATTAAATGCCTAGGAAACTCAATTAGTGTATATATAAAAAGGCCAAGCGAACCCTGAATAAGTTTAAATTTCAGCATGGATATCATGTAGTTCCATGTTGCCCGTAGAAGAAAATACAAGGCGAAAAGAGGCCGTGATTACGTTTCGACAACAAGGGGAACATGTTTCCCTATCGGAACCACAACACTTCTTGTTGAGAGAAAGCTCCAATTTGTAGGAGGTTTGTAATAAAGCTTGGCCCAAATTGGCAATGTTTTTACCACGACATATATGTGCCATGACGTGACACCATGCCACCTTTGATGACTTTCTGGTGAGTTTTGGATTTTATGGGGATTTAAAACCCGAGATTCCAAATGTTTGAGGACGAGCCAGGACACCGGTACGGTTTCCCTATTGGAACGACAAGGCTTCTTGTTGAGAGAAACTCTAATTTGTAAGAGGTTCGTAATGCGGGTGAAATGATGATATATAGCATGGCAACTTTCAACCATTTGAGACTTCATTTGAAGTGCTTTTCAATTTCAGGGTCATTTAGCTCAAAAAAATCAGTAATTGCATGAAAAATACCAAATGAAGTCAGGAAGGGTTGAAAATTGATGATGTGGCTTTAAATGGTGCATTTTGAACACACAAAAAGTCTGGAGTTCAAATAAGTTCAAAAAAGTGAAATCCCTTTGTAACAGATGAGTTTTCGTTCGAAACCCTGATACTTCGAAAGAGGTTGTCCATTCTGCACATGAAGTGCATCCAGTTTTTGCCGTAACCCTCTCAACTTTTTAGAACATGCTATGTGGGTGAAATGATGATACCATGCCAACTTTCAACCTTTTCAGATTTCAGTTGAGGTTTGTAATAAAGCTTGGCCCAAATTGGACAATGTTTTTACCATGACATATATGTGCCATGACGTGACACCATGCCAACTTTCATGACGTGACACCATGCCAACTTTCATGTATAATTTTTCTAACCATTTTGGTGAACTGGAGCATGTATTTGAAGTTCAGATTTGATTTATGAACATTAAATGCCTAGGAAACTCAATTAGTGTATAAAAAGGCCAAACGAAAGCCGTGTGCCTACCAAACCGTGACCGATGTCGCTCGCGATCTGAGTCGTGCGTTCTGACTGGCCAGAACCAAAACCCCATGAATCGTACGTCTGCACCGTTGGATGCTCCTAGATCAAACGACAACCCTCAGCCCTTTCGACAGCACATGCAGTACATGGGTAAGCACTGTGCGCATGCTTCATCTAGCTCACGCTTCCTTCTCTTGTACGTTTTCTAAATAGGCTACCGTTTCCCGCCACTCCTCTCATCAGTTTCCCGCCTCTTCTCCCATCGGTTTCCCTCTACCAGTGTCAGTGCTCATTGAAGGGTAGGCGGCGACACACCAGCCATCGCACACAGTTTCTAAAAGATCAAATGTGCGTGATAGGAGGGAGTAGGTCCCATAGGGTGACCAGCGTGAGCTAAATGGTGCAGGTACTGGCTTAACCGTGTGTGATGCAAGTGCGCTGTAAAATCAGCATGACTGCGCAAGCGCGAGCAAATGGTGGAGGTACTGGTTTAACCGTGTGCGATGCAAGTGCACTGTGAAATCACCACGACTGCGCAAGCGCGAGAAAAATGGTGCTGGTACTAGCTTAACCGTGTGCGATGCAAGTGCGCTATGAAATCACCAGGACTGCACAAGCGCGAGCAAATGGTGGAGGTACTGGTTTAACTGTGTGCGATGCAAGTGCGCTGTGAAATCACCATGACTGTGTAAGCGCGAGCAAAATGGTGCAGGTACTGTCTTAACCATGCACGATGCAAGTGCGCTATGAAATCACCACGACTGCGCGATCTTGGCCACTCCCTCCCCGCATCAATTCCTTTACCCAAATTTTAGTAGCAGGCGTACTTCAACCGTCGCCCACACTCCTCCAGCACTGACCTTATAGTAAAATTGCAGTAGCCGAGGAATTTGAACCGTCGCCCTCCCTCGTCCACCACCATCTCCGCCGACCATTACTAAAAATTTCACTAGCCGCAGCGTATCCTCAAACACCACAACCCCCCACCATAGTACCCCCCCACCCGCCCCCTCCCCCCTAGAACCCTATCTCGCGGCCGCCGCCATCGCTGCCGCCAACCCATGCCAGTCTGCCTGGTCCTCCTAGCTTAGATAATAAACTTCAGGTTGCCCAGCGATTAGCATACCGTTGCCCCACTCCCCTGAGTTTTTAGATGAGGCCTGTGGTGTCCCTCCCTGCCAGATCCACATCCCCTTCTCCAGAATGTCGCAGCCTAAACTCGACCACATATCCCGGGGAGCCCGACGAGTGTTAGGCCAAGAAGTGTTTATCATGGCCTCTACGGCGGACGTTGGTGAGGTGGCCGCTATTCGTTGAGGGAGTCCTGGATTAGGGGGTATCCGGACAGCCGGACTATATACTTTGGCCGGACTGTTGGACCATGAAGATACAAGACTCAAGACTTCGTCCCGTGTCCGGATGGGACTCTCCTTTGCATGGAAGACAAGCTTGGCACTTCGGATGATAGATCTCCTTCTTTGTAACCGACTCTGTGTAACCCTAGCCCCCTCCGGTGTCTATATAAACCGGAGGGTTTAGTCCGTAGGACAAGAACAATCAGAATCATAGGCTAGCTCCTAGGGTTTAGCCTCTACGATCTTGTGGTAGATCAACTCTTGTAATGCTCATATCATCAAGATCAATCAAGCAGGAAGTGGGGTATTACCTCCATCGAGAGGGCCCGAACCTGGGTAAAACATCGTGTCCCCTGCCTCCTATTACCATTAGCCTTAGACACACAGTTCGGGACCCCCTACCCGAGATCCGTCGGTTTTGACACCGACATTGGTGCTTTCATTGAGAGTTCCTCTGTGTCGTCGCAGCAAGGCTCAATGGCTCCTTCAATCATCAACAACAACACGGTCCAGGGTGAGACTTTTCTCCCCGGACAGATCTTCATGTTCGGCGGCTTCGCACTACGGGTCAATTCACTTGGCCATCTGGAGCAGATCGACAGCTACGCCCCTGGCCATCAGGTCAGGTTCGGAAACTTGAACTACACAGCCGATATCCACGGAGTCTTGATCTTCGATGGATTCGGGCCTACGCCAGGAGCGTCGAACAGTCACGACGAGCACGACTTAGATCTGCTGTCAGACAATATTCGGGATATCGCACCTGCAGTAGCTCCGGACCTAAATCCGGGGCAGATCGTGTCGTCCGAGGATGGGTGGATGGATCCTGCCCCGGAGGCCGCATACTCATCGGCGTTAGAGCCAAACACAGACTCCACCTCCAACGAAATCTATGTCGCTGGACCCCCGGACTTGCGTCCGGCTGTAGGCTCCGGACTGTATGCACCCAGGCCCATTGAATCTGATTGGGCTCCGGTAATGGAATTCACCGCTGCGGATATCTTTCAGCACTCGCCCTTTGGCGACATGCTGGATTCATTAAGGTCTCTCGCTTTGTCAGGAGACTCTTGGCCGAACTATGTCCGGCTCGAGTGGGAAGCAAGCGACGATGAAATTCGTTACCCACCCACCACCCACTTCATTGCCACTGTCGATGATTTGACCGACGTGCTTGACTTCGACTCCGAAGACATTGACGGTGTGGACGACGATGCAGGAGAAGAACAGGAACCACCACCCACGGGGTGCTGGACCGCCACCTCTTCGTACGATATATATATGGTGGACA
The DNA here is from genome assembly GCF_002162155.2 of Triticum dicoccoides. Classification (NCBI taxonomy): domain Eukaryota; kingdom Viridiplantae; phylum Streptophyta; class Magnoliopsida; order Poales; family Poaceae; genus Triticum; species Triticum dicoccoides. The sequence continues at coordinate 130,921,818 of NC_041389.1, forward strand.
CTCCCAAATAAACCAATGGCGATGAGGCAATAGAGGATAACCCCTTAAGGAAGAAATCAAAGCATGGGCGTCATCGGCGCTGCTCTAAGGCCCGCCACAGCAATGCCAGCACAGGAGATGAAAACAATCCGGATGGTGCCGAAGATGAAAACAATCCGAATGGTGCCAAAGATGAATACAATCCCGATCAACCTGCCTTCGAGTAGGCCGGACAGGAAGACGAGCAGGTTAGCCCAGATGAACAGGCGACAGACGGATACTTGGAGGAGGACAACTACATGCCCCCCTCCAAAGACGAGGTGAGCCTAGGCGACGATGAATTCGGTGTGCCTGAGGATCCTGTAGAGCAGGAGCGCTTTAAGCGCCGGCTTATGGCCACTGCAAGAAGCCTGAAAAAGAAGCAGCAGCAGCTTGAAGGTGATAAAGATCTGCTCACAGACAGATGGAATGAGGTCCTGGCAGCTGAGGAATACAGACTCGAGCACCACACCAAAGGTTACCCAAAGCACAATTTGCTACCTCAACTCGAGGAGGAGGCCCTAAAGCCCACACTACCAGCACAGGACGAGGCTGACCGGCCACCTCGTGGCTGGGATAGAATGGCGCATCAGCCCGAATACCAGCAAGCACCCCCACGCCAATACACTACGGCTCGGGGCAATAGGTAGGACCTGCGAGACATATTGGAAAACAAGGCAGGACAACCAAGATCGATCTATGGATCGCGGGGGCGTGCCCCAACACGTGACGATGATCGTCATGCCGGATACACTATCAACAAGTCCGGCTGGGCTGAACATAGCCGACCAGACTTATTCGAACTGCGTAGCAACATAGCCCGGCATAGAGGCGCCGCACATCCCCTCTGCTCCACTGACGAAGTAATGGATCATGAATTCCGAGAAGGGTTTAAACCCGTAAACATCGAATCATACGATGGCACAACAGACCCCGCGGTATGGATCGAAGATTTCCTTCTCCACATTCACATGGCCCGCGGTGACGATCTACATGCCATCAAGTATGTTCCCCTTAAACTCAAAGGACCAGCCCGACACTGGCTGAATAGCCTGCCGGCAAACTCCATCGGCGGTTGGGAAAACCTGGAGGACGCATTCCTCGACAACTTCCAAGGCACTTACGTGCGACCACCGGATGCTGACGACTTGAGTCACATTACCCAACAGCCTGGAGAGTCAGCCAGGAAATTCTGGACTTGGTTCTTGACCAAAAAGAACCAAATTGTCGACTGCCCGGACGCCGAAGCCTTGGCGGCCTTTAAGCATAATATCCGCGACGAGTGGCTCGCCCGACACCTCGGCTAAGAAAAACCAAAGTCCATGGCGGCCCTCACGACACTCATGACCCGCTTTTGCGTGGGCGAGGACAGGTGGTTGGCTCGCAGTAGCACCACGCCTAGAAACTCCGGCACTTCAGATGTCCGTGACAGTAACGGCAAGCCACGGTGCAACAGACATAAGCGTCGGAAGAATGGCGACAACACCGAAGACACGACAGTCAACGCGGGATTCAGTGGCTCAAAAGAAACAATCAGGGATAGTCCAGTCTGGACCGCATACTTGATCGCTCGTGCCAAATTCACGGCACCCCTGATAAGCCAGCCAACCACACTAACAGAGATTGCTGGGTGTTCAAACAGGACGACAAGATAAATGCCGAAAACAAGGACAAGGGGCTGCACAGCGACGATGACGAGGAGCCCCGGTGTCCGAACACGGGGGGACAGAAGAAATTTCCTCCCCGGGTGAAAACGGTAAACATGATCTATGCCACCCACATTCCCAAACGGGAACGAAAGCGAGCACTAAGGGACGTCTATGCGATGGAGCCAGTCGCCCCAAAGTTCAACCCATGGTCAGCCTGTCTGATCACTTTTGATCGTATGGACCACCCTACCGGCATTGGTCCTTGACCCAATCATCGACGGATTCCACCTCACACGAGTCCTTATGGACGGTGGTAGTAGCCTGAACCTGCTTTATCAGGACACAATGCACAAAATGGGCATCGATCCTTCAAGGATCAAACCCACCAAAACCACCTTTAAAGGTGTAATTCCAGGAGTAGAAGCCCGTTGTACGGGCTCCCTAACACTGGAAGTGGTCTTCGGATCCCCGGATAACTTCCGAAGCGAGGAGTTAATCTTTGATATCGTCCCTTTCCGTAGTAGCTATCATGCACTACTTGGACGAACCGCATTTGCTCGATTCAATGCGGTACCACACTATGCATACCTCAAGCTCAAGATGCCAGGACCTCGTGGGGTTATAACAGTCAATGGAAACACAAACCGCTCTCTCCGTACAGAAGAGTACACTGCGGCCCTCGCGGCAGAAGTACAAAGCAGCCTTCTCCGGCAGACCGCCAATTCGGCGACAAGAACCCCAAACACCGTCAAGCGAGTCTGGAGTACTCTACAATAGGATCGCCAGGCATGCCAAGAGCGCGACTAGCAGTCCGGCCTCCGCCCTAGCCCCATTCAGGCAGCATTTGTGCCGCGCGTACACAGTTATGCACTCAAAATACCATGGGAATAGGTGGAGGCGCAACGGTGATGCGGTCCACAGTGCGGTTCAACCGCCACAAGACCCACATACTTTAATAACCTTCTTTCTCTTTTAGGACCCTACTTTTGGGCAGCCCCTTCAGAGAACCGGATCATCGGACTTATCACAGGAGGGAAAACCAAGGAGGCAAAAGGCTTTTCACACAAAGGGAATACCCTGGTGGTATCTGTCAATAATCGTTATACCTGTTTTACATACCCGCATGCGGCCCGCCCTTGGATAGGACATGTCAAATAGTCCTATTTGCTTTTTGCTTAACGCATTAATTGTACGCATACGCTTGGACGTATTATTTAAATAACAATGGGAAATAATACATAGTGTCAGCTTATTATTCCTATCTTCACATTTTCCCTAAAAATGTTTATTTAATATTGCATCCATAAACTTTGGTACGTTCAGTTTGCCAAGGGCTTCTTATGGTGCCCCAAAATACGGCAAGATAAGTCCAAACACTTTTGACAGTGCGGCACCCCGAACTTATAGCATTATATGCATCAGCTCCGAATCATGTCTTGGGTCAATAGTTGGGTTTGCCCGGCTCCCTTGTTTTGGTACCTTACGTTCCATTATATCGGCTAAGGTAGCGCAGGGAGAACTACTGCGATTGTGTCCCGGTTCTTCCGGATGAGCACCTCAGTAGAGAAAGCCGAAAACTGACTGTCATGATGCGGCGAGAGCTGGTCGCTGTTCGAGAGGTCTTAAATCCTTAAAGATTTTTTCCGCGTCAGGCGAGGAATCGGCCTTGTCCGATTTAGGCGTGTATAGCGCCCCAATTCGGCTTTCCGAATTCTAGGGGCTTCGCCGAAATTTAAAATTGTAGACTTCTATGGCTAAGTGAGAGTTATAAAGCCGCATAGTTCGATTGCCTTGTTCGCTGCGCCAAACACCTCCTTAAAGGACCAATTTTTTTGGATAAAGAGTGTTTGGGTTTTCCATGAACACCCCAGTACTAGTTACGTGGGGGCGGAAGCCGACGACTGGCCTACTTGCAGAATTTTATAAACAACCGAACAAAAGGTAATATTTTAAATCAACAAAGCACCATATAGCGCAAATAAACTCGTTTTCATATTACAAAAACGACATGAGTACATTCACTCAAAGATTATGTCCTCAGTACATTCATCGGCCACGAGGCGAGCGCCTTTCATAACGCCATCATAATATTTCTCGGGGTAGCGATGCGCCTTGCCCTCTGGCGGTCCATCCTTCACCAGCTTCTCTGCATCAAGCTTGGCCCAATGCATCTTCGCACGGGCAAAGGCCCGGCGGGCACCCTCAATACAAACAGATCGCTTGATAACTTCAAGCCGCGGACAGGCATTTACCATCCGCTTTATAAAGCCGAAGTAGCTGTCGGGCAAGGGCTCACCAGGCCACATCCGGACTATGAAGTCCTTCATGGACACTTCGGCCGCCCTGTGGAGTTCAACCAATTGCTTCAGTTGGTCAATCAGAGGCATTGGGTGTTCGGCTCCAGTATATTGGGACCAGAACAGCTTCTCCGTCAAGCTCCCCTCTTCGGCACGGTAGAACTCCGTGGCATCCGATATGCTGCATGGCAGATCTGCGAATGCCCCTGGAGAGCTCCGAATTCGGGTAAGTAAAAGAAATGTCTCCTCCACATGCTTGCTTTGCATAATGAATGCCTTACCCACCGCTATCTTCTTGGCCGCCTGGATTTCCTGTTGGGCCTTTTGGGCTTCGGCCTTGGCGTCTTTCGCGCTCTGATAGGCCTTTGCAAGCTCAGACTCTTGTGTCTTGAAGTTAGGCTCCAAGGACTCGAACTTCTTGCCGAGCTCCTGGAGCTCTTGATGTACCTCGCCCACCCTAGCATCTTGCTTTTCATGCTCAATATGCTCCGTGGCCGCCTTGTCTTCGGCCTCGGATAGCGCTTTCTTCAGGGCTGCCACTTCGGTCGTGGCCCCTATTAAAAAATCATGACGCTTTTAGTTAGCATCACCAATTTTTTTCTCCTATATATGACATATGGACGGGGTATCACTCACCTTTGTTCTCTTCGAGCTGCCTCTTCGTGAGGCTGAGCTCCTCTTCGGCCCGCTTCAGGTCCCGTTCAAGTCCGGCGACCTCTGCTGTACGGGCAGCAGTGGCAAGCAGCACCGCCTGCTTATTCACATAGACACATACTATTAGATTCCTGCGGTTTAGAGTTGACCCTCCGTTTGGCTTTTCTTTCCGAACACCAAACAGAGTATCAGGGGCTACTGTCTATTGGGTGATAATTTCTCACACTTTTGACTACTTACCTCAAAGCCTGTTAGGAGGCTGGTGCAGGCTTCAATCAATCCGCTTTTGGCGGATCGAACCTTCTGAATCACCGTACTCATAAGAGTATGGTGCTCTTCATCAATGGAAGCGCCGCGAAGCACTTCCAATAGACTATCCGACGCCTCCGGTGCGGAGGAGGTCATCGGCACGGCCGGCTCGCCCTCCCTAGCAAGGGGTTGCCTACCCGAATCTGGAACCTTTGGAGGTTCCGGTGCAGTGTCCGGCTGGGAGCCCAACTTGCTGTGGCTCTCGTCAGCATAATCTATGGGGATCTTACCCCCCCATGTGCCCGGCGTCTGGAATTTCACCTTGGGGCGTCTCCAGATCCGCCCCTTGCTCTAGTACCCTTTGGGACAACACCTCCGTGTCATCCGCAGGCCGAGGGGAGGTGGCCGTCGGGAGCGAATTCATTGCCGAATCACTCAGAGACCCATCCGAAGAGGATACCTCGGGATGGGACCTGGCCGGACTGCATATGCGTGTTCAGCGTTATAACAAACTATGAAGTTAAGTCGCACGAGAAGTATTATAGAGTGCGGATACTTACAATCTCGCCAGGGGCTTGCCCCTGGGTAGCCACTCCTCCTTGCTATAGGCGGCGGTTGTGGAGTGGTCCGGAGGGAGGGTCCGTCCCTTCTTGGACCCTTCGGCCTCCTCGGAAGGGGTGGCCTTCCTCTTCTTCTCCCCCTCGTTTTGGGGGAGAGGGTTTTCCTCCTCCTCCTCCTCATTGTCATTGGAGGAGTGCGCCCTGGTGTCTTCGGACGATGAGTCCGGCACCATGTTGCGCCGGGAACTTCTTCTGGTCCCCGTGGCCTTTTTCTTGGCCTTCTTCTCCGGCACCTCATAGGGTGCCGGAACCAGCATCTCCGTCAGGAGTTCGTCTGCTGGGTCCTCAGGCAATGGAGCTGGACAGTCGATCCGCTCCGCCGTCGCCACATATTCTTGTTAAAATCAGCACAGTGGCCTAAGTTTCTCCCACGAATATACTGAGGAAAGGCACATCTTGAAAAATGTAGAATGCTTACCACATTGGCCTGGCGCCTGGTGCTGAGTCCGCGGTCCTCAGAGGTGGGAGGAGGAACTTCGCTAGCCTTGAACAACACCTTCCAGGCGTAATTGTGCGTCGTGTCAAAGAGCTCTTGCAGTGTCTGGTGTTGGGATGCGTCGAACTCCCACAGGTTGAATGCCTGTCTCTGACACGGGAGAATCTGGCGAAATAGCATGACCTGGACCACATTGACCAGCTTGATATTATTGGTTATCATGTTTTTGATGCAGTTCTGGAGTCTGGTCAGCTCCACGGATGCACCCCAGGCTAGCCCCTTCCTCTTCCAGGAAGTGAGCCACACAGGGATGCCGGATCGGAATTTGGGGGCCGCCGCCCAGTTGGCGTCGCGCGGCTCGGTGATGTAGAACCACCCCGATTGCCACCTCTTCACGGTCTCCGCAAAGGAGCCTTCGAGCCAGGTGATGCTGGGCATCTTGCCCACCATGGCGCCACCGCACTCCGCCTGCTGGCCGACCACTATCTTTGGCTTCATTTTGAAGATCTTTAGCCACAAGCCAAAGTGGGGCCTGATGCAGAGAAAAGCCTCGCACACGACGATAAACACCGAGATGTTGAGGATGAAGTTAGGGGCCAGATCATGAAAATCCAGCCCGTAATAAACCAGGAGCCCGCGAACAAATAGGTGGAGGGGGAATCCAAGTCCATGGACGAAGTGGGCGAGGAACACGACCCTCTCATGGGGTCCCGGGGTCGGAATGATCTGCCCTGTGTCCGGGAGCCAGTGCGCAATATCTACGGCCAAGTATCCGGCCGCCCGGAGCTTCGTAATGTTCTCCTCCTTGACGGAGGAGGACACCCACTTGCCTCCCGCTCTGGACATGTTTGGCTGTGCGGAGAAGGCGAGAACTAGGGCGTTGAAGCTCGAGCGTGCAAGAATGGATGAGCGAAGAAGGATGCAGGCGTGGGTGGAAGAGGAGAATCCTTATCTCTTTATAAAGGCGGTAGAAACTATGTGCCTCCCTACTTGCCCATTAAAGATTGCTTATTTCCCAAGCTCCACGATTGATGGTGTGGTTGGGTTACCCGTACTCGTATTGATGAGAATCCCATGATAGGGGTACATGATCCCTGCTTCGACAAGACGTGTCGAGGAAGCCACCCCGCAATATGTGCGGTGGTTGGTTGTGGGAAAACGGTTCGAATAATGACTCGACCATGGAGTGATGTCACGTTATCTAAAAAGTTGTCAGCAGATTATATTTGTGGAATAATGTTCTCTGTACAGTGGTATGTGAAAACCGTCTTGCAGAGCCGGACATGATTTAAGTGTTCGAGATTTACTTTGGAGTATTCGGAGATGGAACCCACCTTGCAATGCCGAAGACAATCTGCGCACCGGACTCATCGTCATTGAAGCCTAGTTCAGGGGCTACTGAGGGAGTCCTGGATTAGGGGGTATCCGGACAGCCGGATTGTTAGACTATGAAGATACAAGACTCAAGACTTCGTCCCATGTCCGGATGGGACTCTCCTTTGCGTGGAAGACAAGCTTGGAGATTCGGATGATAGATCTCCTTCTTTGTAACTGACTCTGTGTAACCCTAGCCCCCTCCGGTGTCTATATAAACCGAAGGGTTTAGTCCGTAGGACAAGAACTCGTTCATCAGATGGGCAGACGGCTTTCCTTAATGGGGAGTTGGATGAGGAAATTTACATGGAGCAGCGGAATCGTTGTTTCACTCCTCCAAGCGTTCCTTGCCAATGGGTAAAGCCTTTATCTATCACTTCGAATCAGAATCATAGGCTAGCTCCTAGGGTTTAGCCTCTACGATCTCGTGGTAGATCAACTCTTGTAATACTCATATCATCAAGATCAATCAAGTAGGAAGTAGGGTATTACCTCCATCGAGAGGGCCTGAACCTGGGTAAAACATCGTGTCCCCTACCTCCTGTTACCATTAGCCTTAGACGCACAGTTCGAGACCCCCTACCCGAGATCCGCCGGTTTTGACACCGACATTCGCCCCGACCTGTCGATCCCGGAGCAACACGTCACCGCAGAAGCCGGCGAAGACGTTGACTATGTTGCCATGTCAAATGCTTCATGTCAGTGGGCTTGCGTATTACTGTATCTCGGGAAAGCTGGCTACGACATCAAGCTCGTCGACAGCGAAGGCTTCACGCGGGCCATGTCACAGGTTATGTGGTCCATCCCCAACCCCTCTGGTTCAACCGCCGTCGATCTCTTCGACGGCCCTGCCGCTGATATCCTCTGCCAAGCGGTCAAGGATTTTCGATCCTTATATGCCATCGAGCCCATTTTGTCATTTCTGAAGGACACATTCTATGGCGGTGGCTTGGAATCCTCAATTGCCAAGTCAGATCTCATCGACCACGACCACGAGGAGGGCACCCACAAAGGTTCTTCCACCATGGGGTGTGTGCTCTTCCAACTGGAAGGATTCGGTCCATGAAAATGTGAGTCAACATCCTATCAGCAAATCTTACCTTTTCTAGCTTGCCAACATGTACCCTTTGTTGTAGTAGCATTTGCCGTGTGGTGCTATAACTGTGCCCTGTTTAATTATTTCAGTTATGCAAAAATGTATTGTTCAATAGGGCTATGTGATGTTTAAGTATGAATTGTCCACTTCAGTTTCACGAATGGCTATATTTGGTTGTTTATAGTGAGTAGATGCCTTGTTTATGTGTGTTAGGTTGTTAGGTTGGTTGCAGTGAGCATTTTTCCAGTTATCAAGCCGATGCCATGTTTATATGTATTTTGTCTTAGTTTGGTCGCAGTGAGCATTTGTCCAGTTATCAAGCATATGCCTTATTTATCTGTAGTTTGGTTGTTAGGTTGCTTTTTTAGCATTTGTCTAGTTTTCAAGCAGATGCCTTGTTTATCTGTATTTGCTTGTTAGGTTGGTTGAAGTGAGCATTTGTCCAGTTTTCAAGCATATGCCATGTTTATCTATATTTGCTTGTTAGGTTGGTTCCAGTGAGACTCTGCCTAGTTTTCAATGGCTATATTTGGTTGTTATACTGATCATTTATGCCTTGTTTATTTCAATCATTCACAATGTGTTGTTCATTATGTGCAAGTCGGAACTGTGCCGCTCGACTGCATCAATACCAGTTTGAACGGCTATACTTGGCTCCAATTATGCCTGGTGTAGTTAACAGTTAACACATGCCCTTTATTTCAGTTTTACACATTTATCCAGTGATGTTTAAGCATTACCTATGTTCTATTCATTTTCAACAATACCAGTTTGAATTGCAATATTTGATGGCTGTTAAGCCTGCTGTCGATAACATTGCCTTCCATTTTATATATGCTTTAATAGCATGCTGAAACCAACACATTCAAGCTATCATTTGGAGATGATATTGTTTACCTTTGCTATATTTGTTTGATGTTAAGGTTGCCGTACTTATCATGCCTTTCCACTACTTATGCAGGACAACAACGGGAGTGGCCACCATTTTCCGCCGAGGTTAGCTTCATCCCTCGGCTTGTACTCCCCCGTCGTTCCATAATGTAGTGCATATAGATCCAGGCCGGGACACTTGTTAGCTTCTAATATTGACTTGTTGCTTGTAGGTACATATGCCCTTGGCAAGGATCCACGCATCGACCCTTTTTGCGTATGGGGCAATGAGATATTCATGAACAAGCATCAAGTGAAGAAAGTGATAAGGATTATTAGCAAAAAGATACGAATGGTGGCAAGCAAATTATTTGTTTATGCTCTATCCAACACAACAGTGAGCTGTAGGATGGTAACTACAAACTCTGCAGCCTTGTCTTTTCACTGCCCATAGTGAGTTGTTGGACAACAATGTCTGAATCTTTTTCATTCGCAGTGGTTCCCAAAGAAGTTCACTCAAGATTACCTCGCAAAGTACATGATTGGTGGACATGCAATGAAGGTTAATGTATTTCATCCAGACTAGAATGAGCATCGAGAAGTCATAATGAAGACAATGAAGGATGGACGGGCAGCCATCGCAAGGGGTTGGCCTAGAGTTGTGTGCGCATTACGCATGGAGGAGGGAACAATATGGGCATTCTACTTCAGCTTCTCCAGCAACCAGAATGTCTTTCGCCTCTCTCTTTACAGTCTTTAGTATAACTGTGGTCCATCATTCTTTACTTGGTGCTTCTGTAGTTCTTCAGTATATGTACATGTGCATCAAATTATGCATTCGTGGTTGAACCTATATTTGTAATAAACCTGGTTGGATATGAAATAAGTGATTGCCTACTTTCAAATTCAAAAAGGTGATTTTTTAATTAGGGATTACACTACACACGCTTTGCAAAAGCAAAACGTCTACGATAGACGTGGAGATCAGACACATTTGTAGGATCTACTATGTGTGTGATCAATCTCCACCGCACACACGATCAGCCAGGAAAAAACGTGTGCGATCAATCTCCACTGCACACACGATCAGCCAAGAAAAAAGTGTGCGATTAACAACAGCATCGCACACAGCTCTTTCTTATTAAATGTTTGCGATAGAAACCTTACCACACATGCTACGAAATTATTGACTGTGTGGGTTGTACATACTAACAGAAATGTATTCCTTGGATGGACTGTGTGGAATGTACATACAAACGGAAACGTTTAGCGGGGGATGGCTATGTGGGATGTACTTACGACCGGAAATGGTTTCGCTTGTGTAATTGTTTTTTTAGCACTACTGTACGTATAACCGTATTTGCTCGCTCGCCGGTCGCACACGACCTCATTTTGCCGAGTGTGCGTGCCAGGAGGGCATATCACTGACGGTTTTTGGGTCGTGTGGGAAGGGGGCCCCTATCGCCCACACTCACTTGGTGACGGTTCCAAATGTCATCACGGAAAGGGGTTTAAAACCGTTTGTATAGCACCAACGTGTACTAGTGATTGTCAAACTTGAACTGAAGTCTTTGAAGATTATCAGTCAAAGTCTTAGTTCGATTCAATTCGTCACCCAATAGGTCATCGCTTTTGTCTAGCGGATTTTGAACCTTTTCCAAAGCTTTTGACAGCAATCTTAGCAAGTTTGGAATAGCTAGGTTTGAGATTGTCATTAGATTCATCCTCACTAGATTCAGATGGGGAATGTTTGAGTACCTTGGCACCTTTTGCCATGAAGCAATAGGAGGGAGCATAGTCATCGACACTCTTGTCAGCAGTGCTGGGGAGGTCATTTTCTTCAGCATTGAAGATGGACTTGCTGACGTAAGCAGTAGCAAGGGCTAGGCTCGCCACACCAGAGTCTGACTCCTCAGATTCCTCCTCTTCCACATTTTCCTCATATTCAGTTTCAGAGTCCATTTCCTTGCCAATAAATGCCCGAGCCTTCTTGGAACTGCTCTTCTTGTGAGATGAAGACTTTGAAGATTTTGATGATGAGGACTTTGAAGATTTCTTCTTCTTCTTTGAGTCATCAGAATCTTCATCTTTGTACTTCTTCTTTCATTCCTTTTCCCATTGAGGACAATTAGACATGCAGTGACCAGGTTTCTTGCATTTGTGGCAAGTCCTCTTCTTGTAGTCATGGGATGAGGAATCGTCACTTCTTGAAGATTTTCCAAAGCGACCACGACAAGAGAACTTCTGGAATTTCTTCACGAGCATTGCTAGCTCCTGGCTCAGTTCTTCTGGATCACCAAGGCTGCTACCAAAATCTTCACCTTCAGATTCAGAGACTGCCTTGACCTTCAGTGCGCGTGATCTTCCATAGCTCAGCCCATAGAGGTCCCTCTTCTCAGCAAGCTGGAACTCATGAGTATTTAGCCTCTCGAGGATATCAGCAGGATCTAGTGACTTGTAATTTGCTCGTTCTTGAATCATCAGTTCAAGAGCATCAAATGAGGAATCAAGTGATCTCAGCAATTTCTTCACCACTTCATGATCGGTGATGTCAGTGGCACCCAGTGCTTGAAGCTCATTTCAGATGTCAGTGAGGCGATCGAAGGTTTGATGAACATTTTCGTTGCCGAGTCTTTTGAAGCGGTTGAAGAGATTGCGAAGAACATCAACTCGGGAGTCACGTTGAGTGGAGACTCCTTCGTTGACCTTGGACAACCTGTCCCAGATCAGCCTTACTGTTTCCAAAGCACTCACTCTACTATACTATCCTTTGCTCAGATGACCACATATGATATTCTTCTCTTGAGAGTCGAGTTGCTTGAATCTCTTCACATCAGCAGTATTCACAGACGGAGTAACTGAGGGAACACCATTTTCCGCAACATACCAGAGATCGTTATCAATTGCCTCAAGATGCATGTGCATCTTATTCTTCCAGTAGGGGTAGTTTGTCCCATTGAAGGTAGGACACCCAGCCGAGACCTCGATCATTCCTGCAGTCGACATAACTAAAACTCCAAGTGGTTAAACCAAAATCACACATAACAAGGGACTCCCTTGTTCTGATACCAAATGAAAGTGCGTTATATCGAATAGAGGGGGGTGAATAGGCAATTTTTACAAATTCGTCACTTGGGAATTTCTAGGTGAAGAAATTCCTAAGCAACGACACACTAGTAGCGGAATAAGTACTCAAGTATAAGCATAACAGAGCAAAAGCATAGTCATCATGATGAAATAAAAAGCCAGAGTACAGAAAGCATGAAACAGGATAAGCAGGCTGAAGACTATGTGACTGAAGAATTAGGATTGAGGAAATAAAGAAAGTATTCAGTCAAAGTCTTCAAATAGTAATGATCAGGTTCATCAACACATGAATGAGGAAATGAAAGGGTTGAGGAAATAGAATCAGTTGGCTTGGTGAAGACAATGATTTGGTAGACCAGTTCCAACTGTTGTGGCAGTTGTACGTCTAGTTGGAGCGGCTGGGTATTTAAACCCGAGGACACACAGTCCTCACCATATTCTCCTTGAGCTGAAGTCACACAAACCTCGCCCAATCACTCGTGGTAAGTCTTCAGGTGACTTCCAAACCTTCACAGACTTGGTCACTCGGCAATCCACAATTCCTCTTGGATGCTCAGACCATGACGCCTAACCGTCTGGAGGATACACAATCCTCAAAGGTAAGAAGCGTCGGTTCCACACAGGAACAATCTCTTTAGTGATGCTCAATCACTTTGGGTTGTAGGTGTTTGGGTTTTGGATTTTTCCTCACTTGATGATTTTCGCTCAAAGTCCTCGGAGGATGGGATGCTCTCAATGACAAGTGACAGTTTCTCTCGGAGCAGCCAACCAGCTAGTGGTTGTAGGGTGTAGCTATTTATAGCCTAGGGAGCAGCCCCACATGATAAGACAAAAATGCCTTTCAATGATATGACCGTTAGGTGGGTAGATATGTTGGGACAGCTGGCGCATAGCACTGCAACAGTCGAATATTTGAGGTTCAAGGTCCTAGGGTCTATCATGTTCCTCACTGTGTAGGCAATTCGCACTGGCGAATTCCTAACTCCTTAGTCAGAACAAATTCCTCAGAGACCAGAAGATCTTCGCCTCTGTCACTTAAGAAATTGACTGAACTGATATGAGATTTCCAATGGCTTCACTCGAAAGGATTGGATAGGTGTAGGATTTTGAGATGAGCATCACTTGGAAATCAGTTTCCTTAGTATTACCTCGACTCCCTTTAATAGTATGGTGTTTCCTATGACTCAAGAAAGAGAAAATGAAACTACAAAAAACAAAAGTCTTCACACTTCATAATCCTCGCATGAATATCCAAGTCTTCAAGGTCACACCAATTTCTTCACTTTCAAAATCTTTAGGAGAACCAAACTCTTCATCTGAAGACATACATTTTTAGGGGTCGACTTTCATCGTAAATATCAAACTCCTCATCGACATATAGTGCATGTGTACACTCACAAACATATTAGTCCCTTAACCTATAAGTCTTCAATACACCAAAATCACTAAGGGGCACTAGATGCACTTACAACTTCGCGGCATGGTGCTGCAATGTACCATCGGCGGCGTCGATGTGCAGATTTTTAGCAAGGAGGTGGTGCCGTGGAGCGCCGTGGTGGTGTCGACGGATGGCTGGACTGGAAGGATGATGCAGATCTCTTTTCTGAAGGTGGTTCAGCGGTTCGATGATGACGACGACTTCTAAAATGTGTGCATGTGGTGTATACTTTAGGTTTGCTGCACCGGCTTTAGGTTCCAATACGTTATACGGATGGGTCACCGACGACACTTATTTAAAATATGAAGGGTGAGAGCACTCAACTTTATCAACTTTGTAGGTGTGAGTGGGGCTTTGGGTAGCTTGAAGTATATTTTTGTCAGAACTTTTTTGAGCAATTAGTATAGATGGCTAGGGGTTTTAACCCCCTTTTTCAAAAAGAAATGTTCAAACATACATGTGAGTAGAATCAAATGTACACATGATGATTTTGGGGAGCCAATAAGAAACTAAACCCACTTGACACTCGGGTTGACTAACGATGTAAGGATACTCTCCTTTCATCGTTGCAGTAGCAACAACATGAATTCAATCGAAATAACCGAAGAAGGACAAAGATAACAGTTAAACAGATATGGAACAAGGTGAGAAACACCAGGAATTTTAACATTTAGGGTGTAACATCCCAATTTTCAATTTGGATGTTATACATAGAACATTCATATGCATCCATGATTTATGCATTCTGTTGCTTTGTTCTAGTTGCATTTTGATCCAAGAGGCCTTAAGCAACTCAAGGACCAATTTGAGAGAGTTGGATGTTTCACAAAAATACAATTTTGATTTATCAAAATTTGGTAATTGGATCAAATTGTTTTTTCAAAATTGTTTTTCCAAATATTTTAAATTAATGAGAGAAGATAATATGACTTCTTCAAAATTAGTAGAAAAATATTGGAAATTGAATTTTGAATTTTTGGAGGGTTTATTTGATTTTATTCGCTAGTTTATTTATTTAGTTAGTAGAGTAATTAGTACTATAATGTTTGTTTTTAGTTTAAGCATTTAGGCCCAGAAAAATGTTCACGAGGTCAATATTAAGGCCATATAGCTACTTAATGTTTTTTGGAATTTTTAGGATTTAATTAATATTTATATTTGAGTGTTTTAGTCTCTGGAAAAAATTATTTAAAAAAAGTTCCGCCGAACTAGGCCGGCCCAGCTTGCCCCGCGCTCTGCTGACCCCGGGACGGAGTCCCGTCCTGCCTCGCCGCCACCGGCGGCAGGAGTCCGAGTCGGACTCCTCTCTTTGCCGCCACCTCGTGCCCCTCCCCCAAGTCGTACGCCATCCCCCGGGCCTTTATATAGCCGCACCCCTGGCCCCTCTCCTCCTTGTTCGAAGCCGCCGCCGCCACGAGCACCACCGCCACCGCCGCCGCTGCCGCCGATCCTGCGCCGTCGCCTGCCACTGCTGCCGCTGCCCACCGCTGCCGCCACCGCCGTGCCACCTCCCGCTGCCGACCCTGCCACCGCAAGCTTGTCACCGGAGCCCCGCTGATGTCTACAACGCAACCTTCTTCTTGTAGACGTTGTTGGGCCTCCAAGTGCAGATGTTTGTAGGACAGTAGCAAATTTCCCTCAAGTGAATGACCTAAGGTTTATCAATCTGTGGGAGGCATAGGATGAAGATGGTCTCTCTCAAACAACCCTGCAACCAAATAACAAAGAGTCTCTTGTGTCCCCAACACACCCAATACAATGGTAAATTGTATAGGTGCACTAGTTCGGCGAAGAGATGGTGATACAAGTGTAATATGGATGGTAGATATAGGTTTTTGTAATCTCAAAATATAAAAACAGCAAGGTAACAAATGATAAAAGTGAGCGTAAATGATATTGCAATGCTAGGAAACAAGGCCTAGGGTTCATACTTTCACTAGTGCAAGTTCTCTCAACAATAATAACATAATTGGATCATATAACAATCCCTCAACATGCAACAAAGAGTCACTCCAAAGTCACTAATAGCGGAGAACAAACGAAGAGATTATTATAGGGTACGAAACCACCTCAAAGTTATCCTTTCTGATCGATCTATTCAAGAGTCCGTAGTAAAATAACACGAAGCTATTCTTTCCGTTCGATCTATCATAGAGTTTGTACTAGAATAACACCTTAAGACACAAATCAACCAAAACCGTAATGTCACCTAGATATTCCAATGTCACCTCAAGTATCCGTGGGCATGATTATACGATATGCATCACACAATCTCAGATTCATCTATTCAACCAACACAAAGTACTTCAAAGAGTGCCCCAAAGTTTCTACTGGAGAGTCAAGACGAAAACGTGTGCCAACCCCTATGCATAAGTTCACAAGGTCACTGAACCCGCAAGTTGATCACCAAAACATACATCAAGTAGATCACGTGAATATCCCATTGTCACCATAGATAAGCACATGCAAGACATACATCAAGTGTTCTCAAATCCTTAAAGACTCAATCCGATAAGATAACTTCAAAGGGAAAACTCAATCCATTACAAGAGAGTAGAGGGGGAGAAACATCATAAGATCCAACTATAATAGCAAAGCTCGCGATACATCAAGATCGTGCCATATCAAGAACACAAGAGAGAGAGAGAGAGAGAGATCAAGCACATAGCTACTGGTACATACCCTCAGCCCCGAGGGTGAACTACTCCCTCCTCGTCATGGAGAGCGTCGGGATGATGAAGATGGCCACTGGTGAGGGATCCCCCCTCCGGCAGGGTGCCGGAACAGGGTCTCGATTGGTTTTTGGTGGCTACAGAGGCTTGCGGCGGCGGAACTCCCAATCTAGGTTATTTTCTCGAGGTTTCAGTATTTATAGGAATTTTTGGCGTCGAGAACAAGTCAGGGAGGTCTCTGGGCTGTCCACGAGACAGGGGGCGCGCCAGGGGGTGGGCGCGCCCCCTACCCTCGTGGGCAGCCCGGGACTCTACTGGCCCAACTCTTTCACTCCAGGGGTTTCTTTTGGTCCATAAAAAATCATCAAAAATTGGCACGTCAATTGGACTCCGTTTGGTATTCCTTTTCTGTAAAACTCAAAAACAAGGAGAAAACAGAAACTGGCACTGGGCTCTAGGTTAATAGGTTAGTCCCAAAAATCATATAAAATAGCATATAAATGCATATAAAACATCCTAGATGGATAATATAATAGGATGGAACAATTAAAAATTATAGATACGTTGGAGACGTATCAGCATCCCCAACCTTAATTCCTGCTCATCCTCGAGTAGGTAAATGATAAAGACAGAATTTTTGATGTGGAATGCCACCTAACATAATTATCAATGTAATTCTCTTTATTGTGGCATGAATGTTCAGATCCAAAAGATTCAAGATAAAAGTTTAATATTGACATAAAAATAGTAATACTTCAAGCATACTAACCAAGCAGTTTATGTCTTATCAAAATAACATAGCCAAAGAAAGCTTATCCCTACAAAATCATATAGTTTGTCCATGCTTCGTTTTTGTCACACAAAATGTTCCCATCATGCACAACCCCGGTTTCAGCCAAGCAATTGGTTCATACTTTTTAACGCGCTTCAGCCTTTTCAACCCTCATGCAATACATGAGCATAAGCCATGGACATAACACTATGGGTGGAGTAGAGTATGATGATAGGGATTATGTGAGAAAACAAAAAAGGAGAAAGTCTCACATTAACGCGGCTAATCAACGGGCTATGGAGATGCCCATCAATTGATGTTAATACGAGGAGTAGGGATTGCCATGCAACGGATGCACTAGAGCTATAAATGTATGAAATCTCATCGAAAAGAAACTAAGTGGGTGTGCTTCCAACTTGCCTGCTCACGAAGATCTAGGGCATTTTGAGGAAGCCCATCATTGGAATATACAAGCCAAGTTCTATAATGAAAAATTCCCACTAGTATATCAAAGTGACAAAATAACAAACTCTCTATCATGAAGATCATGGTGCTATTTTGAAGCACAAGTGGGGAAAAAGGATAGTAACATTGTGCCTTCTCTTTTTTTCTCATTTTTTTATTTGGGCTTCTTTGGCCTCTTTTTTCTCTCTTTTTTCTATTTTGTTCGGAGTCTAATCCCGACTTGTGGGGGAATCATAGTCTCCATCATCCTTTCCTCACATGGGACAATGCTATAACAATGGAAATCATCACACTTCTATTTATTTACAACTCAAGAATTACAACTCAATACTTAGGACAAAATATGACTCTATGTGAATGCCTCCTGCGGTGTACCGGGATATGCAATGAATCAAGAGCGACATGTATGAAAGAAATATAAAGGTGGCTTTGCCACAAATATGATGTCAACTACATGATCATGCAAAGCAATATGGCAATGATGGAGCGTGTCATAATAAACGGAATGGTGGAAAGTTGCATGGCAATATATCTCGGAATGGCTATGGAAATGCCATAATAGGTAGGTATGGTGGCTGTTTTGAGGAAATATATGGAGGCTTATGTGTGATAGAGCGTATCGTATCACGGGGTTTGGATGCATCGGCGAAGTTTGCACCAACTCTCAAGGTGAGAAAGGGCAATGCACGGTACCGTAGAGGCTAGCAAATTGCGGAAGGGTAAGAGTGCGATAATCCATGGACTCGCATTAGTTATAAAGAACTCATATACTTATTGCAAAGGTTTATTAGCCCTCGAAGCAAAGTACTACTATGCATGCTCCTAGGGGAAGGGTTGGTAGGTGAAAGGATCGATATGGTTGACTAGAGGGGGGGTGAATAGGCAACTAACAATTTTTAGACTTTTCTTTAACAATTTAAACCTTGCAATGAAATAGGTTGTCTAGATGTGCAACTATGTGGACAACCTATATGATGCAAAGACAATAAGCACACAAGCAAGAAAAGGATATAGCACAAGTGAGCTTGCAAAAGTAAAGGGACAAGATAACCAAGAGTGGAGCCGGTGGAGACGAGGATGTGTTACCGAAGTTCCTTCCTTTTAAAGGGAAGTACGTCTCCGTTAGAGCGGTGTGGAGGCACAATGCTCCCCAAGAAGCCACTAGGGCCACCGTAATCTCCTCGCGCCCTCACACAATGCGAGATGCTGTGATTCCACTATTGGAGCCCTTGAAGGCGGCAACCGGACCTTTACAAACAAGATTGGGGCTATCTCCACAACACTTGGAGGCTCCCAACAATACCGCGAAGCTTCACCACAATGTAGTATGGCTTCAAGGTGACCTCAACCGTCTAGGGTGCTCAACACCCAAGAGTAACAAGATCCGCTAGGGATAAGTGGGGGGAATCAAATATCCTGTGGTGGAAGTGTAGATCGGGCCCTTGTCACCCAATCCCGAGCAAATCAACAAGTTTGATTGGCTAGGGAGAGAGATCGAGCAAAAATGGAGCTTGGAGCAACAATGGAGCTTAGAGGTGGAAGAGGTAGTCAACTAGAGGTAGAATACGCCCCTTATATAATCATGGGAAAAATCCAACCGTTATCCACAAGTTCAGCCCGCGACATGTGGTACTACCGCTCCAGGGGCGCGGTACTACCGCGAGGCCGCGCGGTACTACCGTGGCGGACCACGGTACTTCCGTGACAGCAGCAGAGGCCGGGACTTGCCTGACTAGGGTGCAGTACTACCGCTTGCGGTACTACCGCTCCCCCTTGTGGTACTACCGCAAGGCAGGGAAGCCATGGCCTGCGAAGAGCGCGGATGAAATAAATTACATCCGTGCCTACTTCCGCTGAAATGAGGTGGTACAAAAATCCAACGCAGTACTACCGCTCGTGAGGCGCAGTACTACCGCTGCGGGCGCGGATGTAAAAAATTACATCCGCGCCTACTACCGTGACGCTGCGGTACTAGGTAGGAGGGCCACGGTACTACGACTCCTGGGGAGCGGTACTACCGTGGGTCCCTGCGGTACTACCGTGCTGGACGAGCGGTACTACCGTGGGTGGCGCGGATGTAAAAAATTACATTCGCCCCTACTACCGTACCGAAGCGGCACTAGGCCTGGGAGCCGCGGTACTATGGCTCAAGAGGAGCGGTACTACCGTGGTCCACAGCGGTACTACCGTTGGTACTTGCGGTACTACCGCAAATACATCAGTAGTCGTCAGATTTCAGCACAACCAAGATAACAAAGGGAGGCTCCAAAGTGCAAGGAAAGGTAGGACAAGTGTACGTGTTAATTCCACCCAAACCTTTCCGACGTGGACCCCCTCTTAATAGTACGGCTCTCCTACGACTCAAATCCACCAAAGAGAAACGTAGAACAACGCCAACTTCAATAGTCTCCGAGGGGCACCGAATCGTCTCGTGCCTAGTGATGAAGTATCTGAGAAACTCAAGGCACACCATTAGTCCGCAAAAGCATTGTCATCAATCACCAAAACACCTAAGGGATAAATATGTCCTTACAATCTCCCCCTTTTTGGTGGATTGATGACAACACGGGATTTGCACAAAGATAAGATGATTTAGAGCAAGGGCAAACCCCACCTCTCTAAAATATAGACGGGCTCCCCCTAGGTGTGTGCACTTTAAATGAATGCTTTGGACTGCATAGCACACAGACTAGGATCAACACTCCCCCTATATTTTAGAGACCAAGGCATGAAAAATAACATAGCATAGCATAAAGATAGCACAATATAACACAAGCTCGCTAGGATAGATAGAGTGCAAACGTCTTACACCAGACGAAGTAAAGCTACCGAGGTTCAAACAGAAAGCAGCAAATAGTTCAACCGAGAAAGCAGCAAACGCAAACACACAACACACTCGCAAATCCCTACACTCTCTCCCCCTTTGGCATCGAGACGCCAAAAAGGCAGAGAGGACACCTACACACAAGAGGTGGCTCAAGCAGGGAACTCGTCCCAACCCTCTCCGTCGGTCTCCTCGGCAGCAGGGATGGTCTCCTCGACATCCTCCTCAGAATCAGTCCACCTGTAGCCATGCTTCTCCATCCACTCGGCCTCTGGAGTGATGCGCTCCTCAGACCCGCCAGACACCGCCTCACCATAGAGCTGCAAGATCTTGTTGTCCCGGCGACGACTCTCCTTGGACGCCATGTGAGTCCTGTACTTCCCCTTGGCTTGCATGCAGAAAAGAGTCTTCATCTTGTCCTTCAGCTTCTTGGCCCATGATGGCATAGTGGCACTCTGGGAAGGCCTAGCAGCACGGCCCTCAGCAACATCCTCGGCGCCAGCATCCTCCTCATCAACAGCAGCCCTAGCAGCAGTCGCCTCGGCACGAGTAGTGGTGTTGGCCCAGTTGGATTTGATACTCAGACATATGGGCTCATGGTGAATCCAGTCTGGAGCAAGGAACTCCTCATCAGGGAACATCTTCTCCCAAGTCTTCGAAATCAGCAGAAACAGATAGGGCCCATTGATAGGCACCTTGCGATTGAACACTACAAACTGGAGCTCACACCACATGATGTGTGAGACATCAAGTGGTTGAGACTAAGACGAACGGGCCTCCTCGCAAATGAGCATCATGTCCACCATATAGGCATGAACCTTGTCTTTGTCACCGATGCGAGGGGACAAGGAGTTGCGGAAGATGCGATACATGATATCCAGAAAAGAGTTGAGCACCAAAGTTGTCTTGCCATTGGCGAGCACCTTCTCAACCATGAATGGGGCAAGCTTGTCCTTGTTGGTAGACTCAGCATTGGCATGGGGGCGTACACCCACTGGAGTGTTGAGCCCATCATCAGGAACCTGGAGAAGATCCATGAACTCCTTCCAGGTAGCAGACAATTTACGGCCATTGGTCATCCAGGTCATCGTCCGTTCCTCATTGGAGTGAAAGTAGACTGAGGCAAAGAACTGACAGATAAGCTCAGGGTCATAGTCAAGGTGGAAGGATAACACATGCTCAATGCCAAACTGCTCCACCAAGTCCAGAGCCTCTCCAAAGTAGTCACGAAACTTGTCCTTCCTCATGTGATGCATATCAATCCACTTCACCTCCACGTAGGTATTCTGCTTGTTCTTGATGACATCCAGATAGATGTTGGTCTGTTGCTTGTTCCAGAACAGCTCACAGCCTCTGACAGTGGAACGCAGGTGCACATAAGGGTGAAGCTGCCTGAGATGGACATAATCAGCTGGGGCTATCTCATCCATGCCCTTAGCGGGCTCCTTGTGCTTGCTAGCTGAGTGCTTGACATTGCGCTTGGAGGCAGACGAGCCCTCTAGTACTTCACCTGGGTTGCGCAGACGTTTGGAGCTAGTGTCACGACTGGGATTGGACCGGCGAGAGCCACCACCTGAGACACACACGCAAAACACCAAAGACGCGAAAAAGATCAATGCAAAGGCCGCGAAAAAGCACAAGAAACACATAGAAGGCATACGAGAAAGTTGGCATGCGATAGATGTGAGCCACGGTAGAACTGCCACTGTCTGCGGTACTAAAATATTAGTACTGCTCAAAACGCGGTAGTACCGTGCGAGGTCACGGTAGTACCGTGGTTGGAGAGGAAGTAAAATTTTAGTACCGCACAGAGCGCGGTAGTACCGCTCCCGAAGGGTGGTAGTACCGTGCAAGCGGTAGTACCGCGCCAGACGGGCGGTAGTACCGCGTCGTGTCAGATCCAACCGGCGGTTTGAATCTGAAAAAGAACCGCAAAACAATGGCGGTGCTACGATGATCAAATCTAGCGCAAGACAACAAAACAAGTATGAATCCTACGCAGTACCACGTTCCTTCATCCTACTCTTGCAGAGATTAAGCCTAGGAATCTCAAGAACACACAAGCCTCCCCAAAATCTAGAAACACCAAATCCAAAGAACAAGGAGAGGGAGTTGGGTAAAAACCTTGGTCCATAGCAAGAGCACGTGGTGGGGAACGATCCCACCGGACGGAATCACGGGAGGGTACCCGGTGGAGGAGATCCGGCGACGAACGCCGGCTCTGTTATTGAGCGAGGGAGAGAAAGAGGCGATGTGGGGAAAGAACTGCGAATGGGTATGGGGCGTCCTTATCCCCACGGGCCCAAACCGGCGCGGTAGTACCGCGTATCATCGCGGTAGTACTGCTCGGGCGGAAGTACCGCGCCGAGGCGGTAGTACTGCTCAACCAGGCGGCAGTAAAAAATTACTGTAGCGTGGTGATGGTAGTACCGTGCTCCCACGAGCGGTAGTACCATGGCAGGCTGCGGTAGAACCATGGCTGGCCGCAGTAGTACCGTGAACTCAAGACACCGCAAGTTTCAACACGAGGAAAAAGCCTTTGCACGGAAACTTTTCACACACAAGAAACCTCAAGAACACGCACAAGCCGGAGGCAGAGAGACAACAAGAAACCACCAAGAGACAAAGCCTCTCGAGGAGAGAGGGCGGTGGCCGAAGCCACCTATGTTTGAGTTGGATGGTATGGCACCGCAAAGAATTATCCTTGGGCCCATGACCAAAACTCGTCTTTGAAGCACAAGTACCATCAAATATGGCTAATGTGAAAGAGGTGATTGATTTATGCATGATGGGGGGAGGGAGAGTTCATTGAGAGAACAACACTCCCCCTATGTCTATGCCTACACCTAAACTAGACAACACGTTGAGTGTGGTGGGGGGTGTACGGGTTCAAGTCACATTGCTCAAATCAATGATATTTAGCTCATGCCTTAACTCGCGAAATCTTGCTTCATCCAAGGGCTTCGTGAAAATATCTGCAAGGTTATCATGAGTGTTGACATACTTGAGCTCGATCTGCCCTCGCCTAATGTGATCCCGGATGAAGTGATACCGAATCTCAATGTGCTTCATCTTGAAGTGTTGTACCGGGTTGAGAGAAATCTTGATGGCACTTTCATTATCACACCAAAGAGGCACTTTGTCACAAATGACACCGTACTCCTTTAGAGTTTGCCTCATCCATAGGAGTTGAGCACAACAACTACCTGCCGCCACATACTCCGCTTCGGTGGACGAGAGAGACACACAACTTTGCTTCTTGGAAGACCAACTTACCAAAGAGCAACCAAGAAATTGGCACCCTCCGGAAGTGGACTTCCTATCCACTTTGTCCCCCGCCCAATCGGAATCCGTGAAACCTTCAAGCTTGAAATTTGCTCCTCTTGGGTACCATAAGCCAAAGTTTGGGGTATGAGCCAAATATCGAAAGATTCGCTTGACCTCCACATAGTGACTTTCCTTTGGTGCGGCTTGAAACCGTGCACACATCCCCACACTCAACATGATATCCGATCTAGATGCACAAAGGTAAAGCAAGGAGCCAATCATCGAGCGATATACCTTTTGATCCACCACTTTACCATTGGGATCGATTTCAAGTTGGCACTTGGTAGGCATTGGTGTAGAAGCCGGCTTGACATCACTTAGCTTGAATCTTTTAAGCATGTCTTGAGTGTATTTGGCTTGGTTGATGAAGGTTCCTTCTCTTCTTTGTTTGATGTCAAAACCAAGGAAGAACTTCAACTCTCCCATCGAAGACATCTTGAACTTCGAGGTCATGAGAGCGGCAAATTCCTCATTGAAAGCTTTGTTAGGAGAACCAAAGATAATATCATCAACATATAGTTGGCATACAAACAACTCCCCTTTGACCTTCTTAGTAAAAAGAGTGGGATCTATTTGTCCTACTTCAAATCCACGATCTTGTAGCAACTCGGTAAGGTGGTCATACCACGCACGTGGGGCTTGTTTAAGGCCATAGAGTGCCTTATCGAGTTGATACACATGATCCGGGAAGTAGGGGTCCTCGAACCCGGGGGGTTGCTTGACATAAACCAACTCATTAATGGGACCATTAAGAAAAGCACTTTTCACATCCATTTGTTGCAACTTAAAGTTGTGATGGGAAGCATAAGCAATCAACAAACGAATGGATTCAAGACGAGCAATGGGAGCAAAGGTTTCACCGTAGTCGATACCCTCGACTTGGGAGTAGCCTTGTGCTACCAATCTTGCCTTGTTGCGAATGATGTTCCCATGAGCATCTTGCTTGTTCTTGAAGATCCACTTGGTTCCAATGACGTTGTGGTTCCCCGAAGGTCTTGGCACCAATCTCCACACCTTGTACTCGAAGTTGTTGAGTTCTTCATGCATGACATTGAGCCAATCCGAGTCTTCGAGCGCCTCATAGACCTTTTGGGGTTCAACACAAGAGACAAACGCATGATGTTCACAATACTTAGCTAAGTGTCTACGAGTGCTTACCCCCTTTCTTAGGCTTCCAACCACGTTTTCCATGAGATGGCCTTGGGTGGTGAGTTTGGAAGCAATCTTCGCGGCACGACGCTCTAATTCCTCCTCGGGTGTGGAAGGAGGAAGGTTAACTTGATCATCTTGAGCGCCATCTTGAGCTTGCTCATGATCTTGAACTTGCTCGAGGGGGAGAACTTGACCTTAGGCATCATTTAGAGGTTCACCACCATCTTGAGGTTGATCTTGCCCTTGGTCTTGTTCATGAGGGTGAGGGCCTTCACTTTGTTCTTCGGAAGCGTGTGGGTCTTGGGGAGGTGATGGCTCCACTTGAGTGGAGCATTGTCCTTCTCCTTCGGCCACAAGGGGTTCCTCAATGGGTAGGATATGACCAATACCCATTCTTCTTATGGCTTGGGGAGGAATTTCATCACCTACATCACAAGTACCACTTTGCTCCACTTGGGAGCCATTATTTTCATTAAACTCTACGTTACATGTCTCCTCAATGAGTCCGTTGGACTTGTTGAGAACACGGTAAGCATGAGAGTTTGTAGCATAACCAACAAATATGCCCTCATGAGCTCTAGCTTCGAATTTAGACAAACGAACACCTTCCTTGAGAATGAAACACTTACACCCGAACACCCAGAAGTACTTGAGATTGGGCTTGTTCCCGGTGAGTATCTCATACGGAGTCTTGTTCAAGCCTTTGCGGAGATAGAGCCGATTGGATGCATGACAAGCTGTGTTGATGGCTTCGGCCCAGAAGTTGTATGGAGACTTGAACTCCGCCATCATGGTCCTTGCCGCATCCATCAACGTCCGGTTCTTCCTCTCCGCAACACCATTTTGTTGAGGGGTATATGGTGCAGAATATTGATGCTTGATCCCTTCATCACTACAAAACTCATCCAAGGTGTGTTCTTGAACTCGGTGTCGTTGTCACTTCTTATTGTCAAGATCTTTGCATTGTGTTGACGTTGAGCTTCATTTGCAAAGTCGATGACGGTTTGTTGAGTCTCACTCTTCCTCTTGAAGAAGTATACCCAAGTGTATCTTGAATAATCATCCACTATCACCAAGCAATACTTTCTACCCCCAAGACTATCAAAGGATGGGGGCCCAAAGAGGTCCATGTGCAGGAGCTCCAAGGGTCTCTTCGAGTAGATGATAGTCGTGGGAGGGTGAGCCGTCTCATGAAGCTTTCCTTCGATACAAGCACTGCAAACACGATCTTTGGCAAAA
The DNA here is from genome assembly GCF_002162155.2 of Triticum dicoccoides. Taxonomy (NCBI): domain Eukaryota; kingdom Viridiplantae; phylum Streptophyta; class Magnoliopsida; order Poales; family Poaceae; genus Triticum; species Triticum dicoccoides. Next base: position 130,948,057 of record NC_041389.1, read on the forward strand.
CTAACATTCGTTAGTCCATGAACATGGTCCCCCTTGAGAAGACTTTGCAAAGATCTCATATTGACGTGGGCTAAACGGCGATGCCAAAGCCATCCCACATCAACTTTAGCCATTAGGCATGTCGCGGTCTTAGTGGGTTGCTCCGAAAAGTTAACCACATAGAGACCGTTCTCGACATGCCCAACAAAGGCTACTTTAAGAGTCTTGCTCCACAAGAGGGCCACGGTATCAATATCAAAGAAGGTGGCAAAACCCATGAGTGCGAGTTGACTGATGGAAAGTAAATTGAACGCAAGGGACTCAACAAGCATGACTTTCTCGATCGTTAGATCATGAGAAATGACAACCTTGCCAAGACCCAATACCTTAGAATGTGAGGCATCACCCCATTCGACATTGGTGGGCATAGATGGGATCTTGTGCACGTCCACCACCAAGTCCTTGCTCCCAGTCATATGATTTGTTGCTCCACTATCGAGAAACCATGATCCCCCACCGGAAGCAAACACCTACAAGAGATCAATGCTTGGTTTTAGGTACCCATTGAGTAATGGGTCCTTTGATGTTAGTAACAAGGGTCTTAGGAACCCAAATAGACCATTCAATGTACTCATAAGGAGAACCAACAAATTTAGCATAAACATGCCCATCACTAGCACGACACAACACATAAGATGGGTTAAAGTCGCCGGCTTTGTTGGGAGAGATGGCTTTGCGCTCTTTGGCATCACCACTCTTCCCATTGTTCTTCTTCTCTTTAGGAGCACCTTCTCCCTCCTTCACAAAAGTTTGCGTGAGCGGAGGAGGTCAATTGGTCTTGCTCTTCTTCTCCTTGTTCTTCTTCTTGTTCTTGGACTTGGGTGAGAACCCAACTCCCTCCTTGCCCACAACTTCCTTTTGATTGCTCAAAAGGTCATTTAGGTTCTTCTTGCCTTGTATGCATGACACAAGACCTTTCTCGAGTTGTTCCTTCAACTTGGCATTCTCCTCCACTAGATGCACATGCTCACAACATGGGTTAGTAGCATTTGCATTATCAATTAAGACCATGTGAGGAAATGTGGCCTTTTCCTTGGTTAGCTTAACTTGGAGTTGAGCATGAGACTCCTTAAGGGTGGCATGAGCACCTTTCAAGACCTTGTGGGCCTTGTCAAGTACATCAAACTCCTCCGTGAGTCTAACATGATCAACCCCAAGTTTAGCCTTCTCGGAAGCAAGAACACGAGACACAACAAGAGCATGATCAAGATCTTTCTTTAGTTTAGCATGACCATCGTCGTGTGACTCCTCAAGAGCCAAACAATGCTCACGCTCTTCCTCAAGAGCATTAGAGAGATCCGATATCTCATCGGCATAGTCACGACTATGACTTTCCATCTTAGAGATGGTTTCTTCGTGAGCCTTGATCATGTCATTGGCTTCACCAAGTTGTTCTAAGAGAGCAACAAAGTGCTTCTTGGATTTGCCCTTAAGCTTACTCATGAAGGACTCAAATTCATTGATCTCCTCATTAGACCCTTACCATTACCAAAGTCATCCGTTGACGGAGGGTTAGGAATAATGGTGGTTTTGATGTTGGGGGTTACCTTATTGGTGGCCTTAGCCATGAGGCACTTGGCGGTGACGTTCTCGTTAGGTGCATCGAAGAGAGACACCCGGGGAGTTGTGACAATGGCAACGGATGCCCTGGCCATTGTTTCACCGTCTTCATCATCATCGTCATCCTCATGGTATTCTTCTTGAACCACCAACCCGCGAGAAGGAGTCTTCTAGGTGAAGTTGTTCTTGTTGGGGAAGGACTTGGCTTTGTCTTTTCGGATGAACTTGCCACCATTGTCTTCCCGCTTCTCGTAGGGGCAATCCGCAACGAAATGGCTAACATTGCCACAGTTGAAACAAGTTCTAACTCGTTGCTTCCCTTTAAGGCCACTTGAGTTGTTCTTGTTGAAGTTGGGTCTTGTATTCTTCTTACTCCAAGACTGTCTTGAGGCAAGAGCCATGTGCTCATGATAATCATACTTAGTGTCCTCGGGGTTGCTCTCCTCATCTTCCTCTTCTTCTTCTTCTTCCACACTAACCTTGGCCTTCAAGGCAAGATTGGGCTTCTTTGCCCTTTGATAACGGAGCACCACATTGTCGGCGGTCTTGTCCAAGATGCTCATTGCAACAAACTCATCCAACACTTCACCAGAGGTCATGGAGTGGAAGTCCGGTCTTTGGCGAATGACGGAGGACATGGCCTTGTTGTAGGGCATCATGGCCTTGAGGAACTTGCGCTTGATCCAGTTGCCATCCGTGTCCTTGCTCCCATGATCTCGGAGTGCGACTGCGAGTTTGGTCACTCTTCGAAAGAGCTCACGAGGTTCTTCATCCTCTTTCATTGCAAACTCATCGGCTTCATCTTGCACCACTTCATAGTTGGAGTGTTGAATGCTAGCACTTCCTCGATAGAGACGCTCGACACATTCCATGATTCTTTAGCCATGGCATGAGGTCGAAGATGAGGGAGATCTTCGGGAAGGATTGCATCTTGGATGATGAAGAGAGCACTCTCATTGAATTGATTGTCCACTTCTTCTCGAGAGGTGAAGTTTCTTGGATCATGAGGATAGAAACCTTCTTCAATAATTCTCCAAAGGTTAGTGTTCACATGTTTTAAGTGACGCTTGAAGCGATAAAGCCAAGCATCAAAATCTTCATTTTTCACATATTTAGGAGGAGGACCGGCATGATTCAAATGAGTAGAGGGGATCGGTCCTCTATACACCGGGGGTTCCACATTGGCAAAGATGCCGGTGCCATTTCTACCATTAGTAGACAGACCTTTTCACTATTAGCTTCCCCCTTGTCGGGGTTAGCATCCGTCACCTTGTTAATGGGATCACCCACTTTCATCGGCGAGGTAGATAGTTTGAGTCCCTCTAGGAATTCAGAAAACATGCTTTTAACCTCGGCCGTCATGGAGGTTTTCAATGTGTCTAAAGCCACATTGAATTCCTCACGAGAGACCGAGGTTCCCCCTTCGGCCGAAGACGAGACGGGATTCACACCGGAGTGCTCCTCCGCACCATCGTTGGTGTCAACCATACTCTTCGGACGGCAAAGTCCTTAATAAAGAGATGAGGCTCTGATATCAATTGAAAGGATCGATATGGTTGACTAGAGGGGGGTGAATAGGCAACTAACAATTTTTACACTTTTCTTTAACAATTTAAACCTTGCAATGAAATAGGTTGTCTAGATGTGCAACTACGTGGACAACCTATATGATGCAAAGACAATAAGCACACAAGCAAGCAAAGGATATAGCACAAGTGAGCTTGCAAAAGTAAAGGGACAAGATAACCAAGAGTGGAGCCGGTGGAGACGAGGATGTGTTACCGAAGTTCCTTCCTTTTAAAGGGAAGTACGTCTCTGTTAGAGCGATGTGGAGGCACAATGCTCCCCAAGAAGCCACTAGGGCCACCGTAATCTCCTCACGCCCTCACACAATGCGAGATGCCGTGATTCCACTATTGGAGCCCTTGAAGGCGGCAACCGGACCTTTACAAACAAGATTGGGGCTATCTCCACAACACTTGGAGGCTCCCAACAATACCGCGAAGCTTCACCACAATGGAGTATGGCTTCGAGGTGACCTCAACCATCTAGGGTGCTCAACACCCAAGAGTAACAAGATCCGCTAGGGATAAGTGGGGGGAATCAAATATCCTGTGGTGGAAGTGTAGATCGGGCCCTTGTCAGCCAATCCCGAGCAAATCAACAAGTTTGATTGGCTAGGGAGAGATATCGAGCGAAAATGGAGCTTGGAGCAACAATGGAGCTTAGAGGTGGAAGAGGTAGTCAACTAGAGGTAGAAGACGCCCCTTATATAGTCATGGGAAAAATCCAACCGTTATCCACAAGTTCAGCCCGCGACACGCGGTACTACCGCTCCAGGGGCGTGGTACTACCGCGAGGCCGCGCGGTACTACCGTGGCAGACCACGGTACTTCCGTGACATCAGCAGAGGCCGGGACTTGCCTGACTAGGGTGCAGTACTACCGCTTGCGCGGTACTACCGCTCCCCCTTGCGGTACTACCGCAAGGCAGGGAAGCCATGGCCTGCGAAGAGCGCGGATGAAATAAATTACATCCGTGCCTACTTCCGCTGAAATGAGGTGGTACAAAAATCCGACGCGGTACTACCGCTCGCGAGGCGCAGTACTACCGTTGCGGGTGCGGATGTAAAAAATTACATCCACGCCTACTACCGTGACGCTGCGGTACTAGGTAGGAGGGCCACGGTACTACGACTCCTGGGGAGCGGTACTACCGTGGGTCCCCGCGGTACTACCATGCTGGACGAGCGGTACTACCGTGGGTGGCGCGGATGTAAAAAATTACATCCGCCCCTACTACCGTACCGAAGAGGCACTAGGCCCGGGAGCCGCGGTACTACAGCTCAAGAGGAGCGGTACTACCATGGTCCACAGCAGTACTACCGCTGGTACTTGCGGTACTACCACAAGTACATCAGTAGTCGCCAGATTTCAGCACAACCAAGATAACGAAGGGAAGCTCCAAAGTGCAAGGAAAGGTAGGACAAGTGTACGTGTTGATTCCACCCAAACCTTTCCGACGCAGACCCCCTCTTAATAGTATAGCTCTCCTACGACTCAAATCCACCAAAGAGAAACATAGAACAACGCCGACTTCAATAGTCTCCGAGGGGCACCGAATCGTCTCGTGCCTAGTGATGAAGTATCTGAGAAACTCAAGGCACACGATTAGTCCGCAAAAGCATTGTCATCAATCACCAAAACACCTAAGGGATAAATATGTCCTGACAGTAGGAGTTAACCATCGCGCGATCCCGACCTCCACTCATAAGGAAGGCAATCGAAGAACACCCCATGCTTCAAATTTGTCACACAACGTTCACCATACGTGCATGCTATGGGACTTGCCAACTTCAACACAAGTATTTCTCAATTTCATAATTACCCATCTAGCATCACTCTAACATTACCATCCTCATATCTCAAAACAATCATCAAGTATCAAACTTCTCATAGTATTCAATGCACTTTATATGATAGTTTTTATTATACCTATCTTGGATGCTCATCATATTAGGAGTAAAATTTTAACCAAATCAATTACCATGCTGTTCTAAAGGACTCCCAAAATAATATAAGTGAAGCATGAGAGATCAATAATTTCTATAAAATAAAACCACCGCCGTGCTCTAAAAAGATATAAGTGAAGTACTAGAGCAAAATTATCTAGCTCAAATGATATAAGTGAAGCATGTAGAGTATTCTAATAAATTCTGATTCATGTGTGTCTCTCCCAAAAGGTGTTTACATCAAGGATGATTGTGGTAAACTAAAAAGCAAATACTCAAATCATACAAGATGCTCCAAGCAAAACACATATCATGTGGTGAATAAAAATATAGCATCAAGTAAAGTTACCGATGGACGAAGACGAAAGAGGGGATGCCATCCGGGGCATCCCCAAGCTTAGGATCTTGGTTGTCCTTTAATATTACCTTGGTTTGCCTTGGGCATCCCCAAGCTTAGGCTCTTGCCACTCCTTATTCTATAGTCCATCGAATCTTTACCCAAAACTTGAAAACTTCACAACACAAAACTCAACAGAAAACTCGTAAGCTCCGTTAGTATAAGAAAATAAAACCACCACTTAGGTACTGTTGTGAACTCATTCTAAATTCATATCGGTGTAATATCTACTGTATTCCGACTTCTCTATGGTTCGTACCCTCCGATACTACTCATAGATTCATCAAAATAAGCAAACAACACAATGAAAACAGAATCTGTCAAAAACAGAACAGTCTGTGGTAATCTGTATCATTCGAATACTTCTGTAACTCCAAAAATTCTGAAATAAATTGGTAGACCTGAGTAATTTGTCTGTTAATAATATTCAAAAAGAATCAACCTAAAATCACTCTCCAGTAAAAAAAACGCAGCTAATCTCGTGAGTGCAAAAGTTTCTGTTTTTTACAGCAAGATCACAAAGACTTCACCCAAGCCTTCCCAAAGGTTCTACTTGACACAAACACTAATTAAAACATAAAAACACACCTAAACAGAGGCTAGATGAATTATTTATTACTAAACAGTAACAAAAAATCAAGGAACGAAAATAAAATTGGGTTGCCTCCCAACAAGCGTTATCGTTTAACGCCCCTAGCTAGGCATGATGATTTCAATGATGTTCACATAAAAGATAAGAACTAAAACATAAAGAGAGCATCATGAAGAATATGACTAGCACATTTAAGTCTAACCCACTTCCTATGCATAGGGATTTTGTGAGCAAAAAAATTATGGGAACAATAATCAACTAGCATAGGAAGGCTAAACATGCATAACTTCAAAACTTTAAGCACATAGAGAGGAAACTTTAAATTATTGCAATTCATACAAGCATATATTCCTCCCTCATGATAATTTTCAGTAGCATCATGAATGAATTCAACAATATAACCATCACATAAAGCATTCTTTTCATGATCTACAAGCATAGAAAGTTTACTACTCTCCACATAAGCAAATTTCATCTCATGAATAGTAGTGGGAGCAAACTCAACAAAATAATTATCATGTGAGGCATAATCCAATTGAAAATTGAAATCAAGATGACAAGTTTCATGGTTATCTTTATTATTTATAGCATATGTGTCATCACAATAATCATCATAAATAGGAGGCATGCTTTCATCATAATAAATTTGCTCATCAAAACTTGGGGGACAAAACATATCATCTTCATCAAACATAGCATCCCCAAACTTGTGGCTTTGCATATCATTAGCATCATGGGTATTCAAAGAATTCATACTAACAACATTGCAATCATGCTCATCATTCACATATTTTATGCCAAGCATTCTATGTAATTCTTCTTCTAGTACTTGAGCACAATTTTCCTTCCCATCATTTTCAAGAAAGGCATTAAAAAGATGAAGCATATGAGGCAACCTTAATTCCATTTTTGTAGTTTTCTTTTATAGACTGAACTAGTGATAAAACAAGAAACTAAAAGATTCGATTACAAGATCTAAAGATACACCTTCAAGCACTCACCTCCCCGGCAATGACGCCAGAAAAGAGCTTGATGTCTACTACACAACCTTCTTCTTGTAGACGTTGTTGGGCCTCCAAGCGCAAAGGTTTGTAGGACAGTAGCAAATTTCCCTCAAGTGGATGACCTAAGGTTTATCAATCTATGGGAGGCGTAGGATGAAGATGGTCTCTCTCAAACAACCCTGCAACCAAATAACAAAGAGTCTCTTGTGTCCCCAACACACCCAATACAATGGTAAATTGTATAGGTGCACTAGTTCGGCGAAGAGATGGTGATACAAGTGCAATATGGATGGTAGATATAGGTTTTTGTAATCTGAAAATATAAAAACAACAAGGTAACTAATGATAAAAGTGAGCGTAAATGGTATTGCAATGCTAGGAAACAAGGCCTAGGGTTCATACTTTCACTAGTGCAAGTTCTCTCAACAATAATAACATAATTGGATCATATAACAATCCCTCAACATGCAACAAAGAGTCACTCCAAAGTCACTAATAGCGGAGAACAAACGAAGAGATTATTGTAGGGTACGAAACCACCTCAAAGTTATCCTTTCTGATCAATCTATTAAAGAGTCCGTAGTAAAATAACATGAAGCTATTCTTTCCGTTCGATCTATCATAGAGTTTGTACTAGAATAACATCTTAAGACACAGATCAACCAAAACCGTAATGTCACCTAGATATTCCAATGTCACCTCAAGTATCCGTGGGCATGATTATACGATATGCATCACACAATCTCAGATTCATCTATTCAACCAACACAAAGTACTTCAAAGAGTGGCCCAAAGTTTCTACCGAAGAGTCAAGACGAAAACGTGTGCCAACCCCTATGCATAAGTTCACAAGGTCACTAAACCCGCAAGTTGATCACCAAAACATACATCAAGTAGATCACGTGAATATCCCATTGCCACCATAGATAAGCACACGCAAGACATACTATCACGCCCAATATGCGACCCTATCCAAAAGGAACTCGAAGGTCCCACCAAGGATAGACCCGCATATTGAAACGCTTTTGCAAGGTGGATATCATTACATCAACATTACATAATAGATGGGGATACATACAAGAGGCATACAATGCCACACGAATACAATATCACAATACATCAGAGCATCATCCGACTACGGATGAATCACAAACAGAAACTCAAACGACATCCACCCTGCTAGCCCAGGCTGCCAACCTGGAACCTATCCCCTGATCGAAGAAGCAGAAGAAGAACTCAACGCAAGCATCGCTCTCGCATCATGATCATCGCACAACCTGTACCTACAACTGTTGTTGTAGTAATCTGTGAGCCACGAGGACTCAGCAATCCCATTACCATGGGTATCAAGACTAGCAAAGCTTAAAGGGAAAGGAAGGGGTAAAGTGGTGAGGCTACAGCAGCGACTAAGCATATATGGTGGCTAACATACGCAAATAAGAGCGAGAAGAGAGCAAAAGGAACGGTCGTGAAGCTAGCAATGATCAAGAAGTGATCCTGAACTCCTACTTACGTCAAACATAACCCAGAAACCGTGTTCACTTCCCGGACTCCGCCGAGAAGAGACCATCACGGCTACACACGCGGTTGATGCGTTTTAATTCGGATCTGGTGTCAAGTTATCTACAACCAGACATTAACAAATTCCCATCTGCCTATAACCGCAGGCATGGCTTTCGAAAGATTATACCCTGCAGGGGTGTCCCAACTTAGCCCATGACAAGCTCTCGCGATCAATGAAGGAATAGACCTTCTCCTAGGAAGACCCGATCAGACTCGGAATCCCGGTTTACAAGACATTTCGACAATGGTAAAACAAGACCAACAAAGCCGCCCGATGCGCCGACAATCCCGATAGGAGCTGCACATATCTCGTTCTCAGGGCAACACCGGATGAGACATCCTACGAGTAAAACCAGCCCTCGAGTTGCCCCGAGGTGGCCCCGCAGTCTACTCGGTTCGGACCAACACTTAGACAAGCACTGGCCCGGGAGGGGGGGGCTAAAATAAAGATGACCCTTGGGTTGGCCGACCCAAGGGAAAGGGTAGGTGGTGGTGAGGCAAATGGTAAAACCAAGGTTGGGCCTTGCTGGAGGAGTTTTATTCAAAGCGAACTGTCGAGGGGGTCCCATAAATCACCCGACCGCGTAAGGAACGCAAAATCCAGGAACATAACACCGGTATGATGGAAACTAGGGCGGCAAGAGTGGAACAAAACACTAGGCAAAAGGCCGAGTCTTCCACCCTTTACCAAATATATAGATGCATTAATAATATAAGAGATATTGTGATATCCCAACCAAAATCCTGTCCACCATGGAGAAATCTTCAACTTCACCTGCAACTAGCAACGCTATAAGAGGGGCTGAGCAAAGCGGTAACATAGCCAAACAACGGTTTGCGTAGGAAAGGTGTCAAAGGTTAGAGGTTCATGGCAATATGGGATGGCTGGATAAATAGATGATAGGTAGCGCAGCAAAGCGATAGAACGAAGCAACTAGCATAGCAATGATAGTAGTGAGATCCAGGGTAGTGGTCATCTTGCCTGAAATCCCGCAAGGAATAAGAACGAGTCCATGAAGAAGATGAACGGATGAAGCCGAACCAAGCGTAGACGAACGAATCCTCACGATCGCAATGAAACAGGAACTATCGAAAAGAAGCACACAACATGGTAAACACACCACACATGAACAAGGCATGATGCACACACGAGCATGATGCATGACAAAGCTACATGAAGCTACTCATGGCAAGGGATGATGCAAAGAAGAGCAACACATCAAAGCAAGTTTAAATGAGGCCGGGAACAACATATAACAATTCCGGTAAGTCCTCATATGCATATTTCGAAATTGGTCCAGATCTGAATAAACCTTATGTTCAAGTTGTTAAACAGCAAGTTTAAGATGCACAAAGATGATCTACACGAGATTCTAGTCAAGTTACATATAAAGTTCATTTAGTTCGGAGCTACGGCCTAGAAGATATGAGCAAAACAAGTTAAACATGGCATTGATGCAAAATGCACCCAAACATCAAGCAAACACCTCAAAACATGGATGCAACATGATAATATGAAACTACATGCAATTCTAAGCAAGTTTCATATAGAGCACACTCAAAACGGAGCAACGGTTCAACACACACACACTATACAAGTTATAGCAACAATCTGTCCAAAACAGCAACTAGGCATATTGCAAGCATCAAAACAACATGCTATAGCATCTCAACATGAGAACAAAAGGCATGGGCATGATGTACAGGTAAAGCACAACAAAACATGAACACTGAGCTATTTTCAGAAATCACTAGAACATGCTCAAACACACATGGTAAGATTGTAAGTTATTACAATTCAGACTTTGCAGAAAATAACATCACGATGCAATGTTCAGAGCTATCAAACAACATGTTACATGAACTTATCATGGCAAACAAAGGCATGGCATGAATCTACTAAATGCATAGACCAAAAGTCCCTTAGTGACCATAAGCCAAAAAGGATCAGAAAATATGATGGCACCCACGTAAACATAGCAAGTTATTATTACAGATTCAAACATGGCAGGAACATAATTATGAAGGCATGTAGATGAGCTTGTGTAACTCACTACAGAGCAATATATAGCATGGCAAGGTACCCAACAGTAAGAAGACATGTTTGTGAAGCTAAGCATGGCAATAGCATGGAACAGTAGCAAAACACATGGGAACAAGTGAACTTAATGTTAACAGGCTAACAACAACATTTTGAAGCAACTTTGGAGCAAGATATGAACAAGCTACAGCAACCTATAAATGCAACCAGGGGCATGGATGGATAGAGGATGACATGTAGAACAAAACATGTTTATAGAGCATCTCTAGATTATGCATAGAATGATTAGTAGCAACATGTTTATATAGCATCACGAAATAACAGATTCAGCCTAGCAAAACAGCAACATCATGAAGCCTACTTAACAAGCTCGATTCACTCACCACAAGTCATTTCATGACAAGATAAGCATAGCATCATCAAGAAGACATATTTTTGAAACAAACCAAGTCAAGAACAAGTCCATAGCATGCAAGGATCAACTATAGCAAGCTTGGCCAAATTGAATAACATGTAAACAATCTACCAGGAAACATTTTGAAGCAAAAGTAGAGCACGAAAATGACATGCTAGACTAGTCCATAATTGCAACAAAGGGCATAAATGGATAGACAATAACCACATGTTCAAAACACCCTTACTGAAGTATCTCAAAATATGCATAGATATCTCTGTAGCATCAAGTTTACATGGCATCAAAATAACAACAGAACAGGGACTAAAAACAGCAACATCACGATGCCTAGTTTGCATGCTTGTGCTAGTCACCACATTGATCACAAAAATACATGGTAAGCACCTCTGTAAAGAAGACATGGCATAGTTCAAAATACATGAAGACATCAACCTCATAGGATGCACACATCAATCATGGCAAAAATGACAAAAGAGCTCGTTCTAACAGTTTCAGTAGATTAACATTATGAAGCACTCTTACAACGATGATTCAGGCATCAAGATGACCTCAAATGAATATGATGCAATGGAATGAAATGATGTACTCGTCGAGGCGAACAATTTGACATATAATACGCACGAAATGGAGCTACGGATGCAGAGATACGACATGACGAACATGGCATGAAAATTACTGAAACTAGGGACTCGGCAGTTTCCAGAGGGGGGAAAGTCAACCTTCGACACGGACTCCGAGGCAGGCCGGAGAAGATCGCCGGAGAGGCTGACGGAGATGAGGGAGATACTCGGGGGGTCAGAGGAGGCGAGGGAGAGGCCAGGCGGCGCGGCGATGCGGTGGCCGGCGGCGAGGAGGCCGGACGCGGGGGCGCCGGAGCGGACGGCGGCGGAGGAGAGCGGCGCCGGCGGCGAGCTGCGGCCGCGGGACGCGCGCTGGAGAGGCGCCGGAGGCGGGAAGGAGGGCCGGGGAGGGGAGTCCCGACCGGACCTGGGCGGCGCCGGCCCGGATCCGACGCGGGCGGCGACGGGCGGCGGGTCTGTGGGGGCGGGGCGGC
>NC_041389.1:130960638-131006126 GCF_002162155.2 Triticum dicoccoides
GGCGGGCGAAGGCGCACGGGCGGGCGGAGGCGGCAGGCGAGCCGCGCGGGCCCGGCTCGGGCCCTGCGGGCCGGCGGCGCGGACGGCGGCGGGAGGCCACATGGCGCGATGCCACTGGCTCCGGGCGGCGGCGCAGATGCATCCGGCGGGATCGGACATGTCCGGGCGCGGAGAGGGGAAAACGCTAGGGTTAGGGTAGGAAACATCCGCGAATTTGGATGGGGAGGACGTTTTTATAGGTGGAGGGAGCTAGGAGAGTCCAAATGAGGAGCGGTTTTCGGCCACGCGATCGTGATCGAATGACCGAGAGCATGGAGGGGAGTTAGATGGGTTTTGGGCCAGTTTGGAAGGGATGTTGGGCTGCAAAGAGAGAGGGGCTTTGCGGTTACCCGGTTAACCGTTGGAGTACCAAACGACCTCCGAATGGCACGAAACTTGACAAGCGGTCTACCGGTGGTATACCAAGGCGACTTGGCAAGCCTCGGGCCATTTCGAGAAAGTTTAACACCCGCTCACAATGAGAGACGAAAGAGGAACGCCGGAGGGCATAGGAGCGCCGGATTGCAAAACGGACAATGGTGAAAAGGCTCAGATGCATGAGACGAACACGTATGCAAAATGAAATGCACAAGGTGACATGATAAAATGTAACACGCAAGCAAATGACATGGCAACAAAGACGAATAACTGGCAGACACCTGGCGCATCGGATCCAGGGCGTTACACATACATCAAGTGTTCTCAAATCCTTAAAGTCTCAATCCGATAAGATAACTTCAAAGGGAAAACTCAATCCATTACAAGAGAGTAGAGGGGGAGAAACGTCATAAGATCCAACTATAATAGCAAAGTTTGCGATACATCAAGATCGTGCCATATCAAGAACACGAGAGAGAGAGATAGAGAGAGAGAGAGAGATCAAACACATAGATACTGGTACATACCCTCAGCCCCGAGGGTGAACTACTCCCTCCTCATCATGGAGAGCGCCGGGATGATGAAGATGGGCACCGGTGAGGGATCCCCCCTCCGGCAGGGTGCCGAAACAGGGTCTCGATTGGTTTTTGGTGGCGACAGAGGCTTGTGGCAGCGGAACTCCTGATCTAGGTTATTTTCTGGAGGTTTCAGTTTTTATAGGAATTTTTGGCGTCGGGAATAAGTCAGGGAGGTCTCTGGGCTGTCCACGAGATAGGGGGCGCGCCCAGCAGGGTGGGCGCGCCCCTACCCTCGTGGGCAGCCCGGGACTCTTCTGGCCCAACCCTTTCGCTCCAGGGGCTTCTTTTGGTCCATAAAAAATCATCAAAAATTGGCACGTCAATTGGACTCCATTTGGTATTACTTTTCTGTAAAACTCAAAAACAAGGAGAAAACAGAAACTGGCACTGGGCTCTAGGTTAATAGGTTAATCCCAAAATTCATATAAAATAGCATATAAATGCATATAAAACATCCTAGATGGATAATCTAATAGCATGGAACAATAAAAAAATATAGATACGTTGGAGACGTATCACCCGCCTCGCCGGAGCCGTCGCCGTCAAGCTCGATCCCGCCGTCGCCGAATCGGTATAAAAACCGAACCAAACCCCTTTTTTCGGTTTTCGTATTAGATTGGTTTTATTTTTTTATTAGTATAATTATCGAACGTTCACTTGTTTGTCTTCTGTAGGGAAGGAATTCATTAGATTAGGTTCTGGAGCGAAGTTCGTTCGATAGGATTTTTCTTTTTATTTTAGTTTTCGCCCAGGGACCTACCCGGGAATATTTTCTTCGGAGATTAGCCCCTGATCTTAAAACTAGCACAACTTTTAGCTCGTTTGTCCAAATTAGACGAAACCAATGCCTAAATCTTTAGAGCGATCCCATCTATCGAGTAAACCAACTTGAACACGATTTTGACAATTTAAAATTTGAGTTTAGTTCAGATTAGAATTTGATCTTGTTTTGTTCGTATCTTGAGTTTCGTAGCTCCGTTTGAGTTGATTCTTTTTGCAAATCGTAGCTAATCACATGTACCTACTGTTAAGATCTAATCCACATAAATTTAGTGCTGTTAGAATTTGTTTTCTGTTTGATTAATTATTTTCTTGTTTTCAAGTTCTTTGGATCTTTTATTCGTTTTCTCTTTGCATCGTTTGCTTGATTGCTTATGTATGCTATTGTTTGTCTACGCTAGATTTTCCAGAGTGCGAAGCTTGTTACTACGAATCTCTAGAGTTTTCCGATCGTCAGCAAGGAAAGCTACACTTTGATCATAGTTTTCAATACCCAGTTTTTACTATGCATTAGTTTTGCCCCTCAAGTATTTGCATGAGTAGGATTGGGAACATGTGGTTTGGTTGTAGTACTTGAGGTAGGAAACTATTACCTTTGATCATCCCGGGAATATACGTTATGCTCAATTATTGCTTAGCCATGCTCGTAGACGGGGATTGGATCATGATGTACACGGAAGTTGTGAGAGATAATAATTTTGGATAACATTAAGGTGGCAATTTTAATACACATCTGGGTGGATTGGTTGGGGCACCTGGAGAAACCAGTGCTTGCCCATGGGAATCCTGGAGTACCCATGAGATTTTCCCTCGGTTTGCCACCCAGGCTCAAAGGGATCATATAATATTTCATGCCTAGAAACTTCCGTTTGCAGCCACAAGCCATTATGGGCTCTGGCATAGTTGAGTAAGTTGTGTGAGCTCTTGAAGAGGTGGACTAGCAGATGTAAGGGAAAGTAGGTGTACCGGTCTACCCAGAGTAGAGAGTTAATGCTTCAGAAAGACTATGTCTCAATCTTCCGATCATGGATGCAGTCGAGTCTTGTGGGGAAAAGTGCGACACCTCTGCAGAGTGTACAAACTAATCATGGCTAGCCATGTCCCCAGTTATGGACATCTTGAGTATCTAGAAGTGGATATTATTGTTAATCTCATCATTCTCTAATTAATGAATTGGGTTTAATGATGATACTTGGTTAATTGTGGGATTTGAGTTAGAGGAACCTTCTCAAATATTGGTATAACTTTGTAGTAAATAAAATTTATTCCTTTGTTGTAGGGAAAAATTAGCTTTATGCAAAACATTAAACTTAGAGCCTCCAACCAGCCAAATATGCATGTAGATATAGTTTCTTTGCATTCATTTGCTCTACAGTGTAACTATGCCAGCATATTCCATGTGCTGACCTACACGGCTGCAACATCTCCTGTTGCAGACTTTACCGACGAAGAATAAGGTGCGATAGGTCGTTGTCATGCACTCAGCTATGCCGTTGGAGTTGATGGACTCATTTATCTTCGAAGCTTCCGTAGTAATTTTTCTTAGATGGCCTTCAGCCATATTATTCATGCAATAAATACTCTTTATGAGGACTCGACATAATAAGTGTGTGATTGAACTCTATTATAATTTCTCGAGTACTGTGTGTATCAGCATACCAATCTAGGGATGACACTTAAGCACAAAGCCTTCAGTCCATTGGGATCATGGTCTCTACATAGGGCGTGTCTGGTTCAAGTTGTGAACATTAGCTGCATTGCATACACATCATAGTCCAGCCTGGTTGAGCAAAAACAGCCCCAAATGCGTCATCTACAAGTTGTTTGGTTGCTTGCATACAGGGTCCCTGCATTAGGTAATACGCAAGTAAACTTTGTTTGGTTGCCTGCATTGGCCCAAGCGGCACATGAACATGGCGTGTGGTTGCATACGGTGTACATGGTGTGCTTACCTTGTACCCTAGTTGGTGAGCTTACCCACAATGATCACACCTAGCACACCAATGCCACATCACAGCAATGGCGATGAACTTAGCAAAGATGATGAAGTTCTTCAGCTTCAGCCCAAACTGACAATCCACCTTAGCACCTTCCACTTTGATCCAACCTTGCCACTGTCAACACTACTGCCTCCGTGCTTTTGCACCCAGTCGGAGTAAGCTTGTTTTGCTGTCTGCCTAGTCTTGAACCCTCTATGGCTGTTGTTGCTACACGATGCCACTTGTGCACTGTCTTCCCATGAACTGTAAACCCCTGGAGCCTTACCGATGAACACGGCATACCACTTTCCCTAGCAATGCACAAAATCAAGAGTTGAAGCAGCAAATCAATGGAGCACACAAGTAGCAAGCAAAGTAGCACACAAACAACAATGGAGTAGAAGAGAAGAAGTAAAGCATGCATGATCATACGGCATAGCAAGTTCTACCTAGCACTACCATGGTGTTCTCCTACCACCACATCCAAAAGAGGGTATCGTTCTACCACCACAAGTTCACCATCATCGTGAGGGGTTAGTATGTACCACCTCACCAAAATATACAGACCATCAAATAGTTTTCTAGCCCTAGCTACACAAGATGTACGTCGTCATCATCATCATCGCCATCGTCGCCACCGCCATCGCCGTCGGGGATCATGCACGCTCACAGGTAGCACTACTCTAGTAGTAGTGCTTGCCCAGCTAGCTCCTGAGCCACATCACCCTGTGAGCGTCTGCCATGGCAATGAACCCAACACCCTGGGCCTTTTGTCAAGCAGGTGGCTGAGAGCTGTCATGAAAGCTTCATCGCTGAAGCCACCCTAGGTCATGGCAGTGCCATACAGGTCATGGTGGATGTCGAGGGGCTTGCACTCCCTGATGGTTGTTGCCACCTCCTTCACTGCCTCAGTCATGCTGCAAAAGACATTGATCTCCTCCTCCATCAGGCCTCCTCTCTTCCTCTTCCTATCATGGACGGGGTCAAAGGGCTTGTCGAAGGGCTTCTCGAAGGGCTTGTCATGGACATCAAGGACCTCGACGTCTGGGGTCCCAGGGAAGTCTGGCATGGGAGAACCAAGAGGCTCCCCTGAGCCCATGGCATGCTTCCCAGTTGCCAGCCCGAAGGAGAAGATGTGTTGGATCTGGTTGTAGTTCTATATGGGTGTGTTGAGGAACTCAGCGTCCCTTGGGTGGTCCTAAGAATGAAACACAAGTGTTGTTAGTTGCGATTAGGAGTAGGCAATGGTGGACAGTATGAAAAGGAAGAGGTTGTGAGCTAACCGCGACATGGCCGGCGTAGTGCTCTGCCTCTAGAACTATGGAGCAAGTGTTCTCATCCCATGAGGCACCGCTAAGGTCTCTCAGCTTGGACACTTGGATCCATCGACCTCTCCACTTCCTCAGGTGGTTGTACACCTGGGTGGCGGACACCTCCTGCCCATAGAACTCGAACACCTGTTTTGCAACGGTGTTCAAGTGCACCTCCTTGAAGGCCTTGTCAGTCCTAACTCCACTAGATATGAGCTCACACATCTTGTTCAGCACGAACGTAGACATGAACGGCTGCCACTTCATGTTGTTCGACCTTCCATCCTTCTTTTCCTTTGTTGTTGCTACCTTGAGTGCAGCGGCAGCAGCAGCAGCAGGAGTTTGCTCAACGAGCACTACTGGTACATAGACAGAATCAGACGTGAGCACCTCTAAATCAGGTGCCATCTCGGACATAGGTTGCGAGTCCTCGACAAATGATGGAGCAAATGGGTTGTCGGACATGACAAGGGCCTGACTAAGATCTTGTGTCTGTGTGGTCATGTCCTACAATCGTAGCATGCATTGACAATAAGAATATCACACAACATACTGGACAATCCATGAAAACAGGAGCATACATGTACATGGTTCATCACTATCATACCAAGCACATGCTTCATCACTATCATACTAAGAACATGCTCATCGCTATCATACTAAGCATATTGGATAATCTATGAGCAGGAACATACATCTACAACAAACAGCATGCTACAAATGGACCACCAATAGTTACAAATCACATATCTAAGCACGAATCAACACAAGCACAAGGTTCAACTTCAAACTCTACTACTAATCTAGCCTACCACATGCTTAAACATCTAACCCTACCACAAATTGCAACCGCAGCATAGCAATCAACCATATGAGCTCACAGATCAAAGCACTAATCAACCATGCATCTACAACAAACCCTAGCTGCAGCTCAGATCTAGCTAGAAGGAACAAAGAGAAAGGGGGATTGGACTCACAGAGGCCATGGCTGCGGCTCGAGGACGAGGGGGGAACGGTCGTAGAAGATCACCGTCGACCGGTGAAGGATCGCCGATGCCGTGGATCACCGGCTGATGAAGATGCACCGCTTACCTACTCGTTGGTGCCGATGCGCGTCGGTGGGAAAGCTCGAAAGGGGGAAGAATGGTGGCGGGAATTGGGGCAGTGAGGGAGGGGGCTAAATAGGGGCGGACTCGGTGGGAGGTGAGCCGAAATCATCCCGCCGTTTTTTCTGCAACGCAGACGAGCTCACGCCATCTCCCTGGTCGCACGAGGAGAGAAACGTGTTGCCCTCCACTGCGTCGCTCGAGCCAGGCTCGCGAGCTACTGCCGATTCGGGTGTTTCCCCTGGGCCTGGCCTGGAGGTGCTTTAAGGTTCATGCCATGCGGTCCGCACAGTAAGCAAGCAACCAAACGGGCCACTTTCTTCCCGCGCGGGCCAGGCTGGGCCATATGCAGGCAACCAAACACGCCCTAATACTACTGTATAGTGTGTCACTAGCTTCAATATTATCCATTGGATATGTGATACGTCTCCAACGTATCTATAATTTTTGATTGTTCCATGCTATTATATTTCCCCCCTTTTGGATGTTTATGGGCTTTATTTTACACATTTATATCATTTTCAAGACTAACCTACTAACCGGAGGCCCAGCCCGTATTGCTGTTTTTTTTGCCTATTTCACTATTTCGAAGAAAATGAATATCAAACGGAGTCCAAACGGAATGAAACCTTCGGGAGCGTGATTTTTGGAACGAACGTGATCCAGAGGACTTGGAGTGCAAGTCAAGAAGCAATCGAGGCGGCCAGGAGATAGGAAGGCGCGCCCACCCCTCCTAGGCGGACCCCTTGTCTCCTAGGCCCCTCGAGTGACCGCCGACGTACTTCTTCCTCCTATATATACCTACGTACCCCGAAAACATCCAGGGAGCCAACGAAAAACAATTTCCACCGCCGTAACCTTCTGTATCCGCGAGATCCCATCTTGGAGCCTCCGCCGGCGCTCTGCCGGAGGGGGAATCGACCATGGAGGGCTTCTACATCAACACCACAACCCTTCCGATGAGTTGTGAGTAGTTTACCACAGACCTTCGGGTCCATAGTTATTAGCTAGATGGCTTCTTCTCTCTTTTTGGATCTCAATACAATGTTCTCCCCCTCTCTTGTGGAGATCTATTTGATGTAACTCTTTTTGCGGTGTGTTTGTCGAGATCCGATGAATTGTGGGTTTATGATCAAGTTTATCTATGAGAAATATTTGAATCACTTCTGAATTCTTTTATGTATGATTGAGTTATATTTGCAAGTCTCTTCGAATTATTAGTTTGGTTTGGCCTACTAGATTGATCTTTCTTGCCATGGGAGAAGTGCTTAGCTTTGCGTTCAATCTTGCGGTGTCCTTACCCAGTGACAGAAAGGGTTGCAAGGCACGTATTGTATTGTTGCCATCGAGGATAAAAAGATGGGGTTTATATCATATTGCTTGAGTTTATCCCTCTACATTATGTCATCTTTCTTAATGCGTTACTCTGTTGTTATGAACTTAATACTCTAGATGCATGCTGGATAGCGGTCGATGTGTGGAGTAATAGTAGTAGATGCAGGCAGGAGTCGGTCTACTTGTCACGGACGTGATGCCTATATACATGATCATGCCTAGATAATCTCATAATTATTCGCTTTTCTATCAATTGCTTGACAGTAATTTGATCACCCACCGTAATACTTATGCTATCTTGAGAGAAGCCACTAGTGAAACCTATGGCCCCCGGGTCTATATTTTATCATATAAGCTTTCAATCTACTTTTATTTGCATCTTTACTTTTTGCATCTATATTATAAAATACCAAAAATATATTGATCTTATCATACTATCTCTATCAGATCTCACTTTCGCAAGTGGGCGTGAAGGGATTGACAACCCCTTTATTGCGTTGGTTGCGAGTTCTTTGTTTGTTTGTGTATGTGCGTGGGACTTTTGAGGAGCCTCCTACTGGATTGATACCTTGGTTCTCAAAAACTAAGGAAAATACTTACGCTACTATTGTTGCATCACCCTTTCCTCTTAAAGGAAAACCAACGCAAGCTCAAGACGTAGCAAGAAGGATTTCTGGCGTCGTTGCCGGGGAGGTCTTCGCTCCAGTCAAGACATACCAAGTACCCATCACAAACTCATCTCCCTCGCATTTACATTATTTTCCATTTGCTTCTCGTTTTCCTCTCCCTCATTTCACCCTTGCCGTTTTATTTGCCCTCTCTTTCCCAATCTTCTTCTCTCTTTCGTTTGCCTTGTCGTTATGGCTAGTCCCTTATCCGCTCCTATGTCTCCCGAGTTTGAAGTTCTTCACTTCAAGCAAAGGCAAGGAGAAAACTTAAAAGATGCTTGGTATAGGATGATGGAATCTTATCGCAAGTGCACCCTTGAGGTGAACTTTAGAATTCTTCTTCGCAATTTTTATGTTGGGTTAAATATGACGCATAGACAACTCTTGGATTGCATTGCCAAGGGAAATTTTATTGAAATTGATCCTAGTATTGCGCATGAAATTATAGAGGGAATAGTGGGAAAACTACCTCAAAAGGGAGGACCACATCCTACCCAAGAATAAACACAAGTGTTTGGGAAGATTTGTGAAGTAACAAAAATATTACAAAAGTCTCTTGAGCCTCTTAAAAGTGTTAGCGGAAATCTTCACCGCATGAATATGTTGATTACTCTTTGCAATAAGTGGTTGGATTCTTTAGATCTAAATATTTCCGAGTATGAAGGGAAACGTAAAGAACCTCCCGGATTCGAGCATGACTCCGCTAAAAAACTGAAAATTAAGATGGCACTACTTAGATCTATCTTCGCTTTTATGCCTAGCTAGGGGCGTTAAACGATAGCGCTAGTTGGGAGGCAACCCAATTTTATTTGTGTTTTTTGTTTTTGTTTATGTTTAGTAATAAATTTTGTATCTACCTTCTATTTAGATGTGTTTTTATGTTTTAATTAGTGTTTGTGCCAAGTAGAACCTATAGGATAACCTACGGTGATAGTTAATTTGATTCTGCTGAAAAACAGAAACTTAGCGCGCACGAAATTAGTTTTGTTAAATCACAGAAACGTTCTTTTGTGTTGACTAATTTTGCTGCTGATCAATAGACAAATTTCCCAGGACTTCCTATTTTGTTAGGATTTTTAAAGTTCCAGAAGTTTGCATTAGTTACAGATTTCTACAGACTGTTCTGTTTTTGACAGATTCTGTTTTTGTGTGTTGTTTGCTTATTCTGATGCATCTATGGCTAGTATTAAGTGGTATGAACCATAGAGAACTTGGAATACAGTAGGTTTACCACCAAAATAAATAAATAATGAGTTAATTACAGTCCCTTATGTGGTGGTTTTGTTTTCTTTCACTAACGGAGCTTATGAGATTTCCTATTGAGTTTTGTGTTGTGAAGTTTTCAAGTTTTGGGTAAAGATTTGATGGACTATGGAATAAGGAGTGGCAAAAGCCTAAGCTTGGGGATGCCCATGGAACCCCAAGATATTCAAGAATAGCCAAAAGCCTAAGCTTGGGGATGCCCCGGGAAGGCATCCCCTCTTTCGTCTTCGTTCATTGGTAACTTTACTTGGAGCTATATTTTTATTCGCCACATGATATGTGTTTTGCTTGGAGCGTCGTGTATGATATTAGTCTTTGCTTTTTAGTTTCCCACAATCATCCTTGCTGTACACACCTTTTGGGAGAAGCCCACTTGATTGAAATTTATTAGAATACTCTATGTGCTTCACTTATATCTTTTGAGCTTGATAGTTTTTGCTCTAGTGCTTCACTTATATCTTTTAGAGCACGGCGGTGGCTTAATTTTGTATAAATTGCTAGTCTCTCATGCTTCACTTATATTATTTTGAGAGTCTCTTAGAATAGCAAGGTATTTGCTATGGTTATAAATTGGTCCTAGAATAGTAGGCATCCAAGTTGGGTATAAAAACTATCATAGGAAGTGAATTGGATGCTATGATCAATTTGATACTTGATAATTGTTTTGAGATATGGATGTAGTGATATTAAAGTCATGCTAGTTGGGTGATTACGAATTTAAAGAATGCTTGTGTTGAAGTTAGCAAGTCCCGTAGCATGCACGTATGGTTAAAGTTGTGTAACAAATTTGAAACATGAAGTGTACTTGGCTTGTGCATCCTTATGAGTGGTGGTCGGGGACGAGCGATGGTCTTTTCCTACCAATCTATCCCTCTAGGAGCATGCGCGTAGTGCTTGATTTTTGATGACTTCTAAATTTTTGCAATAAGTATATGAGTTCTTTTGACTAATGTTGAGTCCATGGATTATACGCACTTTTGTCTTTCCACCATTGCTAGCCTCTTCGGTACCGTGCATTGCCCTTTCTCACCTTGAGAGTTGGTGCAAACTTCGTCGGTGCATCCAAACCCCGTGATATGATACACTTTTTCACTCATAAACCTCCTTATATCTTCCTCAAAACAGCCATCATACCTACCTATTATGGCATTTTCATAGCCATTCCGAGATATATTGCCATGCAAATTTCCACCGTTCTATTCATCATCATAACATACATTACTTGTGTCATATTGCCATTGCATGATGATGTAGTTGACATCGTATTTGGGGCAAAGCCACCATGCATAATTTTTTCATACATGTCACTCTTGATTCATTGCACCATCCCGGTACACCGCCAGAGGCATTCATATAGAGTCACATCTGAAGGAAATATGCCCTAGAGGCAATAATAAAGTTATTATTTATTTCCTCATATCATGATAAATGTTTATTATTCATGCTATAATTGTATTAACCGGAAACATGATACATGTGTGAATACATAGACAAACTTAATGTCACTTGTATGCCTCTACTTGACTAGCTCATTAATCAAAGATGGTTATGTTTCCTAACCATAGACATGTGTTGTCATTTGATTAACGAGATCACATCATTAGGAGAATGATGTGATTGACTTGACCCATTTCGTTAGCTTAGCACTTGATCGTTTAGTACGTTGCTATTGCTTTCTTCATGACTTATACAAGTTCCTATAACTATGAGATTATGCAACTCCCGTTTACCAGAGGAACACTTTGTGTGCTACCAAATGTCACAACGTAACTGGGTGATTATAAAGGAGCTCTACAGGTGTCTCCAAAGGTACATGTTGAGTTGGCGTATTTCGAGATTAGGTTTTGTCACTCCGATTGTCGGAGGGGTATCTCTGGGCCCTCTCGGTAATGCACATCACTATAAGCCTTTCAAGCAATGTAGCTAAAGAGTTAGTTACGGAATGATGCATTACGTAACGAGTAAAGAGACTTGCCGGTAACGAGATTGAACTAGGTATTGAGATACCGATGATCGAATCTCGGGTTAGTAACATACCGATGACAAAGGGAACAATGTATGTTGTTGTGTGGTTTGACCGATAAAGATCTTCATAGAATATGTAGGAGCCAATATGAGCATCCAGGTTCCGCTATTGGTTATTGACCAGAAACAGTTCTAGGTCATGTCTACATAGTTCTCGAACCCGTAGGGTCCGCATGCTTAAGGTTTCAATGACAGTTATATTATGAGTTTATGAGTTTTGATGTAACGAAGTTTGTTCGGAGTCCCAAATGAGATTACAGACATGAAGAGGAGTCTCGAAATGGCCGAGACATGAAGATTGATATATTGGAAGCCTATATTTGGATATCGGAAGTGTTCCGGGTGAAATCGGGATTTTATCGGAGTACCGGGAGGTTATCGGAACCCCCCGGGGGCTTAATGGGCCTACATGGGCCCTAGTGGAGAGGAAGAGAGGAGGCAAGGGCTGGGCCGCGCCCCCCCTCCCCTAGTCTGAGTAGGACAAGGAGAGGGGGGCGCCCCGCCCCCTTTCCTTCCTCTCTCCCTCCTCCTTCCCCCCTTCTCCTACTCCAACTAGGAAAGAAGGGAGGACTCCCCCTTGGCGCACCCTCCTTGGCCGACCACCCCCTCCCCCTTGGCTCCTTTATATACGGGGGAAGGGGGGCACCTCTAGACACAACAATTGATCTCTAAGATCTCTTAGCCGTGTGCGGTGCCCCCCTCCACCATAGTCCTCGATAATATTGTAGCAGTGCTTGGGCGAAGCCCTGCGACGGTAGAACATCAAGATCGTCACCATGCCGTCGTGCTGCCGGAACTCTTCCCCGACACCCTGCTGGATTGGAGTCCGGGGATCGTCATCGAGCTGAACGTGTGCTAGAACTCGGAGGTGTCGTCGTTTCGGTGCTTGATCGGTCGGGCCGTGAAGACGTACGACTACATCAACCGCGTTGTTCTAACGCTTCCGCTTTTGGTCTACGAGGGTACGTGGACAACACTCTCCCTCTCGTTGCTATGCATCACCATGATCTTGCATGTGCGTAGGAATTTTTTTTGAAATTACTACGTTCCCCAACAGTGGCATCCAAGCCTGGTTTTATGCGTAGATGTCATATGCACGAGTAGAACACAAGTGAGTTGTGGGCGATACAAGTCATACTGCTTACCAACATGTCATACTTTGGTTCAGCGGTATTGTGAGATGAAGCGGCCCGGACCGACATTACGCGTACGCTTGCGCGAGACTGGTTTCACCGTTACAAGCACTCGTTGCTTAAAGGTGACTGGCGGGTGTCTGTCTCTCTCACTTTAGTTGAACCGAGTATGGCTACGCCCGGTCCTTGCGAAGGTTAAAACAGCACTAACTTGACGAACTATCGTTGTGGTTTTGATGCGTAGGTAAGAACGGTTCTTGCTCAGCCCGTAGCAGCCACGTAAAATTTGCAACAACAAAGTAGAGGATGTCTAACTTGTTTTTGCAGGGCATGTTGTGATGTGATATGGTCAAGACGTGATGCTATATTTTATTGTATGAGATGATCATGTTTTGTAACCGAAGTTATCGGCAACTGGCAGGAGCCATATGGTTGTCACTTTATTGTATGAAATTCAAATGCCCTGTAATTGCTTTACTTTATCACTAAGCAGTAGTGATAGTCGTAGAAGCAATAGATGGCGTAACGACAATGATGCTATGATGGAGATCAAGGTGTCGCGCCGGTGACGATGGTGATCACGACGGTGCTTCAGAGATGGAGATCACAAGCACAAGATGATGATGGCCATATCATATCACTTATATTGATTGCATGTGATGTTTATCCTTTATGCATCTTATCTTGCTTTGATTGACGGTAGCATTTTAAGATGATCTCTCACTAATTATCAAGAAGTGTTCTCCCTGAGTATGCACCGTTGTGAAAGTTCTTCGTGCTGAGACACCACGTGATGATCGGGTGTGATAGGCTCTACGTTCAAATACAATGGGTGCAAAACAGTTGCACACGCGGAATACTCAGGTTAAACTTGATGAGCCTAGCATATACAGATATGGCCTCGGAACACGGAGACCGAAAGGTCGAACGTGAATCATATAGTAGATATGATCAACATAGTGATGTTCACCATTGAAACTACTCCATCTCACGTGATGATCGGACATGGTTTAGCTGATTTGGATCACGTGATCACTTAGATGACTAGAGAGATGTCTGTCTAAGTGGGAGTTCTTTAGTAATATGATTAATTGAACTTAAATTTATCATGAACTTAGTACCTGATAGTATTTTGCATGTCTATGTTTCTTGTAGATAGATGGCTCGTGATGTTGTTCCGTTGAATTTTAATGCGTTCCTTGAGAAAGCTAAGTTGAAAGATGATGGTAGCACCTACACGGACTGGGTCCGTAACTTGAGGATTATCCTCATTGCTGCACAGAAGAATTACGTCCTGGAAGCACTGCTGGGTGCCAGGCCTACTGCAGATGCAACTGACGACGTTAAGAACGTCTGGCAGAGCAAAGCTGATGACTACTCGATAGTTCAGTGTGCCGTGCTTTACGGCTTGGAACCGGGTCTTCAACGACGTTTTGAACGTCATGGAGCATATGAGATGTTCCAGGAGTTGAAGTTAATATTTCAAGCAAATGTCCGGATTGAGAGATATGAAGTCTCCAATAAGTTCTATAGCTGTAAGATGGAGGAGAATAGTTCTGTCAGTGAAGACATACTCAAAATTTCTGGGTATAATAATCACTTGATTCAACTGGGAGTTAATCTTCCTGATGATAGTGTCATTGACAGAATTCTTCAATCACTGCCACCAAGCTACAAGAGCTTCGTGATGAACTATAATATGCAAGGGATGGACAATACTATTCCCGAGCTCTTCGCAATGCTAAAAGCTGCGGAGGTAGAACTCAAGAAGGAGCATCAAGTGTTGATGGTCAATAAGACCACCAGTTTCAAGAAAAAGGGCAAAGGGAAGAAGAAGGGGAACTTCAAGAAGAACAACAAACAAGTTGCGCTCAAGAGAAGAAACCCAAGTATGGACCTAAGCCTGAGACTGAGTGCTTCTACTGCAAGCAGACTGGACACTGGAAGCGGAACTGTCCCAAGTATTTGGCGGATAAGAAGGATGGCAAAGTGAACAAAGGTATATGTGATATACATGTTATTGATGTGTACCTTACTAATGCTCGCAGTAGCACCTGGGTATTTGATACTGGTTCTGTTGCTAATATTTGCAACTCGAAACAGGGACTACGGATTAAGCGAAGATTGGCTAAGGACGAGGTGACGATGGCGTGGGAAATGGTTCCAAAGTCGATGTGATCGCGATCGGCATGCTACCTCTACATCTACCATCGGGATTAGCTTTAGACCTAAATAATTGTTATTTGGTGCCAGCGTTGAGCATGAACATTATATCTGGATCTTGTTTGATGCGAGACAGTTATTCATTTAAATCAGAGAATAATGGTTGTTCTATTTATATGAGTATTATATTTTAGGGTCATGCACCCTTGAAGAGTGGTCTATTTTTATTAAATCTTAATAGTAGTGATGCACATATTCATAATGTTGAAGCCAAAAGATGCAGAGTTGATAATGATAGTGCTTATTTGTGGCACTGCCGTTTGGGTCATATTGGTGTAAAGCACATGAAGAAACTCCATACTGATGGACTTCTGGAATCACTTGATTATGAATCACTTGGTACTTGTGAACCGTGCCTCATGGGCAAGATGACAAAAACGCCGTTCTCCGGAACTATGGAGCGAGCAACTAGTTTGTTGGAAATCATACATACTGATGTATGTGGTCCAATGAATATTGAGGCTCGCGGCGGGTATCGTTATTTTCTCACCTTCACAGATGATTTGAGCAGATATAGGTATATCTACTTGATGAAACACAAGTCTAAAACATTTGAAAAGTTCAAAGAATTTCAGAGTGAAGTGGAAAATCATCATAACAAGAAAAAAAAATTCTACGATCTGATCGTGGAGGAGAATATTTGAGTTACGAGTTTGGTTTACATTTGAAGCAATGCGGAATAGTTTCGCAACTCACGCCACCTGGAACACCACAACGAAATGGTGTGTCCGAACGTCGTAATTGTACTTTACTAGATATGGTGTGATCTATGATGTCTCTTACTGATTTACCGCTATCGTTTTGGGGTTTTGCTTTAGAGACGGCCGCATTCACGTTAAATAGGGCACCATCAAAATCCGTTGAGATGACGCCTTATGAACTGTGGTTTGGAAAGAAACCAAAGTTGTCGTTTCTTAAAGTTTGGGGCTGCGATGCTTATGTGAAGAAACTTCAACCAGATAAGCTCAAACCCAAATCGGAGAAATGTGTCTTCATAGGATACCCAAAAGAGACTATTGGGTACACCTTCTATAACAGATCTGAGGGTAAGATTTTTGTTGCTAAATTCGGATCCTTTCTAGAGAAGGAGTTTCTCTCGAAAGAAGTGAGTGGGAGGAAAGTAGAACTTGATGAGGTAACTGTACCTGCTCCCTTATTGGAAAGTAGTTCATCACAAGAACCGGTTCCAGTGACAACTACACCAATTAGTGAGGAAGCTAATGATATTGATCATGAAACTTCAGATCAAGTTACTACCGATCCTCGTAGGTCTACCAGAGTAAGATCCGCACTAGAGTGGTACGGTAATCCTATTCTGGAAGTCATGTTACTTGACCATGGCGAACCTACGAACTATGAGGAAACGATGATGAGCCCAGATTCCGCAAAATGGCTTGAGGCCATGAAATCTGAGATGGGATCCATGTATGAGAACAAAGTATGGACTTTGGTTGACTTGCCCGATGATCGGCAAGCCATCGAGAATAAATGGATCTTCAAGAAGAAGACTGACGTTGATGGTAATGTAACTGTCTACAAAGCTCGACTTGTTGCAAAAGGTTTTCGACAAGTTCAAGGGGTTGACTATGATGAGACTTTCTTACCCATAGCGATGCTTAAGTCTGTCCGAATCATGTTAGCAATTGCCGCATTTTATGATTATGAAATTTGGCAAATGGATGTCAAAACTGCATTCCTGAATGGATTTCTGGAAGAAGAGTTGTATATGATACAACCGAAAGGTTTTGTCGATCCAAAAGGTGCTAACAAAGTGTGCAAGCTCCAGCGATCCATTTATGGACTGGTGCAAGCATCTCGGAGTTGGAATAAATGCTTTGATAGTGTGATCAAAGCATATGGTTTTATACAGACTTTTGGAGAAGCCTGTATTTACAAGAAAGTGAGTGGGAGCTCTGTAGCATTTCTGATATTATATGTAGATGACATATTGTTAATTGGAAATGATATAGAATTTCTGGATAGCATAAAGGGATACTTGAATAAAAGTTTTTCAATGAAAGACCTCGGTGAAGCTGCTTACATATTGGGCATCAAGATCTATAGAGATAAGATCAAGACGCTTAATTGGACTTTCACAAAGCACATACCTTGATAAAATTTTGAAAAAGTTCAAAATGGATCAGGCAAAGAAAGGGTTCTTGCCTGTATTACAAGGTGTGAAGTTGAGTCAGACTTAATGCCCGACCACAGTAGAAGATAGAGAGAAAATGAAAGATGTTCCCTATGCTTCGGCAATAGGCTCTATCATGTATGTAATGTTGTGTACCAGACCTGATGTATGCTTAGCAATAAGTTTAGCAGGGAGGTACCAAAGTAATCCAGGAGTGGATCACTGGACAGCGATCAAGAATATCCTGAAATACTTGAGAAGGACTAAGGATATGTTTCTCGTTTATGGAGGTGCCAAAGAGCTAGTCCTAAATGGTTACATTGATGCAAGCTTTGACACTGATCCAGACGATTCTAAATCGCAAACCGGATACGTATTTATATTGAACGGTGGAGCTGTCAGTTGGTGCAGTTCTAAACAAAGCGTCGTGGCGGGATCTAGATGCGAAGCAGAGTACATAGCTGCTTCGGAAGCAGCAAATGAAGGAGTCTGGATGAAGGAGTTCATTTCCGATCTAGGTGTCATACCTAGTGCATCGGGACCAACGAAGATCTTCTGTGACAATACTGGTGCAATTGCCTTGGCAAAGGAATCCAGATTTCACAAGAGGACCAAGCACATCAAAAGACGCTTCAATTCCATCCGGGACCAAGTCCAGGTGGGAGACATAGAGATTTGCAAGATACATACGGATCTGAATGTTGCAGACCCGTTGACTAAGCCGCTTCCACGAGCAAAACATGATCAGCACCAAGACTCCATGGGTGTTAGAATCATTACTGTGTAATCTAGATTATGACTCTAGTGCAAGTGGGAGACTGAAGGATATATGCCCTAGAAGCAATAATAAAGTTATTATTTATTTCCTCATATCATGATAAATGTTTATTATTCATGCTATAATTGTATTAACCGAAAACATGATACATGTGTGAATACATAGACAAACTTAATGTCACTAGTATGCCTCTACTTGACTAGCTCATTAATCAAAGATGGTTATGTTTACTAACCATAGACTTGTGTTGTCATTTGATTAACGAGATCACATCATTAGGAGAATGATGTGATTGACTTGACCCATTCCGTTAGCTTAGCACTTGATCGTTTAGTATGTTGTTATTGCTTTCTTCATGACTTATACAAGTTCCTATAACTATGAGATTATGCAACTCCCGTTTACCGGAGGAACACTTTGTGTGCTACCAAACGTCACAACATAACTGGGTGATTATAAAGGAGCTCTACAAGTGTCTCCAAAGGTACATGTTGAGTTAGCGTATTTCGAGATTAGGTTTTGTCACTCCGATTGTCGGAGAGGTATCTCTGGGCCCTCTCGGTAATGCACATCACTATAAGCCTTGCAAGCAATGTAGCTAAAGAGTTAGTTAGGGAATGATGCATTACGTAACAAGTAAAGAGACTTGTCAGTAACGAGATTGAACTAGGTATTGAGATACCGACGATCGAATATCGGGCAAGTAACATACCGATGACAAAGGGAACAATGTATGTTGTTGTGTGGTTTGACCGATAAAGATCTTCATAGAATATGTAGGACCAATATGAGCATCCAGGTTCCGCTATTGGTTATTGACCGGAAACAGTTCTAGGTCATGTCTACATAGTTCTCGAACCCGTAGGGTCCGCATGCTTAAGGTTTCAATGACAGTTACATTATGAGTTTATGAGTTTTGATGTACTGAAGTTTGTTAGGAGTCCCGAATGAGAATATGGACATGACGAGGAGTCTCGAAATGGTCGAGACATGAAGATTGATATATTGGAAGCCTATATTTGGATATCGGAAGTGTTCCGGGTGAAATCGGGATTTTACCGGAGTACCGGGAGGTTACCAGAACCCCCTGGGGGCTTAATGGGCCTACATGGGCCCTAGTGGAGAGGAAGAGAGGAGGCAAGGGCTGGGCCGCGCCCCCTCCTCCCCTAGTCTGAATAGGACAAGGAGATGGGGGCGCCCCCCCCCCCCTTCCTTCCTCTCTCCCTCCTCCTTCCCCCCTTCTCCTACTCCAACTAGGAAAGAAGGGAGTCCTACTCCCGGTGGGAGTAGGACTCCCCCTTGGCGCGCCCTCCTTGGCCGGCCAACCCCTCCCCCTTGGCTCCTTTATATACGGGGGCAGGGGCACCTCTAGACACAACAATTGATCTCTAAGATCTCTTAGCCGTGTGCGGTGCCCCCCTCCACCATAGTCCTCGATAATATTGTAGCGGTGCTTAGGCGAAGCCCTGCGACGGTAGAACATCAAGATCTTCACCACGCCGTCGTGCTGACGGAACTATTCCCCGACACCCTGCTGGATCAGAGTCCGGGGATCGTCATCGAGCTGAACGTGTGCTAGAACTCGGAGGTGCCGTAGTTTCGGTGCTTGATCGGTCGGGCCGTGAAGACGTACGACTACATCAACCGTGTTGTTCTAACGCTTCCGCTTTCGGTCTACGAGGGTACGTGGACAACACTCTCCCCTCTTGTTGCTATGCATCACCATGATCTTGCGTGTGCGTAGGAAAGTTTTTGAAATTACTACGTTCCCCAACAATATCTTGTTCTAGTTTCGAGTTGTAATTCATATGTTGTAATCAATGAAAGTGTGATGATCATCATTATTAGAGCATTGCCCAAAAAAATAAAGGCCAAAAAAAAGAAAGGCCCAAAAAAACAAGAAAAAAAAGAAAAAGAAAAAAAAGAAAGAAAAAAGAAAAAAGAAAATAAATAAAAAGGGGCAATGTTACTATCTCTTTTTCCACACTTGTGCTTCAAAGTAGCACCTTGTTCTTCATGTAGCGAGTCTCATATGTTGTGCTTGAAAGTAGCACCATGTTTTTCATATAGTGAGTCTCATATGTTGTCACTTTCATATACTAGTGGGAATTTTTCATTATAGAACTTGGCTTGTATATTCCTACGATGGGCTTCCTCAAATGCCCTAGGTCTTCGTGAGCAAGCAAGTTGGATGCACACCCACTAGTTTCTTTTGTTGAGCTTTCATTCATTCATAGCTCTAGTGCATCTGTTGCATGGCAATCCCTACTCCTCATGTTGACATCAATTGATGGGCATCTCCATAGCCCGTTGATTATCCTCGTCAATGTGAGACTTTCTCCTTTTTTGTCTTCTCCATATAATCCCCATCATCATATTCTATTCCACCCATAGTGCTATATCCATGGCTCACGCTCATGTATTGCATGAAGGTTGAAAAAGTTTGAGATTATTTAAGTATGAAACAATTGCTTGGCTTGTCATCGGGGGTGTAGAATTTGGGAACATCTTTGTGTGAAGAAAATGAAGCATAGCCTAACTATATGATTTTGTAGGGATGAACTTTCTTTAGCCATGTTATTTTGAGAAGACATGATTGCTTTGATTAGTATGATTGAAGTGTTACTATTTCTTTTGTCAATATGAACTTTTATTTTGAATCATTTGGATCTGAACATTCATGCCACAATAAAGAAAATTACATTGAGAATTATGCTAGGTAGCATTCCACATCAAAAATTCTGTTTTTATCATTTACCTACTCGAGGACGAGCAGGAATTAAGCTTGGGGATGCTTGATACGTCTCCAATGTATCTATAATTTTTGATTGTTCCATGCTATTATATTACCCCTTTTGGATATTTATGGGCTTTATTTTACACATTTATATCATTTTCAGGACTAACCTACTAACCGGAGGCCCAGCCCGTATTGCTGTTTTTTTGCCTATTTCAGTATTTCGAAGAAAAGGAATATCAAACGGAGTCCAAACGGAATGAAACCTTTGGGAGCGTGATTTTTGGAACGGACGTGATCCAGAGGACTTGGAGTGCAAGTCAAGAAGCAATCGAGGCGGCCAAGAGATAGGAGGGTGCGCCCACCCCTCCTGGGCGCGCCCCCTGTCTCCTGGGCCCCTCGAGCGGTCACCGACGTACTTCTTCCTCCTATATATACCTACGTACCCCGAAAACATCCAGGGAGCCAACGAAAAACAATTTCCACCGCCGTAACCTTCTGTATCCGCGAGATCCCATCTTGGAGCCTCCACCGGCGCTCTGCCGGAGGGGGAATCGACCATGGAGGGCTTCTACATCAACACCATAGCCCTTCCGATGAGTTGTGAGTAGTTTACCACAAACCTTCGGGTCCATAGTTATTAGCTAGATGGCTTCTTCTCTCTCTTTGGATCTCAATACAATGTTCTCCCCCTCTCTTGTGGAGATCTATTTGATGTAACTCTTTTTGCAGTGTGTTAGTCGAGATCCGATGAATTGTGGGTTTATGATCAAGTTTATCTATGAGAAATATTTGAATCTCTTCTGAATTCTTTTATGTATGATTGAGTTATCTTTGCAAGTCTCTTCGAATTATCAGTTTGGTTTGGCCTACTAGATTGATCTTTCTTGCCATGGGAGAAGTGCTTAGCTTTGGGTTCAATCTTACGGTGTCCTTACCCAGTGACAGAAAGGGTTGCAAGGCACGTATTGTATTGTTGCCATCGAGGATAAAAAGATGGGGTTTATATCATATTGCTTGAGCTTATCCCTCTACATCATGTCATCTTTCTTAATGTGTTACTCTGTTCTTATGAACTTAATACTCTAGATGCATGCTGGATAGCGGCCGATGTGTGGAGTAATAGTAGTAGATGCAGGCAGGAGTCGGTCTACTTGTTACGGACGTGATGCCTATATACATGATCATGCCTAGATAATCTCATAATTATTCGCTTTACTATCAATTGCTCGACAGTAATTTGTTCACCCACCGTAATACTTATGCTATCTTGAGAGAAGCCACTAGTGAAACCTATGGGCCCCGGGTCTATCTTTTATCATATAAGCTTTCAATCTACTTTTATTTGCATCTTTACTTTTTGCATCTATATTATAAAATACCAAAAATATATTTATCTTATCATACTATCTCTATCAGATCTCACTTTCGCAAGTGGCCGTGAAGGGATTGACAACCCCTTTATTGCGTTGGTTGCGAGTTCTTTGTTTGTTTGTGTAGGTGCGTGGGACTTTTGAGGAGCCTCCTACTGGATTGATACCTTGGTTCTCAAAAACTGAGGGAAATATTTACGCTACTATTGCTGGATCACCCTTTCCTCTTCAAGGAAAACCAACGCAAGCCCAAGACGTAGCAATATGCTCAATCCAATGACCAAGAGATGGCAAATCCGAGCATTATCATCCCTTGGATGAAGCTTTTAACTCATAAGATCTGTCACGTGACTTTCTAATTGAGCCCTCAACTCTACCATCTCATATGTTCTAAACGCATCTTTTCACATGCTTATCTAATACTCTAATAATAAAGAGACCAGAACAATCTGGGATTCTAGAGATGTAAGAACAAAGTTGGATCTTGTTCAATACGATTCTAGGAAAGAAAATACATATTTTCAAATGTATTTTTCCATATTTTTATATATTTAAATGATGATTTACTAGTAGTATTTGGTGGAGGAGAGTATATGGGTCAGGTTCCATGCACTTACTCCACCAGCTTTCTATGAGCATTCTTCAAAACAAAAACAAAACTTAGGAACAATCAACACGAAGAAACTATCCCAAGTGAATATTAGTTACATCCATTATTTTATTGCTTTCTTTGATCCATATTAATTGTTGATGAGTTAGTATAGCACTATAGGAAGACTGGATGATTTTCTCCTAGAGAAACCCATGTTACAAGTTATATATTTTTGTTGTTTCATCCTGAAAACTTAGGCACTGTTTGTTTGGGCTGCAGCTTTGACGAATTCAACTATGGACTTGTTGTAACACCCTGTTACGTCTGGCGGGATCCAAACTGGCCCCACAGACCAACACTAGTCTTTTTTTGCACACTTTGTCCTCACTCATGCGCACTCGGGACCAACTTACCGATCGGTCACCCATCCTAGAGTTACTCCAAGCCAAACACGCTTAACTTTGGAGTTATTTTCGAATAGGCTCTCAGAAAAGAAGAAATTCCTTATTGATATGAGTAGTCTATCATTCCTATTAAACCAGGCTCTCACACTTGTTGTGCCGAGGAAGCTGCTGCAGTGAAGGTTAGTTGTTGCTTGGTAACGCGGTTGTTCCGTGGAGACAAATGTGAGATGATGAAAAGTCTGAAATGTCCCTAAAGTACTGAAATCAGTGTGACTTGTTGATTCTTTGTTCACAGGTTGTTTAAATGGTTTTTGACTGGCAAGGAATGATTTGTTCTATAGTATTTTATATCATATGTGTCTCACTTTGTCACCCATATATTCATATATACTCCCTTCTGTCCTTGTTATTTCGCATGTAAGATTTGTCTGAAGTCAAACTTCGGAAAGTTTGATCAACTTTATAGGAAAAATTATCAATATTCACAAAGGGAAATCAATATCATTAGTTGCGTCATGAATTTTAATTTTTACATTGTATAACATTAATATTGTAAATGTTGATATTTTTCATATAAATTTGGCCAGCTTTATGAACTTTGACTTCATACAAATCTTATATGCGAAGTAAAAAAGACCGAAGGGAGGACATATGACGGGCGAGCTTCATGGATCCGGCGGGGATGACGAGCACCCTATCCCGCCCGTGCATGTTCTCTCCTGGTGAAAATGAGAAAGAGAGACTGAGAGGGCAGAACGGGAGGCTCTTGCTTAGTGCGGATAGGATATTATGGCAGTTTTTTTAAAAAAAAAATTGAGAGAAACGACAAGGTTAGGGCTCGAAAAAGGGCGTCTCGCGAGCAGCTTCGCAGCCAAAGTACGCGAAGACTATATCTCGCTTACAGTGTTCTAACGTCTTTCGCGCCTGAAGGAATCCTCTACGTGTAGCTAATAGGCCGGCCTATTTTTCGTGTTTGTTCTTGTTCGCCTTTTTTTAGAGAAGTTTGTTCTTGTTCGATGGGTATCAATCAAGACGCTTTTGCTTTTGTTGGGTGTTTTTGGTCCGGTTTACTAAGGTCATTTCTTTCCTGTTTTTCTTTTTCTCTTTGGTTTTCATTGTTTTTTATTCGTTTTCTTTGTTTTTCACTTATTTCTTTGATTCTTTCTCGGTCTTTATTGTTTTTTATTTATTTTTCACTGGTTTTCTTTCTCGGTTTCATTGTTTTTCTTTTCTTTTTTCCATCAGTTTTATTTTTAGTTTCTTTTATGTTCCTTTTCTTAGTTTTAATTTGTTAACACAAGTCTACCTTATTTGAAAAATGTTTATTGTTAGTACACAATATATAATTTTAGTGTACACGTGAAAATTTTGATACACGTTGAACATTTTTCAGTTAATAGTTTTGAATACATGGTCAACCTTCTGCAAATACACATTGAATTTTTTTTGTAATGACAATAATTATTTTCTTAAACAACACGAACATTTGTTAACATTGTATAACAAATTTAAAAAATCATAGACATTTTTCGAAAACACGTTAATATTTCTTTAAAATGTCATGTGCATTTTTTAGCCTACGTGAACAATTTTTTAGATTGTATAAACAATTTTTTGTCTACACATTGAACAATTATTTCAAATTCATGATTAACATTTTTTTTCAAACATGTATTTTGATTTCAACCTTTTTTCGTACACATCCTACATTTTATTTATACACCAGGAACACTTTTTATATACACGTTTAATATTTTGAAACTACATGATTAACATTCTTGAAAACTTATATATTTTTCATGCCTAGTTTTTCCCATGTACATTTTTTATATACCCCAGAAACATTAACATTTCTCAAATACATGATTTTTTTTAAATATACTTCTTTTTATGCCTACTTTTTTTCATACATGTTGTACAATTTTTTGTATACATTAGGAAATTTTATATATACACGTTTAACTTTTTCAAATAAATAGATTATACAATTTTCATATACATTTAAAATATTTTTCTATACACATTTAACATTTTACAGTGCACGATTAAGGTTTTTTTCAATTTTGTATGTAAAACATAAAGTAGAAAACAAAAGCAAAACTTAAAAAAAACATGACAAATAAAAAAAGAGAGCTGAAGGCATGTGGTCCGCGCAGGGCTTGCCCATTCTGGCAGCTGCTTGAGGCGAGACATGCTATTGCCTTACGTCAAGTATGCTTTGAGGCGCTCTAGGCTATACCACGTAAAAGAGACGGAAGCGGATATGGGCTTTGTACACCAAGCAGCTTTGATTTAGATGTTTGGTACAATTTTAGCTTTTTCTCACATGAATTTGGCTGCAAAAGCTGTCATAAACAATGTCTATAGCTCAAGCAAGTATGACGTGTTTGGTAGCCTCCATGAGATCCAACTAGGCCTACGCGATGCAACTTTGGCCCATTTAGTTGTATGTCTAGCACCAAAATCTCGGCCCGCGTGATTTTTTAAAGCACCTTCGGGCTTGGCGGAGGAGGAACGCTCGAATCGTCCGACTTTTCACAGGCAGGCCCGAGCGATGGAACTTGAAGCACGTGCACATCGGAGGCTGCACGTGAGGGGGCGCACACCGTCGCGTTGTTTCCTTAAGCGCCGCCATAACTCCCCTCACCTTTCTCTCATTGCTCACTCTCTTCTCTCTCTCCACTCTCACACTGGTGACGGCAAGCACAAGGTCTCAACAATGAGTAGTGATACATCTCAAAATTTTGATTGTTTCATGCTATTATATTATCATTTTTATAACAATTTATATTATTATTTTTGTACTAACCTATTAATTTAGTGCACTGTCTGAGTTATTGTTTTCTACTTGTTTTAACTTCATAAGAAATCAATATATACGGAGGTCAAAACCACTTACCGATTTAATACGATTTTTTGAGCAACAAGAAAGACGGGAAGCTTCGTAGAGATCGAGACAAGAAGCCAAGGGCCCACACAACCGCCCTGCGTGCCCTTGGGGAGCGCGCGCCACCTGGCCTTGTGGGGCCACTTACACCGCCTTGACCTGATTCCACCGCCATAATTCCCTATAGATATCGAAATCCCCAGCCATATTTTCCGAAGAATTTTATCACCGCCGTAAGCTGCTGTTCCGCGAAGATCCCATCTGTTGGCTGAGACAGGTGTGCACAGCGGACTCATGGCGGCGGCGGTCGAGATCCCGTCGACAGCAATTGCGGCATAGTGGCGGGTGCGATGGTCGAAAATTTCAGCGTGACAGTTTGCGCATGGCTTCAGTCTATTCAGCAGCCCCATGGCCAGTGCATATTTGTTGCACGTATCAACCGCTGGAGCTGTCTTTTCTGTCCAAATGCCTTAAAAATCAGTTTTTTGGGCATTTGCCCTATATTAAATCATCTGTTGAAGATGCTCTTACACAATTTATTACAAACCTTCCTTAAAGTCAATTATACAGGCTTTCGCTATCGCCGTGTAAGCTCAAAAACAAGTGGAGATCTCGGATACACGAGTTACTGACAAATGGGCTAGCTAGTAGTTGCATTTTTGAGCAACCTAGAAGTTGCTTTTGGGCGGGGGTAGGATCCAGGAGTTGCCGTAGACGAAGTGCGAGCCGGTGAAGGGCCTCGCCTGCGCGTCGTCGAGCACCCGCGCCCACCCGATCCTCTCGTTGGACATGGCCCCGGGCCCGCTGCACTTGTACTCCCCGTAGAATACACCACCCTTCCTGCAGCAACCATCATCACCAGCCGTGCCCGTCGGTTAACTTGTGCGATGTAAAATGGTGAGGCCAAATGAAGCGAGAGGAAACACGTGCGGTGGTTACCGATCTGGCTTCTCGACCTTCCATTTGTCCCAGCCGACGGGCACCACCTCCTTGCTCATGTCTGTGAAGGAGTAGACCACCCGCGACGAGTCCCCCCACGCCCTCCCCAGGTAGATCTGGCCCAGTCCGAAGATCTTGCACCGCACGAACGAGAACCCGCTCTCGATGGCGTCCTTATCGTCGATGGCCTTGCTCCGCTGCTGTGCCGTCAGCACCGCAATCTCCGTCGTCACCGACATGATCGTGCAGTCCTGCACGCATGCATGCGCGTGGGTGTCACCATAACAAAATGCATCAAATATCATTGCCTACCTCACCTAGGTACATGTGTGAATGTAGTGTAGATGTTTGGTTAGTTAATTACCGTGTAGAGGGACCTCCCGAAGCCGAAGATGAAGTCGACGCTCCCTCGGATGATGCAATTCTTAAAGTAGTGGAGGCCCTTGTGGTCGTAGAGCGTGTCCTGCCCGCCGTCAATGGTGCAGTTGTAGAAGGCGGCCTTGGTGCCGAACAACCGCAGCGCCACCGCTTGCCCGCCCTCTTGGCCCGCCTTTGCCAATGGTGCGTGGTTCTGCCATGAAGAGCAGGCCGCTTAAGCAAAAATCTCATAATTTCATAAGATCAATGTTTACAGGAATATGTAAGTGTTTTGTTTCTTTAGACAAATACATAAATGTTCCAAATATAGCGACCAAATTCATGGGCTCTTAGAAGCTGTACGCGCGTATCTCCCTATAAGAATATTGTATGGGCCTAAATGCTTGGCTCAGATAGGCCTAACAATTTTTTCCATGGTCCGCAACTTGATGGATATGCATGCATGCAAAAACAAAACAAAAAAAACTCTTCGATAAGATTTTGTTTGCATACATTCCCCGAAAGCAACTCAATTTTGTTCGCAGTTGCATAGATAGGATCAGATTAATTTCCCCTAAAAGATGGTGATTAGTTGACCTTGAATACGACGCCGGAGGCCGAGAAGTAGTCGGCCTCGACGGCGACGGTGGCGCTGGCGAGGGTGCCGAGGGGTTTGCCGTCCTTGCCGCGCGTCCCTGCCGTGTCGTCCCACGTGATGACCGGCGGGTTCTTCGGGTTGCCCACAAACGTGATGAACGGCTTCCACATCGGGATTGTCAGCTTCTCCCTGCATTTTCCCTTTGCAATCTGATCAAAATCGCAAACTTATAATTTGATCAACATCTATTGGGATCGACCGAGATGTATACTTGTAGGTGCCGGGCTTGATGTCGAGGATGGTCCTCTTCTTGTTCTTCTCCGGCACGGCCTTGATCGCATCGGTGATGGTCTTGAAATTTCCCTTGCCGTCAGGGCTCACTACATACCTCACCGTGCCGGCCTCGGCCGCCGCCAGCTCCGCGTCGAGCACCTTGCCGCCGCTGGCCTTGGCCTTGCTAGCGTAGATCTGCTCGGTGACGGCAAAGTGCTCGACGTTCTTGGCGATGAACTGGTCAAAGCTGTCGCCGCCTCCGGCTCCCGCGCCACCACCGGAGCTCGGCTTTTTGGCCGCGCCGCCACCGATGTTGAAGCTGACTTGCTGCTGCGAAGAAGCCGGGGAGATGGATGCTAGGATTAGCACAAGAACAGCAATGCCGAGAGGCAAAGCAGGATTACAGTTGCGCCCCTTCATGGTGACAGGATCTAAAGAGATGAACTATTTGATAGTTCAATCTATTTATTTAGTCTTCTATTTGTTTATTGAGGGATGAACTTGCAAGGGGACGATTAATTGGAGAGACGCATGCGTTTGTATATATAGGCCAGGGGCAGGAAATGGAAGGATGCATGAAAGACTCCTTTTTTAGGCAATTAACGTATTTGCTACCTTCAGCTGTTTGGAAAGCAGGACGCCAAAAAAAAAAATGAACAAAATATTACGGCCTCAATAGTGATCCTCTATTTTTAAGGGGAGTTGATACATTCGCCTCACCTCCTTCCGGTCCCTTGTATGTTGGTTTTTTCCTCTCCACGCCATCTTGATTTCTCATAAAAAAAAGGGTTAATTATCCTTTTGCCCTCAGTGGTGTCCATGTGCTCAGTTTTGCCCTCAGATGCAAATTGTCCTCAGTTTTGCCCCTAGTCCGAGCACAGCAACTACGACGAGGCCAAACAGCCATATTTGAGTCCATTCCGTCCGCCGGCGTTAGTAGTTGTGGGTCCGGAGCTTACACGTGGGACCGCGTGGACGTGGGTCCGGAGCTGACATGTAGGCCCCTGCAACTAAATCCCCAAATCATTCTAGCTCACACTCATCCGCCCGGCCGGCTTCCCGCGCCGCCGCCGCCACCTGCGCCGCGGCCAGCACCTGCCCCGCCACCAGTTGCACGGCCTGCTCCGCCGCTACCTCCCTGCGCCTACGCTCCACGGCTCATTGTGACGCCCACCACCTTCCTGCGACGCCACGGGTGGGGCGCCCGCCACCTGCTCGATTCGCGGCGTGGCCTCCTTTCGTGCGCCCGGCCGGAGCGCTCAAAGGTGGGGGGCTGCTGGAGCTATTTGAACTAGGAGGAAGAACCCTAGGGCGAAATGGTGAGCAGCGGCGACCCCGGAGTATTTGGCGAGGCAGGCATCAGGCCGGAGATCCGCCGCGTCCACGACTGGGTTCCCGGGGGGTAAGTCTCGCCTCTTGTTTAGATTGAGCTTAGTTGTGCATTTGAACACTCGATTCGAGTAGGTTTGCCCAATTAGTGTGCTGATTGCGTCTCTGTTTTTTGCCGGTTAGGATGGAGTTGCGGTTTGCTTTCATGGTGCACATTAGAAGGGACCGGTACATGTTCGATGCAAAGGATAAGAAGAAATACCAAGGGGGTTTTGATTATCGGTTGCCAATGGCTAGTAATTGGAGTTTCAGACAATTTGGGGAGGTAATTTGTAGCCAATATCCTTGGGGTTTGCTTGATGAAGTGGTATACAAATACTATGATGGGGAAAAGAATTGGGTGACAATTAGTAATGATGAAGAGCTAGCTATCATGTTTGTTAGGCATAAAGAGAAAGATAATTTTCATGTGAGGCTGCAAGTTGATGTGCTTGAGCAGACATTTGGACCTAGGATGGCGGGTGCAACATCTCAGGGAGAATCAAGTCGTCGTAATGGCATCTCTAGCCAGAACAGTTCAGTTGGTGCACGGCGACGTGGTGGCTCGACAAGTGTGGGCAACAGCAGTAGGGTCCCCCTTGAAGTGGAGCCTGATGGCTACAATTCTGGGATTGATGAAGAGAAGTTATATTCTGATGTTATTCAGAATTTACGACGGGCACCTCGGGCTGAAAACCAAGATGAGGCTCACAATGCAGTCCGTGTGGATGATGACGCGATGGGTGAGGACGAAGACCTTGCAGCTGTTGAATGGGACCCTTTGAACCCTCAAATGGAAGAAGGTACAGTTTTTGCATCCATGAATGAGTGTAGAAATGCACTTGTGACATACTGCATCAAGGTAGAACGTACTTTCAAAGTTGACAAGAGCGATCAAGTACGTTACAGAGTGCACTGTCCGACTAAGGGTTGTCCATGGAGGCTGCTTGCAGCTAAAATACGGAATAGCACTAATGTTCAGGTCAAAGTGAATCCTTTTAAGCACACATGCCAGGAATCAACCCTTAGGAAGGATACAATCAGTAGAGCCAAGTCAAGATGGGTGGCAGAAGAAGTAAAAAAGTGGGTGAAAGAAAACCAGCAAGTGGGTCCAAAGGAATTGCAGAAGAACATCAAAGATAAGTTCAAGATAGATTTACCATACATGAGGTTGTTCAATGGTAAACAACATGTTATGGATTTTATTTATGGTAACTGGCAGGAAAGTTTTCAATTGTTGTATTCATTCAAAGGTGAAGTGGAGAGGACAAGCCCAGGTAGTATTGTAGATATTGATCACCACACCGTGGAGTACACATTCAGGGGAGTGACAAAGACCAAGGAATGCTTTAGAAGGGTTTTTGTCTACTTTGAGGCTTGTCGCCGGGGTTTTTTGGCAGGCTGCAGGCCTTATTTGGCTATTGATGCCACTTTTCTCACAAGAAGATTTAAAGGACAGTTAGTAGCAGCTTGTGCAGTTGATGCACATAGTTTTGTATTTCCAGTTGCCTATGGTGTGCTGGAGACAGAGTCTGAGGAGAGCTGGACTTGGTTTTTGCATAATCTCCGCCGGGCTATTGCACATCCCAATGGGTTGGTCATTCATACAGATGCCTGCAAAGGTTTAGAAGTGGCCGTGGACAATGTGTTCCCTGGAGTAGAGCATAGGGAATGCATGCGTCACCTTGCTGCAAATTTCATGAAGAAATTCAAAGGAAAGGTGTATACCGACAATTTATGGCCAGCATCTTTGACATGCAGTGTGAAGAAGCACAACTACCACTTGAGGCAGTTATACATGAATCCCAAAGTGAAAGAATACTTGGAAACACACCACTCCAAGTTATGGGCCAGAAGCCAATTCAGTGAAGTGAGCAAAGTTGACTATGTGCACAATAATCTAGCAGAGTCTTTCAACTCAATGATCCGGAAACTAAAGGGTCATTATGTGGTGGATTTGCTTGACAGGATAAGGATAGAATACATGCAGAAATTTCATTATCGTGCAGGAATAGCCGAGGCAAAATTCATGGGCCACATTATCATCCCTGCCGTGATGAATGAACTGAAGCAGAAGACAATAGGCTTGGAAATGAACATGACGCTTTGCTCGGGTACCACAACAGAGATATCATATTTGGATAAAGAGAAGAGGGAATGGAGATATCGAGTGGATTTAGAAGCTAGAACTTGCAGTTGTAGGCAATGGCAGATAACTGGGTTGCCATGCATTCATGCCTTGTTTTTCATCACTTCTCTCCCAGGTCCAGCAGGGAACATACAGCAGTATGTGCATGATTACTACTCTGTTGCAAGGTTCAAAGCCACATATGCTTATGCCTTGCCTGCTATGGAGGGAAAACAACAATGGGACATGGTGGACCCTGGATTCAAGCTTTGCGCTCCAGTTCTGAAGAGAGCAGCAGGTAGACCAAGGAAGAGTCGAATAAGACCTCGCAGCGAAGGAGCTGGACTTGGAGCGAGGAAGCATAAGTGCA
Organism: Triticum dicoccoides; assembly: GCF_002162155.2. Lineage (NCBI taxonomy): Eukaryota > Viridiplantae > Streptophyta > Magnoliopsida > Poales > Poaceae > Triticum > Triticum dicoccoides. The sequence continues at coordinate 130,992,391 of NC_041389.1, forward strand.
CAAGATGTGGTGGGTCTGGTCATTTTGGTAAGTATTGTGATAACACAGTAGATCCAGCGTTCGGAGAGAGTTTCGATGAAGGCTTCGATGAAAATGTTGGTCAGCAGCCGGTTGCCTCAACAGATGATGAAAATGTTGGTCAACAGCCGGTTGCCTCAACAGATGATGAAAATAATGGTCAACAGCCGGTTGCATCAGATGAGGATTTTGACGAGGTTCCAAATGATGATGGTCAACAGCCGCATGATTTTGACGATGATCCAAAATATCCTCCAAATAATGATTCAAGTGAGGCTCCAAATGATGATCCAAGTGAGACTCTAAATGGTGATCATGGTGATCCAAGTGAAGCTCCAAATGATGATCCAAGTGAGGCTCCAAATGGTGATCCAAGTGAGGCTCTAAATGGTGATCATGGTGATCCAAGTGAGGCTCCAAATGGTGACCAACCTTCTGTTGTTGTGAGTTCTGCTAGGTATGTAAATCTTGCAAGGGTCAAATACTACTGTACATCTATCACTTGACACGATCTCATTACCGTTTATGTTTGGACCCTTTATGTTTTGCACAGCTCTATGGTAGGTTTGAAGAAGACGCGCAAGGTACCGACAACCAAGAGAAGAAGAGAAGAAACAATGAGCACAAGATGCACAAGGAGCAAAGTGATGGCAAGAAGCTCAAGGAACAGACAGAAGCCCCAACGCTATCTATGAACAATTATGAAACATTATGAATAAGGAATGATGTTGTATTATGAAATATTTATCACTTGACATGTTGTATTTCTGTTGGATGATGTTGGACCTATGTTAGAAGTATGTTTGACATGATGTTTAAATATCTGTTGGATGATGTTTGAATGAGCACATGGTTTTTCCTTTTTTTGATTTTTTTGAATTTTGTTTTGCTCATTTAAATTCTGGTCAAACCTAACTTTGACCAAGATTTAAGCAAGTCTAAAATATCAAAATGAAAAACTAAGCCTGGATACTTCTTAGTCAATCCAAAATGAAGTTGTGGTGAGGTTTTTGAAATTTTCATGAAAAATGTGCTAAAAAGAGGGGTCCAAAGGTAGGGTAAACGGCCTCATTTCTAAGCAAGGTTTTTTTCGACCTTATCTAAATCAGCCAAATAACTTTCCTACACATATATTCTATATGTACAGACTATGTGCGCTGGTTTTTTCATTTTTTGATTTTTTTTTAAATTTGTTTTGCTCATTTGAATTCTGGTCAAACTTAACTTTGACCAAGATTTAAACAAGTGTAAAACATCAAAATGAAAAACTAAGCCTGGATCCTTCTTAGTCACTCCAAAATGAAGCTGTGGTGAGTTTTTTGAAATTTTCACGTTCATTTCCCCAAAACACTTCTCTTCACTTCATACAAGAGAGTTTGAGATACTCGAGATATCATACAATACACATGAACTTATCATTTAAATGTATGTAAAGCTTGTTTATCAACTTAAATCGTTAGTATATGACATAAGAAGACTATGTGCGCAGGTTTTTCATTTTTCTGATTTTTATTTAATTTATTATGCTCATTTGAAATCTGGTCAAACATAGCTTTGACTGCTCCAAACCCCTCCCAAACCCCGCTAACCCTAGCGCTGAATAAGGACCGTTCATCTAACCCTAGCGGTGATCAAGGGTCGTCGATCTAACCCTTCTAGAAGAAATCTGCGGGGAGGAGGGGGGCGATCCGCGAGATGCAATCTGATTGGCTGGGAGATTGTTTTTTTAACAAATATCGGACGCGCTGGATGGACCGTTGGGCCGTCTCGTTATCTGGGCCTGAGATCGCAGTAAATAGCCCGTCTCAGCCTTTCCAGGCCTTGCATGCATGGAGGCGGCTACGTGGGTTTGCGCATGCGTGGGAGGCGGCGACGTGCATGCATGCGAGTGAGGCGAGCGAGGCGCGCTAGGCGAGCTAGGCGAGCTAGGCTAGCGAGGCGAGTTAGGTGGTTCAGGGCAGTGGTTCAGGGCAGCGGTTCACATGCACTGCCCAGTCAAAGATGCATCGTTTTCGTGCAAAAATTTAAATGTGCAAAACGTAACGGATACACACACGCGTCCGGATTCACGCACGCACCGTTCTCATCCTTTCTCTCTTCCTCTCCCACCCACAGGCCTATAAAATGGGGTGCCTCTCTTCCTCTCCCATCCACAAGCCAGATCCGATCCTCTCCAACTTCAAACACCCAAGCGACCAACCCTCCCCAAGCGAGACCAAGTGAAGAAGATGCAGTTCAACGGGCCGACCTTCCGCCGTCCGCCTGTGGTGCCGGAGCTGCGCTACCCACCGGGCGTGCTCGTGGAGAGGGAGCTCCGTGTGTGGGCTATTTCAAGGTAGAGGGGTTCCGTCGAACTCACCCGCGTCTTCCTCAGAGCCGGCTATGCCCACCTCCCACGGGGCTCGCCGAGGATGTTCACCCTCAACGAGGTTCGTGACCGCGGCGGCATCCTCCTACTGCTCACGGTCACCTTCACCAACCCATTTGACGCGCGCGAGCTCCTCGGCCAAGTCTTTTGGTGCGGCTGCGAGGCCATCTTCTTCACCATCTACAACATCTACACCAACTACGAGCGCATCTTCCCCGCTCCAGGCCAGATGCACTCCCTTCCCTACGACGACGAGGAGGAGGTGTGAAGATGAAGATGGTGTTGAAGGGGCGCGCGCGGCCAAGGTGGAAGAAGGAGGTCAAGATGAAGATGTTCAAGCCCGGAGTCAAGCTCGTCATGTTTGGTTTTTTATTTTGTTTCTTTTCTATGTCATGTCGTGTCGTGTCATGTTTCGTCATGTGTCCATGAACTGTCCGTGAACTTATCTAAGTTATTGTAATGGTACGGTGTGTTCTATCGCATTATGTGTGTTAAAAAATGTCCGTGCCCAAACTTATCATTTCTTCCCTAAACAAGTCATGAAGTTCAAGTACTTGTGGTTTTCATTAATGAAAATCGTAGGGGGTGAGAAGCCCTCTGTTTCATTCAAACAAAAAGTCATGAACTAACATGTAAATTTATTCCCTTTAAATCCTAAACCAAGTGCCACTCTAACCCTAAACCAAGTGCCACTCTGACCAAAATCATGTGGTAGTGCAACATACATTTTCAACCTTCCAACCCTCCAAAATTTAAGTGCAAAACAAAGGGAAACCACTCTCAGGCGTGTGCAAACATTCACGGTCTCACTATTTTTTTAAAAAAAATTCACAGTCTCACTATGTATACCTTCCTTCCCTACCCATGTCAAAGTCTTCCCATCTGTCCTAGCGGTTACCAGCGCAGCCCTAAACACCACAAACCCACGCGGTCCTGGGTTCGAGTCCCCAGCCGCACCAATTTTTTGTGCATTTTCCACCCTTCATTTTTTTATACATATTATGTTTTCCTCAATGTAATGCCCTTAAAAAATGTTCATTTATTTTGGCACCTGGCGTAAACCTCTACCAGAGCTGAGGCACATTTTCCATGACATTTTGGTCTTTGATTTAAATCACGGTGTATTTGAATTGGATTAATTAACAGCTCCAAAAAATCTCTAACCTTAATTGTTTGGCTCCGGAATAATTCAATTAGTTTCCACAAAAAGTTTCAGCATTATGATTTACTGCATAAATTAAATCAGAATAGAAAACAAAAAAATACGCAAGAAAACCCCTGAATGGGCCTAATTGGATGCAGTTGGCCCATTAGTCTAGCCTGCACTCGGCTCTACGCTCTGAATTTGGCCCAAGAGCAACCTTTTTTTCGGACAGAAAGGCAGAGCAGAGAGCTGCATTTCATTGATCAAAAGTTTCTGAATTCCTAATTTCTTCTCTTTTTTTCCAACATATTTAAATGTTGGTCACTTCTTCTCTTTTTGTTTTAACATTTAAACAACTTTAACCAACATTTAAACTAGGTGAATTTCTCAAACAATTTCAAGATTACAAATTCCTTCATAATTCATGCCTTTCCATACATTTTCAACATTACAACCAGTGCGATTACCATACCTACAAATGCCCAAAAGTATTTGCAAATGGGTATTGGTAGTGCTTGATCTTCAAGCTTCCTAGCCTTCTTCTTCAACATCCTAAGCTCAATAGCTAGCTCTCTGTCAGTGCGTGCTTCGCCATCCATCTCTTCTTCCGGAGCTCGTGGTGTGGCCACTGCCGTTCGTGGCAGCATGCGCAACCATTCTTCATGATCTTCTTGCAGTTCATTCATCAAAGTCTTGGCCAGAGCATCGACCCAAAGAAAGAAGCATGTCACCTGCATGAACACTAAACAGATCAACCCATTGCTCAAACATCCCGACGACGAAAATGGTGCAATTGCCCCGATTCTTACCCCATTCTCGCTGCACACGTAGAACGGACGATTCTGGTTCCTCGGTGTCTGAGAAACCCTTCGATCAACGCCCGCCCGGCACCGCGGACAGACGAAGACAGGCATGTCCACACGCGCCCGGCTCTGCATCCGCGAGGTGGCGCGGGAGCTTGAGGAAGACATGGAGCTCGGAGCCGAAGGGGATCTCAACGCCGCCGCGCCCTCCACTGCTAGCTTCCCACCGCCACGCCCTCCACAGCTAGCTTCCCGCCGCCGTGCTCTCTCTCTCGCCGTGGTCACCGCCGTGCTCTCTGTCACCGTGGTCACCGCCGCTGTCGCCCGCTTATATAGCACACCCGCCAACGGCTCTCTGCTCAACGGCTCTTTGCTGGGTCCCACAAGCCACGCGTGCAACGGTCTGAATAAAATTGGCCGTTTCTGCCGCCTGGTCCCACCTGTAAGGGCCGAGTCAAAAGGTTGACCTGACGGAGACGGCAGAGTTCACGGAACGAGTCGGTGCGCACGGACTAGGGGCAAAACTGAGCACAATTCGCATCTGAGGGCAAAACTGAGCACATGGACACCACTGAGGGCAAAAGGATAATTAACCCTAAAAAAATAGTATTCTCAATCAATGTCTCACAAAACAAAAATTCAAGTGCTCAAGAAGGATATCGTGAAGGCTAACCTGCATAGCCTTTCTTTTTTTGTTCTTGAGTATTGGGGATCTCACACTATTAGGAGGGATCGTTGGGAGGCAAAGAAAAATCTCATGTCATTGATCGTTATACTCATTTCCTGTGCCCTAAGTCTAAAAGCCAAAAGGCCTAACCAAATCCCAAGCCTCAGCAAAAGAGTCACTCTGAGTCGACCAGAGTCTTCAAGCTATTTCAGCAGGAGTCTCCGGCTAGCTAGTTGTGGTTATGGAGCGTGTTCTTTTTGTAGTCGGAGTGTTCGAGTTTTACTATGACCCCTCTCGGGTCAGAGCCAGAGTATCTATCTGTTACTCTGGTTGCACTTGGGTTCCACCTAGAGTATCTAGGTAACGAGTCGGAGTCTCAGTTATAACCCTAGCTCGTTTACTTGTGTTTTACTTTGATCTTCTTCTTCTCACGCAAGAGCAACAGAAAAATGACAATGGCAGCATGGCGTACTCCCCCCTAGGTCTCTCATTCTTCCTCTTCCTCTACCGTTGCTCCTCCAGCTTGAGGAGCTAGAGCTCCTGCTGAAGAGGCCCCAACGCCAACTCTGATGGTGGGCAACATGCACAATGGCGAAGACTAGGCGTGGGTGGCGCGGCCCACCGCCATCCACCTTAGTCATTCCCATGTCGCCTAAGACTATTCCTGCTTCATGCAGCTTTCGGCCACCAACCTCTTGTTGGAGCACTGCCATGAGGGGGACAGACGCAATGCTTTCAAGTCTATCAGGAACTTGTGATGTATTGATCCCCTTTGCCTCAATGACTTGGATTTCTTGGTGGTGCACCTCATCATCAGGCTTGAGCATGAGGATGACGTTCCTTCACTCTCCGCCGCAGCTCGGAGGGAGGGCTCACCACTGAGGTGGGCATCTAGCTCGACAACAGATGGCCTGTCGAGGAGGATGCCTCCTCCATCTTCTTCCGCTTATAGCAAGATGGTAGTTCCTTATCGTGCTCGTTGTGTGACTCGTGGGTTAGACGATGTCACCACTCACATCCTTCACGGATTCGGTTCCCTCACGCTCGGCTAGCTCCTAGGGTACCTGTGAGGCAACGAATTGTCTAGTTTCTTGAAGGATAATGGTGTCAATGCATAGAACAATTGCATCGGTCTTTCAAAGGATTATGACGTAAAAAAAAATTCAATATTCGCGAGGACCGCGCCCGGGTTCCGTTTGATAACGGAACAAAGGCCATGAGGTAAAATGAGACACGAGGTAAATATTCATTGCAAGGGCCTCATTAGTAAGGAATTTAAAATTACTAGCACAATTCGTGTGCTGTGTTTAGATGCTTTGGGTTGTCCAGACCTTAGATAAGTGGCTACCTCTTCGGAAGCACAAGCTTTGCTTTTTCACATTTACTATGACAAACAACTTCGCCGATTAGATATGAGAATAAGTTTCTGATTCAGTGGAAGTTATTAGTATGACAAGAGATTAAGTAGTGACAGAATGTACAAGGCTTGAAGCTGATGATCGTTTTCTTCAAGGGCACCACTAGCAATCAGACTACTGATATTTTGTTTCCTATCAGACCAGTCATAAGCCGTTGGATTGGAAGCATGATGTCGTCCGATTTGTAATTTATATCTGCATGAGTTTTCCTGATTTGCTTCATTTATTTATTGAGTGGTTCCCGGTGGACCTGTATTCCCTTAAATTCCGGCCCACATCCTTGGAGGTTTATACAAAACAAATTAACCTCTTAATGACCATCCAAACATGCTTCTGATTTCCACGCCAGATCCAAATCAGATCCCTATAATCACGTTCGCTTCCATAGGAGGCGATAGTACACTAGTTTCCTTACCAGGATTAATGCTTCCTTTCTATTACGAGTTTGTTCCATAATAAGAAAGTCGTGCTTCCAAACATGTCAATTGTGCTTTGGAATTCTGTACTTGTATCCATTATATAAAAGCCATGCTTCCAAGACTAAAAACCAAGCTTCCCTATATAATTCCTTCATATATGATTCCATGAGATACGCTTGCAGTTTTTTGGTACAACGTTTAAGCATGATGCAAAATTTGCTTCCACCGAGATTTAGATTTATTTCTTTCTAACAAAAAATTGCATCCTGTAAGGCTACATTTTGTTTACAATGATGCAGAAATTTAGTTGCCATCCACTGGAATACAACATTAACATATACTCCCTCCGTCCCAAAATTCTTGTCTTACATTTGTCTAGATACGGATGTACCTAATACTAAAACATGACTTGATACATCCATATTTGGACAAATCTAAGACAAGAATTTTGGGACGGAGGGAGTATTTGTTTCCTGCCAACACTCAATGCTAGTTTTCCATTCGACTACACTTATTTCCAAAAAATAGAAACTACAATTCATAGTGTGCTTAAACATGTTCTAGCAACAGCATCTCTCCCTCAACTTCAGTTTGGTCGTCGTCACCCTCTTCCCCATTGTAGGCTCCGATTATGTCCGGAAGGCGCATCCGTCACCTCCATCTTAGTTGTCGCATACGCCAGAAATAGCCTCCACTAGGAATAGAACAACAATCCATTATCTACACCAGCAGAAAAACAAGTTGCATACATAAGCTTACCAAAACAGTAACCAATGACAGGTTTGGTTGGAACTTGGAAGCATAGAAGCAAAGGTATGTTTGGTGAATTACTATGAAAAAGATGTGTATGGCTACAACATAAAAAATGACATTTAGAAGCGAAATAAAGTAGTATGGAAGGCATATGAACTGAACCCATTGTAGTCCTTATGAGATGAAGGCACAGAAGCATTTTTTTAGAGAACTGTAGCAAAATGAGTACAATGTAGAAGCACAAAGGTATGAAGCTGGAAACGGATGCAAATGGTGCATTATTAGTGTGGGCGAAAGCATAAAAACTGAATTCAGAAGCGCAGATTAGTACACAGGTTAACATGCAGTTTATGTGTCGCCAACTTTCACAAAACTGAATTGTTATTGAACATGGAAGTATTGTTCTAGTCCGCCCAAAATAATTACAATACAGAAGCATCCAAGTAAGAAGCCAGAAAACAGTACAATGGGTGCCATACTGCCATATTAGTGTTAGTTGGAAGCATGAAATTTTGAAAGGGGAATCTGTTGCCAACTGTCAAGCATATTTGTGGATGCTCTATAAACAGGAAGCGATGAAAGATTGTTTTGTCGACAATTCTGATCTTAATTCCAGGCACTGATGTCTGAAACTAGGGAATAAGCACAATTGCCTGTCTACATACAATTGTCTGAAACTAGGGAAAAAACAAAATTGCCTGTGAAGATAATCATACTAGGCAGGCAGAGAACCAAAACACCAATGAGTACTCGGCAGTCGGCAGGCAATGAATTACAAACAAAATTGCAATATGGCAACTGCAAATTATCGGGGGCTATTGGCAGTGAAAAACCTACAGAAATTTACATATAAAATGTAGGAAGCCGTTGTAGGTTCTGTCGGCGTTGGTTCCGACTCCGGCAGCCGATTCATCTGATGGTTAAGTTGGTGAAGCACCGAATCGAGGTCGGGATGGCACACCTGCATGAGAAAATTCTGGAGGCCGCATAAGTGGAGAGCACGATAGGGTGGGGAGGATTAGGGGAAACGAATCTAGGAGTCAGCAGGCAGCAGGCGAACGGATCTGAAGAGCACGATGAGGTTGATGTGCTGCTTCACGAGAGGTGAGAAGGAGGCAGCAGGTGATCGCCGAGATCGGGGAGGCCGGGGTGGTGCGGTTGGTGGCCACGACGGCGAAGATTCCCTGCGTGGCGAGGGGAGAAAGGAAGACGAGATACAAGCGAGTGATTTAGGGAGGGAGTTGTTACACGGGTGATTAGCTCCTCGGCCATCGGGATAAGGTAATATCTACAACCGCGCAATTCTAATAGAATCGACAGTTGCCGGGTGGTCTAGTATCAGACTATAGATAGGAAGTGTTTCCCTTTCTTAATGTAGAGCTGATTATTTATTTGTGCATTTCAATTACTCCCTCCGTCACAGTTTAGAAGGTCACAATTTAGAAGGCGTACATCAGAAATCTCTGGGACCAAGGTGAGTTTAGAAGGTCACAATTTAGAAGGCGTACATCAGAAATCTCTGGGACCAAGGTGTTTCACGATTGGCTCTAGTTTCCTTTGCATGCGACTGAAAAATAGCAGCGTAGTTTTGTGCTCTTCAGATTATGCATGGAACTTGTTTTCTTCACTTGGAGCTTGAGTTCCACCTTGGACTTGAGGGTCCTACAATGGAGCTTGAGATTCTTCACTTGAAGATTGAGCTCCATCTTCAGTTTGGTCATTGGATTGAAGATTATGCATGCTAGTCCTCCACCCAAATTAATCGTCGACTTATTCCTTCTCAAATGAGCAATTAACCTCGCTTAAAGTGCAAAAATAGCAGTTTCAGGGAGAAGAACAAGCATTGAATAACCCCACGAAAGGTTATGCATGAGCTCCATATTCAGCTTGATCATTGGACTGAAAGTTTCGGGGAGAAGAACTAGCATGATAAAATCACAAGTAGTTCATCCTTTCAGGGAGGTTGATGCCAGCTCGCACTAGGAGGGCAGTTGCTCTCTTTACTGCTGAAGAAATTACCTCCTCCTAGACCACAGCAAGGTATATTAGAAACAGCGGAAGCACCATCAATGATGTATCTTAGCTATGATTATGGGATTCAAACATTGCTTGAGCAAAGCATATGATCTTTAGCGATGAAAGCGGTTACCACTTCCATTTTCACAACCATTACAAATTTGCAGTTATTCCAGAGCATGAATATTCCAATGTTGCTCTTTTCTAGACCGACTACTTGGTGATATGCTGAGGAGCAAGCACAACATGATTGTCGAATCTCCTCAGCTATAATAAATTTTATCGACGAGTTTTTTTAACTGGATTTTTTTTAATGAAACGGGCCTCTTGCTCCATTGCATTAATAACTAAACCACAGTGTGTTAATACAAGTATGCAAGGAGATGCAGAGTACCATTCCAGGAAAATAAAGAAGTATTCTTTCAAACTGAGTCGCATCTACAGAGAAAATGTGGAATGAAACTGCAGCTTTGCACAACTTTCCTAGCCTTTTGGCAAAGTGAAACAACCTAGGTACTTCTTTTCCTTCATCTCAATATTAATTAGGCAAAGATAAGGAGAAAATTACCTCATTTACATTCATAATCTTCTGATCCTTCATAATCCATTGGCCATTGCACATAACAGATTCGATATTTTCTGACCGCATGCAATAAACAGTGTTGGCAATGCTGCATAGCAGAAAAAGTTAATACCATGATTTTAAATTCGATTCTTATTGTCAAATACTCCCTCCGTCCCAAAATAAGTGTCTCAAGCTTAATACAACTTTGTACTAAAGTTGTATTAAGCTTGAGACACTTATTTTGGGACGGAGGGGGTATTATTTAGAATAAATTGTAATGTTGAGTATGTGTAGTACTTCTGTTTTCGTGCAATAATAGGGAGCTGAAGCTCAATAACTTTACGTATTGCATTGTAGGCAGGCTACAGAGCTAGCAATATACTCCCTCCGTCCCAAAATTCTTGTCTTATGAGAATCCTGTATTATGAGAATTTTGGGACGGAGGGAGTATTTTAGTAACAAAGCTACACGTATTATGAGAATCCTGTATGTAAACAGTTTGAATAAACAATGCGTCATTAAGAATATGAACAATGGCTATTGCAACCTTCAAGACAGGGATTGCACGCAAATGATACTTGGTTAATGAGTTGAAATAAAACTCAGTGTGAACTCAATACAAAAATGCAGTAATTTGCTCTTAGAAAAATAGCAGTGGTGCATACCAGTCATGTAACGGAAGCATGGACCACTTAAATGGATTCACCACAATCAGGTCCGCCTGCAAAACCAACAAAAAACCTCAAGCGTCAACAAGATACTGATATTAGTTAAAATAAATAAGAAATCAATAGATCCAGACCATTTGATTATACTAGGAAATCATAATCTGGAATGTCCGCACAGAATATAATGGGTTTTCATTTAATATGATTGAACTGTAGGCATAAATCCAGTTTCAAAAGAATACATAAACCAGTATTTTCAAGCACCACATATGACAAAATTAGCAGCTAACAGCAGCACCTTTTTGCCGACCTCCAGAGAGCCTATTTCATTATCCCACAGAACCGCTTTTGCACCATTAATAGTAGCCATCGTCAGCACAGTCTCAGAAGGAAGCACGGTTGGGTTTGTTGTACCACTGATATAGGCCTCACGCCCTTTGTTAATAAGGGAGGCTAGGTACATCTCATCAACTGTACAGCACAAGGTAATCTTGTAAATTATAGAGTGAGCCACAATAGGCATCGAATCTGTAAAACTATCATCAAAACCATGCATATTCAATAGATACTGGACAAGGAACATAATAACAGAAAAATATGGCACACCTATTTCTTTACAGAACAAATGGATATGCCCTAGGATCACTACGGAGCGCATTTAATATAAAATATTAGATGCAAAACTCTGACAGAATCCTCGCTACTGCTGGGTGCCAAACAACATAGGTGAAGAAAACTAAGAGCAAAGCTAAACACACTCGTAAAAACATCTGTGATTATAGTTTATTAAGCAGACCAATGCTCATTCTGTTATTGCTTGGTGCTCCATCGGTACCGAGAGAGACACAAACACCAGAATCCAGCATTTCCCTAATAGGAGCAAACCCCAACATTCTCATGGCAGATGCTGGGCAATGAGAAACCTTGACACCAGCGTTTGAAAAATGACTTATCTGCAAGTGAGAAACTCAAATGAAAAGTTTGCCAAAGTTATATTTTGCATTCCAGTATCACAAAGCATATCAGAAGGTAGACAGTGCATAGTAAAGAATTTAGACAGACAAATTAACATATAGAAAAAAGAAGCATATAGCTGCTGCAACATGTTATATGCTGATTATGTACACTGATGACTGCTGGCATAATTGGATGTACACTGGGGCAACCTTTGTACAATTAAAAGCCATACAGTTTAACCTAGATTTAAAGTTATGGTATTCCATAATTACCATACATTCTCAGAGCACAACCAGGGTACATAACGTGAAAGGTAACATTCGATTGTGGAAAAGCTTACTTACCTCAGACTCATTCAACCAAACAGAATGGGCAGCCAGCAAATTACTCCTCAGAAAATCAATTTTCTCTAAATATGTAACTGTCCCATGATCAATTTTCTTCATCCGCATTACAAACTGATTTTCATATGGTATTTCCGCAATATGCTGCAAAAATAATATAAAGCAAAAGCATAAGCAATGTAGAGCAGTTAGCGGAGCAAAAACTTCTACTGGAATAGTAAAATAGTATAATCATTTTGTGTTCGGCTCCTCACATTGGAACGAATTTCAGTTAAATTAGCAAGATAGTTCTCTAGGAGCCCAAACCATATAAATGCACAACTCAAAAACAACTCTAGGCAGTCCTCCAAGCATCATTAAATACAGCATCCAGGTTTTATTTCAATAAATTAATTAAATGATACAACAATATCTGAAACGAGATAAAACATTTCGTCGTTCCATGGTTCCAAGCTCCAATTTATAAGGAGAGAAGCATGCATTTGTGAGTGACTTTTTTTTGCTTTGATAAAATGCCTGATTTTCTTACTTAAATTATTCTATCCTATTGTAATCCCTGTGAAGATTAATAAGGATCCGCGGCTTGTGCACAGAAGGGGCAAGGGAGAGGGGGGAGAAAGAGAAGGTAAACTTTGCGGCACAAATAAACTACTTTAATACCATATGGATTCCAGTATTCAGTTCCTGTGCAGCATCCCTTGTTTCAAGCAGTAACCGATCTGTCGCATTCATGATCTGTCTCAACCCAAACCATATCCTGATTCGCCCATCAGCTGTGTTATGATGCTTTTCATATAGATCCTTCTGTGACTGGGTGAAAGAAAAGTCATTCACATCACATAACAGCCAAGTATGCCGAGAATAAACACATGTATATTTGGACTTAGATGGATCTTAACTTGTGCAGACATAAACCAATCAAATAAGAATTAACCTTATTTAAGTACAGTAAATCCCAAATAGCTGTTGCACAGGAAAAACAAGGAAAAAATGAGCAACGGATGATAGAAAAGGCAACAGTTTTTGGTAACCTTATTATTCCTTCTCTACTTCCAATTGTACTTCCAAATTTTGCCATACCGTGTAGCCTACTTGAATCATGCCTTCTCAGATTTTCCAAATTTAGGAATTGTTTGTTCCGTGCAGGCTTCTCATGTACATGGATTTTAAATTGGGTACCAGCGCTTGTCGAACTTCAGCAATAAACATAGTAGTATCTAACGTACCACATGTTCTTAGAGTAACTCTGTTCCTAAATATGCAGATATCGATACGATGGAATATGCTTAACTGATTTCTGCTTACAACATATGCATCAGCTGTGCCACAAATAGGGCTGGCCTAGCAAAATAATGCTAACTAATAGGCGAGACACACTTAACAACTCGATAAACACATCAGATGCTGGATCTGATCAACATGTTCAGCTTCAGCGCTTCCCTGCGCATGGACCAGCTGACATGCCAGCTAGCTGCAGGCCCCCCTGAAGTGGCTGCTACTTCCATGACTGAGCTCATGCTGCTATTGAATTACATGTTGCACATGCACATCCCTAGAATGATGAAGTGAAAACAAGCCCTTTATATTCAGGTGGGG
>NC_041389.1:131006535-131062551 GCF_002162155.2 Triticum dicoccoides
AATGGCAGTCACTAAAGATATGAATGGCACTATTTCAAATTAGGGGGGAATAAGAGAACAGAAGGTGTTATGTGTTCCATGGAAAGGCTCGAGTCTAGGATACAAATTGAGTTCAAGCAAAAGAACTGCATCATGTGACAGTGTTTAAGAAAGTGATCCTGATCCCGATTTGAAGGCAAACCTGAATGCAGTCGTCGGTAGAACAAGAACTCCAGTTTGGGGGTAACCCGTCACCACAGTCCATTGTTGACTTTGTCAAGCATGCACGCAATCCCAGCAATTCCACTGCCCGTGCCATTTCTGAAACATACTGCCCACCTGCTTCAGCAAAGCATGTTACCTGCCATTGAATGACAATACAAAAATGTTTAGGTGCATTGGGACAGTAGAATTCATCAGGTTGCTGCTAGTTTGAGCATATCTATTCAGGAAGCTAAGTACAGGCCGACCATACCATACAGAACACATGTGACATTGTTTGTAAATTAGCTCTAGGTTTGCACAATATAAAGATTAAACACTGATTTTAACAATACATAAAATTAAAAGGTTTTGCCCAGATCCGCCGAAGGCATGCCCAACTCTTAAAAAATATCTTTATCTTTAGTTCACACCTTCGGAGTGTAGATCAATCCATAGGCCATCAAAGGACATACATGATCTATTGTAACTATAAAATGAACAGAAGTGCTACTGAACTTTATCCTAAACATACACAAGTAACCAACAATACATCTGTTTAGATATACAAACGGCATACTACCAGATTAACCAAGCCTGAAGCCATAAATCAGGATTTTTATGATTAATAGCACAAAAGAAATTGAACTTCATTCAGCTTAGATATTGATTTCTAGCCACTATTCTTATATTTCAGTGCCATTGGACGAGTACAAGAAAAATGAGACTTCTAGATCTGAGGATAACAAAAAAACTTGTGCATTTTGATCAACTACTAAATAATCAAAACCCTGGATCTAACAGAGTACAGAATTCATTTCAACATACAAAGGGCATACAGATCAGACAGTAAACAATCATTAGGTGGCCGGGTGCTCCAAATTTGTTAGGATTTTAGGATGCGAGTAGTATATTCCTCATTCTTTCTACAAGATTGTGAGTAAAATATAAGCAAAAAGGACATACCAACATGTGTAGATTTGTTTCAGCAGTAAAAATAAAGATCTATACTATGAACATATATTTCAACAAACTCAACTAAAAAAGCTATTGAATTGGATCTGTACACATAATAAGCATGATTCAACTTACAAAGAACGGAATTCTTGCATATAATAAGATATGAAAACGGTACTAATGACATCTCTCGTACTCTCAGGAATAAGGAAGGAGTGGGACTCATCCAGCAACAAATGGATCGTGTCTACCTTGAGGCACCCAAAGCCCTCAAAAGGATAGTAGGGAGCCCTCAGAATGATTCCGTCTGGTCAAATGGGATAAGAGTATCAGACAACTACAAGGTCAACTCTACCCTGGGTTCTCATCCACGTGTGGGAGTGGAAGCCAATGCTATTAAAAGATTTGGTGGGTTCTTAGAGATGACACCACAGACCACATACATTTTTTTGCTGGTGGAATGGAACCACACTTGGTTCACATGGTATCAAGCTTGATCCAAATATCACAATGCAACACTAAGAAATAACAGAGTGTTCCTTGCAATTTATATGCAGCAACCGTACGATCAAGAGGCAGACCAAGCTTGATTTGCAGATGGACACAACTCTATATTTCCTCCATGACAAACATGCCTCTGTGATGCACAACCTCACAGCACCTGAAAAGATAATACGCCTCAACATAGAGCATTAGAGCTGTACAAGTACCAAAATCCTAATTTCCTCATGTAAAAGCAACATTAGGAATCAATTAACCCAAGATGCAAAATTCTGGGCACCTGCTTGCACTTGCACTTGCACTTGACACGTGTCAATAAATCCTTAAGGAATACACTGTACAAATTGCTCAATTCTCACTGTGTTTTATGTTACATCTCCACCAATGCAAGAGCAATCGGGTGGCGAAACTAAGGATTCCAGGCTTGAGCAAACATATATAGTGTATCATCAGTCAATACAAACTGGTAGCAACAGAGAAATTATACTGTGGAACTGATGCTAGTGGACGATTGGCTCACCCCAGATCGGATGAGCTCGATGCCGCAGAGGAGCGTGGAGGCGTAGGAGTCCTCCTCCGTCATGTGAGACTCGTAGGGCCAGATCCTCCCGTGCAGCCACGTCATCAGGTCGACGTCGTCGGCGATCCCCCGCGCCAGCTGCTGCGACGTGTGCACGTGGGTGTTCACAAACCCTACCAATCCAAGCAATCAAGCAACAAGCACAAGCGTCACTGGAAACTGACTGATTTTTGCAAGGGGAAAAGCTTCGTCAAGCAGAGGCGCGCGGGTACCAACCGGGAAGGAGGATACGACCCGCGAGGTTGAGGGTCTGCGCGGCGCCGGGGAAGGCGCCAAGGACGTCCGCCGAAGGGCCCACGGCGGCGATGCGGTCGCCCACGACGGCGATGGCGCCGTCCCGGAGGACCGTCAGAGCGCCGTCCATGGTGACGACAAACGCGTTGTGGAGGACGATGTCGGCGGATTCCGCCGCCGCCTGCGTCATTTTCGCACCACCTCCCGGAGCGGCGTACGTCCAGACGACGGAGAGTCGCGAGTCGGAAGCAGCGGGCAGTGAGCCGGATAATACGGCGGAGACTGTTCACTTTCTGTTCCTCGGACGGGGACCCTCTTCCATTTAGAGCATCTTCAACGGACGCGGTTGCGAGGCGCGCTAAAAACTTTTACAGCGTTGAAATTTGTGCATCTCTACTCCTAATGGAGCAGTTGGTAGTCTCGCTTCCAGGTTTTTTTTCGTCCCACCTATCATGGTTTTTTTTCGTCCCACCTACCATGGTTTTTTTTCAACCGGTTTTTTTCATCACACCATCCCCATCCCTACCCCACCCCATTCACCGCACGCAGTCAGGTTCCGTTTCCCCCCTTACGTCTCCGATTCATGCATGACAATCAATTCTTTCCAAACGCAATCATGCATGACAATCAATTCTTTCCAAACGCAATCAATTAACTTAAGGTAACCAGACACAATCAATTCAATAAAACGGAGCGATATCTCGGGCGATTTTCTTGCTCCCGATATATAATGGTGCTAGCCAATCTGTTAACAAATGAGAAGGAAACAATCACGTGTATGTAGGGAAGATAATCGTGGAGATTGCAGGGCAGTTAAGGCCGTGCGTCAGGATTTTCCGAGTTCAGCGAAAGAGAAGGAAATCTGAGTTGGTGAATAGTCTCCACGATTTATTTTCGTCTGGCTTTTTTTCGTCTGGTTTTTCTTCGTCCCACCTCCCACCACCACCCTCTCACCGGTTTTCCTCTTTTCTCGTCTAACCGGCAACACCCAATGTATTTATGGTAATCAATCACAATTAATCCACGTATGGTAAGGCTATAAACTCAGAAATCTCAAATATGATTATTATAGTAATAAATCCATCCAGGTATGGTAAGGTCATAACTCAGGAAATTTCGAATATGGTAATTATATGGCAATAAATCAATCCAGGTATGGTAAGGCTATAAATATAAAGGAAAACTATTCCTGTGAGACGTCTAATACATGGCTTTCGTCAGACCAGCATCTCACCAATCGTTTTGGAGCCATGCATCCAACAAGACCTGGCTGTACTATATAACCCCTCCGAATCATCCTCACATCCACCATCAAACCCTAATCAACTACCTCGCCACCCTCTCTGCCACACCTGCCATCTGGATCCTCCTCGCTTCAACCTCGCTCTTATCGCACCACCGCATCTACGTTCGACCAGCAAGTCCTCTGGCAAGAACGCACACACCATGTCGCCTTGATGGCTAAGCATGTGCATGTGTGCTTCATGCCCCCACAACGCTCCTTGTGATCCGTTCGTCGCGCTGCATCCCCAATCTGGCCGGTGTGGCACTGTAATTTCACCGGTGTGCAGACCTTCGTTTCCTCTGCTACTCCTCGTCAGACATTTTGTATTGCTGCTTGAAGTGGTATGGTCGTGCTCTGCTCGTTGAAGCCTGTAATTGGGGCTGCATGCTATAGACTCATGAGGTCCCTTTTCAATGTGGCTGCGTGGTAGCGATGCTCTCATGCGTGCTACGTCGGCTGTGCTCCAGCGGTCTTGCATTTGGCCGGGTTGAAGGATACCATATGTGTAGTAGCCACACGTGATTCAGATTTTGTTCACATTGGAAGTACAAGTGATTGTTGTTGGAAACAAATTTCCACCCTTTTGGAAGCATAATTTTCTTCGGTCAAAATGTATATGTAAAATTATTGGTATACTTTCTACCTGTAATTCAATTACCTATCAATGGTGTATCCAACATTGCTCTATTTTTCTTCCTACACATAAGAAAAATCTCTATTCCTAAGGGAGCAGTTGGTAGTCTCGCTTCCAGGTTTTTTTAGTCCCACCTTCCATGGTTTTTTTTCGTCCTAAAAAAATCTACGAAATTTCGTAGGTTAACCAGGGACAACTCCCACCTCCCAGGTTTTTTTCGTCCCACCTCCCATGTTTTTTTTGGTACCTCGTCCCACCTCACACTAAGCCGCCACGAACCGCAAAAACCGCCTACCTTAGCCAAATCAACAAATCTCTCTCATTAATGCAATTTTCTTTAGGAAACAAATAATGGATTCTTTCCTACCTTAGCCAAATCAACGGATCTTTTCTATTAATGCAATTTGCTTTAGCAAACAAATAATAGATTCTTTCCTACCTTAGCCAAATCAACGGATCCCTCCCATTAATGCAATTTGCTTTAGCAAACAAATAATAGATTCTTTCCTACCTTAACCAAATCTACGAAATCTCTCTCATTAATGCAATTTGCTTTAGGAAACAAATAATAGATTTTCAGGAAACAAATAATCTCTAATCTCTAATAATTTCTACTCCTAAGGAAACAGTTGGTAGTCTCCTCCCACCTTCCATGGTTTTTTTGGTACCTCCTCCCACCTTCGCTGGTTTTTTTTCGTAGATTTTTTTCGTTCCCTCCCCTCACTTCATCGGTTTATTTTCGCGTCACCCTCTCACACAACAAAAGAAATCTAAACAGATCAGAACTTTTCATACTGGCGCAAGTTATTTAGTAATGTAGAATCAATCACGAACAATCTCTAAAGATCAAATCTAAATTAATTAACCTTACCTTAAATCACTCAGTTACATTAATTAGAAAACAAATAATTGATTTTCAAAAAATCGCTCAATCACGTAAACCTTACCTTAACTCACGGATGGTAATCAATCTCCAAACAAAGGAAACAATACATCGAGGGAGCAGTAAATAAACTCCCTTTCTTATGACATGTATATGATCTTTCCTTCCCTCTACGTTGTCGAGCGTTCTTGATTCTCGAGGCCGATGCTTGGGCTGCGTCACTGGGTCGCGACGGTGCTGGAGGACGAGGACGGCGAGGCCGGGTGCCGCGGCACCGCGTTGGCCGCGGCCGGTGAAGGGGGCAAAGAAGGGCGGCTTCCCTGGCCCTGGCCATGGCCGTGACCCTGTGAGTTGGTGCGGTGGAAGTGGCACTTGAAGGACACGGCGTGGGTGGCCGACGCGCAGACGCGCTTGGAAGCGGGCCCGTGGCCCGTGACGGACGGCGCCGACGCCGACCCGGGCCACCTCCTCCGCGTATTCTTGGAGCTGTGGCTGGCCGATTTACATGAAATTAATTCCCTCAGTTGTGGTGGCAAATATAATACACATAATCCATATTGTTATGTACTAGCTTGTGTGTGTGAAATAGATGGATTATGGTCCCGTAGCCAATAAGATGGATATGTGTGTGTTAGAGAGAGAGAGAGAGAGGGAGAGGGGGAGAGAGTGAGGAAGAGGGAGGCAGAGAGTGTGTGTGAGGAATTGATGATAAAAAAGGTCGCCAATGTCACTTGATATATATGAGAATATTAATATTGAACTTTTAAAGTTAATGTGGCCCGTTGCAACGCACGGGTGTTCTTCTAGTTCTGTATAAAGTCACGCCTTCTCGTTAGTTCACTTTCTGTTCTTCGGAAGGGGGACCCTCTTCCATTTCTGTTCATTTCAAAGAACTAATCATTTTGTGCCTTCTGTATAAAGCCACGCCTTCTCATTAGTCATGACAGTTTGACTGATACGTGCATGTAATTCGGTTTTTCAGTTAACCGAAGAAACCGAACCGATATATTTTAGTTAATATGGTTCGGTGTTCGAATTTTATGACTTATTTTGGTGGCAATTTCTTCAAAACCGAAATTATAGAAAACCGAATAAATCGAACCGTATTAACCATAAAAACCGAACACCCAGCCCTACTTTTGAAGATCATCATGTGTTTCGGCACGTCGAATGGCATGATAGGAGGCAATAAATCGGGCCACCCTTGCAGCCCTCCTCCGCACTGGCACGGGACGTCCTAACAACTCATACCGAGAATGGTCTAAATCTTGCCCACGCTCATTCTCGATGATCATGTTATGCATGATCACACAAGCGTTCATGATGTACCAAATGATCTTTTGATCCCAAAATATAGCCGGTCCTTAAATTGGGCTTGCAAAATCCCAAAAGCTCTCTCCACATCTTTCCTAGTCGCCACCTGAGTATTGTGGAAATCAAGCTTTTCTTACCTTGCGGCGTCGGGGAAGGCGCCAAGGACGTCCGCCGAAGGGCCCATGGCGGCGATGCGGTCGCCCACGACGGCGATGGCGTCGTCCCGGAGGACCGTGAGGGCGTCGGCCATGTTGACGACAAACACGTTGTGGAGGACGATGTCGGGCGATACCGCCTCCTGTGTCATTTTCCCGCCACCTCCTGGAGTGGCGTAAGTCCAGACAACGGAGAGTCGCAAGTCGAAAGGAGCAGGCAGTGAACTGGATACTACGGCGGAGACTGTTCGCTTTCTATTCCTCGGAAGGGGGCCCTCGTCTTCCACTTAGAGCATCTCTAGCGGATGCCTTCCGTATATTTACGGGTGGTTTAGCATTTTCATGCTTTTTTGGGCCAGCCATATATTTGCACCGGCCCGTCAAATTTCTATTTACGGCCCGTAAACCTTTGTTTTTGTCACTATATGTGTGTGGGGAGGGAGCATTTTTGGGTTTCCATCTCAGATAGATCCGCCCCCTCCACCGCTATCCTCTTCCTCTCTGTCACTGTCTTTTCTTAGTTCCGGCGAGCGCATCTGGCCGAATCAAGCTCAGCTTGTGTCGGGAGAAGGTCGTTGACGTGGAGGCCGCCGCTCGGCGGCCGGCACAACACGGAGGCCACCGTCGAGCTGTGGCGCTCGGCGCAGGCGCACAACCACCGCCCTTTCCCACAACAGCGGGAACCGCGTGTGCAGCGCTTCAACGAGCTTCACGGGGCGCTCTAACCGCCGATGAAGAAGCTCTGCAAGGTGGAGATCGCGCACTTCGTCGCGAAGGAGGCGCTGGAAGCCGGCGAAGAGCGCGCCGCTGAATGCTTCAAAGCGGCAAAGGGGGACTACGACCTCGCCTACAAACTCTACCACTCGGCGTGCGAGTTATTCCTCGACGTGAGGCCATGAGCCGCTGTCGGCCCTCCGTCGATTTAATTTTTAAGTTTAAGTTTGTTTGTGTGTGTGACCTTTGTGACGAACTTAGGAGAGGTTCGAACTATCTATGTAGCAGAAATCGTGTTTTAAGTTTAAGTTTCAAAATTTGCGGTACCATTTCCAGTATCTATTCTGCGCTGGGGATAAACTGGCCGCAAAATCGGTTTAGGGCAAACCGTAAACCGATTTTGCAGGTAGGGAACTTAGCACATCTGCTAGAGATGCTCTTAGAGCATCTCCAATAGGTCATCACTACTACAGGATGCTGCTAACGCTACACTATGATCAGAGACCCTTTGACGAAACTGAGTGTGATGCATTAATCGCAAACGGTGGTGTAGAAAACTCGTCAAAAAGATGCAAAACGTTTGCGATGAATGATACATCAAACACGGTTCAGATTTTAGTTGCGTGTGCGATGAGGGGCATACGGTTGATCGGTACAAACTGTTTGCGATGAGAGAAAACAACAGAAACGGGCAGCCATATCAAGGTATGTGTGATATATGACATACAGTTTGCTCTGATGAACCGTTAGCGATGATTGAGGTGAACACAAATGATTCGGCATAACAAGATGTGTGTGATACCCGGCAAACAGGTCGGTAATCAGAATTGTGAGCGATCATTATAGACATCCCATATTGTCTTTTTTGTGAATTGTGTGTTGATACGTCTCCAACGTATCTACTTTTCCAAACTCTTTTGCCCTTGTTTTGGACTCTAATTTGCATGATTTGAATGGAACTAACCCAAACTGACGCCGTTTTCAGCAAAATTGCCATGGTGTTTTTTTTTGCAGAAATAATTTTTTTTGGAATGACCTGAAACTTCATGGAGATAACTTTTGGAATTAATAAAAAATACTAGCGAAGAATCAGCAGAAGAGGGCCCACACCCTGGCCACGAGGGTGGGGCCGCGCCCTACCCCCTGGGCGCGCCCCCCTGCCTCGTGGGCCCTTGGACCTCCACCGACCTCAACTCCAACTCCATATATTCACGTTCGGGGAGAAAAAAATCCGAGAGAAGGATTCATCGCGTTTTACGATACGGAGCCGCTGCCAAGCCCTATTCTTCCTCGGGTGGGCTGATCTGGAGTATGTTCGGGGCTCTGAAGAGGGGAATCCATCTCTATTCATCATCAACCATCCTCCATAACCAATTTCATGATGCTTACCACTATGCGTGAGTAATCCCA
This sequence comes from Triticum dicoccoides, assembly GCF_002162155.2. NCBI lineage: Eukaryota > Viridiplantae > Streptophyta > Magnoliopsida > Poales > Poaceae > Triticum > Triticum dicoccoides. The sequence goes on from NC_041389.1 coordinate 131,015,383, forward strand.
TCGTAGGCTTGCTGCATGGTGATGGATTGGATGAGATTTACGATGCAATCGAGTTAGTTTTGTTAGGGTTTGATCCATAGTATCCATTATGTTGTAAGATTGATGTTTTTATGAATTGGCCATGCTTAATGCTTGTCACTAGGGCCCAAGTGCCATGATTTTAGATTTGAACCTATTATGTTTTCACGAATATATGAGTGTTCTTGATCCTATCTTGCAAGTTATAGTCACCTACTACGTGTTATGATTCGGCAACCCTGGAGTGACAATAGTCAGGACACTTCCCGGTGATGACCGTAGTTTGAGGAGTTCATGTATTCACTAAGTGCTAATGCTTTAGTCCGGTTCTCTATTAAAAGGAGGCCTTAATATCCCTTAGTTTCCAATAGGGCCCCGCTGACATGGGAGGGTAGGACAAAAGATGTCATGTAAGTTATTTTCCATAAGCACGTATGACTATATTGGAAATACATGCCTACATTATATTGATGAACTGGAGCTAGTTCTGTGTCACCCTATGTTATAACTGTTGCATGATGAATACCATCCGACATAATTATCCATCATTGATCCATTGCCTACGAGTTCGTTTCATATTGATCTTTGCTAAGTTACTTTTCCGTTGCCACTGTTATGATTGCTACAAAACTGCTATAGTTACTTTTTCTACTGTTACCTTTAATTCCATACTAATTTGCTACTAAATACTTTGCTGCAGATATTAAGTCTTTCAGGTGGTTGAGTTGACAACTCAGCTGCTAATACTTGAGAATATTCTTTGGCTCCCCATGTGTCGAATCAATAAATTTGGGTTGAATACTCTACCCTCGAAAACTGTTGCGATCCCCTATACTTGTGGGTTATCAAGACCTATTTCTGGCACCATTGCCGGGGAGCATAGCTCTATTCTCTAAGTCACTTGGGATTTATATCTGTTGATCACTATGAGGATCTGAAAGAAAACAAAACCAAGATCTATCCCTCAACTACGAGGGGAGGTAAGGAACTACCATCTAGCTTTGCACTTGATTCACCTTATGTTTTGAGTAAACTTGCGACACCTACACCTGCTATTGATTCCGATATGTCACATGTTATTGATGATGCCACTTCTGCTATGCATGATGCTTATGTTGGGGAACATAGTAATAATTCAAAAGAAATTCCTACGTGTCACCAAGATCAATCTAGGAGATGCTAGTAATGAGAGAGAGAGTGCATGTTCATACCCTTGAAGATTGCTAAGCGGAAGCATTACAACAACGCGGTTGATGGAGTCGTACTCGCGGCGATTCAAATCACGGAAGATCTGATCCAAGCGCCGAACGGGCGGCGCCTCCGCATTCAACACACGTACAGCCCGGGGACGTCTCCTCCTTCTTGATCCAGCAAGGGGGGAGGAGAAGTTGAGGGAGAACTCCGGCAGCACGACGGCGTGGTGGTGATGGAGCTCGTGGTTCTCCGGCAGAGCTTCGCTAAGCACTGTGGAGGAGGAAGAGGTGTAGGAAGGAGAGGATGGAAAGCACCAGGGCGTGTCTGGGTGCGGCTGCCCTCTCTCCCTTACTATATATAGGGGGAAGGGGGGAGGAGGAGGCGCCCTACGGTTTCCCCTAGGGGGGCGGCGACTAGGGCAGATTGGATCTCCCTAGGGAAACCCTAGGGAGACTTGCCCCCCAAGCCAAGCAGGTGGAGGCTTGCCTCCCAAGCCAGGTGGAGGCGCCCACCTCCCCAAGCAACGTGGGAAAAAGGGTGTGGGGGCGCGCATCCCCTTAGTGGGCTGGTTTGCCCCCTCCCCTTGGCCCATGAGGCCCTGCAACCACTGGCAGAGGAGCCTAGTGGGCAACGTGTGGCGGCCGCTACACCTTGATTGGGCATCAATTTTTTTATATGTAAGCATGCACTTTTTCTTCACGGGAATACCTGAGCATATACTGCTTGTTGGTTTTACACGACAGTAGATCGATTCGCCCAAGCAAAACTACATGGAAGCACACAAGCTAGATGGAAGCACACAAGCAAGCGGCTTGATTGATGTGCTCCCTAGCACATGCACATCTCATCGCGTAGACGTACTCAAACCGGCTCGCTTCCACTGAACAACGATCGGATTGATTCTCTCGGCGGCTCGCTCTTGATGGAACTCTCTCATAAGTGACCAAAAAATAGAACAGAGAGAATTTTGTTGGTGCGTGCAACTTGAATTTTTTGGGTTCTTTTCTCCTTGACTTGTATATATATAAGAGTACATGACCGATTACCCGTGCCCTTTCGCAAAAAAGAAAAAAAGGATTGACTGCCCGTGCTAACGTGTCACGAACTTCACTACCAACACAACACTACCCGGTGTTCGGTTTAACACATATATGGGATGAGTATGAGGTGTGCCGGATAGCTAAATAATTTGGTGCTCTGTTACATTGAAAAAATGATATTCAAAAGTTGATATGTTGCTATAATTAAGGAAGACTTTTAGAAGGAGATTAGGGCACTGCCATTGCATGCGTCTTCTAGACACCATTGAAAGCTTCAGTGCAATGTGAATTGACTATTATGTTTTTGCATCAAATTTTCTTAGTTGACAGTTCACCAAACCTTAATTTTTTTGTCCTCCGCCTCTTCCTGCAACACTTGTCGGGGCCCCCGAAACACCTTTCGGTCATGCTGGCCATAGCCCGGTACCTCCAGAATACTTCCGGACTCCAGTACCATTCATCCAATATATCGATCTTCACCTCCGGACCATTCCGGAGTTCCTCATCACGTCCGGATCTCATCCGAGACTCCGAACAACCTTCGGTAACTACATACTATTCCCATTATAACTCTAACATCACCGAACCTTAAGTGTGTAGACCCAATGGGTTCATGAACCATGTAGACGTGACCGAGATACCTCTCCGGCCAATAACCAATAGCAGGATCTGGATACCCATATTGGCTCCCACATGTTCCATGATGATCTCATCGGATGAACCATGATGTCAGGGATTCAATCAATCCCGTATACAATTCCCTTTGTCCATCGGTATGTTACTTGCCCGGGATTCGATCGTTGGTATCCCTATACCTTGTTCAATCTCGTTACCGGCAAGTCTCTTTACTTGTTCTGTAACGCATGATCCCGTGGCTAACTCATTAGTCACATTGAGCTCATTAGGATGATGCATTACCGAGTGGGCTCAGAGATACCTCTCCGTCATACGGAGTGACAAATCCCAGTCTCGATTCGTGCCAACCCAACAGACACTTTCGGAGATACCTGTAGTGCACCTTTATAGCCACCCATTTACGTTGTGATGTTTGATACACCCAAAGCATTCCTACGATATCCAGGAGTTGCACAATCTCATGGTCTAAGGAAATGATAATTGACATTAGAAAAGCTCTAACAAACTATAACTACGCGATCTTGTGCTATGCTTAGGATTGGGTCTTGTCCATCACACCATTCTCCTAGCGATGTGATCCCCTTATCAACGACATCCAATGTCCATGGTCAGGAAACCACAACCATCTATTGATCAATGAGCTAGTCAACTAGAGGCTCACTAGGGACATGTTGTGGTCTATGTATTCACCCATGTATTACGGTTACTGGTTAATACAATTATAGCATGAACAATAGACAATTATCATGAACAAGGAAATATAATAATAACCATTTTATTATTGCCTCTAGGGCATATTTCCAATAGTCTCCCACTTGCACTAGAGTCAATAATCTAGTTCACATCACTATGTGATTGTAATGAATCCAACACCCATGGGGTTTGATCATATATTGCTTGTGAGAGAGGTTATTAGTCAACGGGTCTGAACCTTTCAGATCCGTATGTGCTTTACAAATCTCTATGTCATCTTGTAGACGTGGCTACCATGCGCCATTTGGAACTATTCCAAATAATTGTTCTACTATACGAATCTGGTTTACTACTCAAAATCATCCGGATTAGTGTCAAAGTTTGCATCAACGTAACCCTTTATGACGAACTCTTTTACCACCTCCATAATCAAGAAAATTCCTTAGTCCACTAGTTGCTAAGGATAACTTTGACCACTGTCCTGTGACCCATTCCTGGATCACTCTTGTACCCTTTGACTGACTCATGGCAAGGCACACTTCAGGTGCGGTACACAACATAGCATACTGTAGAGCCTACGTCTAAAGCATAGGGGACGACCTTTGTCCTTTCTCTCTCTTCTGCCGTGGTCAGGTCTTGAGTCTTACTCAATACTCACACCTTATAACACAGCCAAGAACTCCTTCTTTGCCGATCTATTTTGAACTCCTTCAAAATCTTGTCACGGTATGTATTCATTTGAAAGTACTATTAAGCGTTTTTTATCTATCCTTATAGATCTTGATGCTCAATGTTCAAGTAGCTTCTAGGTTTTCCATTGAAAAACACTTTTCAAACAACCCTATATGCTTTCCAGAAATTCTACATAATTTTCGATCAACAATATGTCAACAACATATACTCATCAGAAATTCTATAGTGCTCCCACTCACTTCTTTGGAAATACAAGTTTCTCATAAACTTTGTATAAACCCAAAATCTTTGATCATTTCATCAAAGCGTATATTCCTACTCCGAGATGCTTACTCCAGTCCTTAGAAGGATTGTTGGAGCTCTGCATACTTGTTAGCATCTTTTAGGATTGACAAAACCTTTTGGTTGTATCACATCAACCTTTCCTCAAGAAAATCGTCGAGGAAACAATGTTTTGAAATCCTATTTGCAAGATTTCATAAATAATGCAGTAACTGTTAATATAATTCCAACAGACTCTTAGCATCGCTACGAGTGAGAAAGTCTCATCATAGTCGAATCCTTGAACTTGTCGGAAAACATCTTAGCGACAAGTCAAGCTTTCTTAATGGTGGCAATTACCATCATTGTCTGTCTTCCTTTTAAAATCCATCTTTACCCAACAACCTTACAATCATTAAGTAGTTTTCCAAAGTTTACACCTTGTTTTCATACATGGATTCTCTCTTGGATTTTACGGCCTCGAGCCATTTGTCGGAATCCTGGCCCACCATCGCTTCTCCATAGCTCATAGGTTCATCGTTGTCCAACAACATGACCTTTAAGACAGGGTTACAACTCAGAAGTTGTACACACCTTTGTCGGCCTACGAGGTTTGATAGTAACTTGATCTGAAGCTCCATGATCATCATCATTAGCTTTCTCTTCAACTGAGGTAGGTGCCATAGAAATATCTTTTTGTGTTGCACTACTCTCTGGTTGAAGTAAAGGTTCAACAACCTCATCAAGTTCTATCTTCCTACCACTCAATTCTTTCGAGAGAAACTTTTCCTCGAGAAAGGACCCATTTTATAGAAACAGTCACTTTTGCTTCTAGATCTGAGATAGGAGGTATACCCAACTGTTTTGGGTGTCCTATGAAGTTGCATTTATCCGCTTTGGGTTCAAGCTTATCAGGCCGAAACCTTTTCACATAAGCGTCGCAACTCCAAACTTTTAAGAAATGACAGCTTAGGTTTCTCTAAACCATAGTTCATACGGTGTCATCTCAACGGAATTATGTGGTGCCCTATTTAAAGTGAATGTGGTTGTCTCTAATGCCTAACCCATAAACGATAGTGGTAATTCGATAAGAGACATCATGGTATGCACCATATCCAATAGGGTGCAGTTATGATGTTCGGACACACCATCACACTATGGTGTTCCAGGCGGCATTAATTGTGAAACAATTTCCACAATGTCTTAATTGTGTACCAAACTCGTAACTCAGATATTCATCTCTATGATCATATCATAGACATTTTATCCTCTTGTCACGACGATCTTCAACTTCACTCTAAAATTACTTGAACCTTTCAATAATTTAGACTTGTGTTTCATCAAGTAAATATACTTAGCATCTACTCAAATCATCTATGAAGTAAGAGCATAACGATATCCACTGCGTGTCTCAGCACTCATTGGACTGCACACATCAAAATGTATTACTTCCAACAAGTTGCTTTCTTGTTCCATCTCACTGAAAACGAGGCCTTTCAGTCATCTTGTCCATGTGGTATGATTTGCATGTCTCAAGTGATTCAAAATCAAGTGAGTCCAAACGATCCATCTACATGAAGTTTCTTCATGCGTATATACCAATAGACATGGTTCGCATGTCTCAAACTTAAAAAAAGATTAAAATGAGTCCAAAGATCCATCAACATGGAGCTTCTTCATGCATTTTATACCAATATGACTCAAATGTTAGTGCCACAAGTAGGTGGTACTATCATTACTATCTTATATCTTTTGGCGTGAACACGTGTATCACTACGATCGAGATTCAATAAACCATTCATTTTAGGTGCAAGACCATTGAAGGTATTATTCAAATAAACAGAGTAACCATTATTCTCCTTAAATGAATAACCATATTGCGATAAACATAATCCAATCATGTCTATGCTCAACACAAACACCAAATAATTATTATTTAGGTTTCACACCAATCCCGATGGTAGAGGGAGCGTATGATGTTTGATCACATCAACCTTGGAACCACTTCCAACACATATCATCACCTCGCCCTTAGCTAGTCTCCATTTACTCTGTAGCCTTTTATTTCGAGTTACTAACACTTAGTAACCGAACGGTATCTAATACCCTGGTGCCACTAGGAGTACTAGTAAAGCACACTTTAATATAATGTATCCAATATACTTCTGTTGACCTTGCTAGCCTTCTCATCTACCAAGTATCTAGGGTAGTTCTGCTTCAGTGACCGTTCCCCTCATTACAGAAGCACTTATTCTCAGGTTTGGGTTCAACCTTGGGTTTCTTCACTAGAGCAGCAACTGATTTGCCGTTTCATGAAGTTTACCTTCTTGCTCTTGCCCTTCTTGAAACTAGTGGTTTTACTAACCATCAACAATTGATGCTCCTACTTGATTTCTACTTTTGCGGTGTCAAACATCGCGAATGGCTCAAGGATCATCATATCTATCCCTGATATATTATAGTTCATCACGAAGCTCTAGTAGCTTGGTGGCAGTGACTTTGTTGAACCATCACCATCTCATCTGGAAGATTAACTCCCACTCGATTCAAGCGATTGTAGTACTCAGACAATCTGAGCACATGCTCAACGATTGAGCTTTTCTCCCTTAGTTTGAAGGCTAAAAAACTTGTCGGAGGTCTCATACCTCTTGACGTGGGCATGAGCCTGAAATCCCAATTTCAGCCCTTAGAACATCTCATATGTTCCGCGACGTTTCAAAAACATTTTCGGCGCCTCAATTCTAAACTGTTTAGCATTACAGACTGAACTATCACGTAGTCATCAAAACGTGTATGTCATATGTTCGCAACATCCACAGACGACGCTCGAGGTTCAACACACCAAGCGATGCATTAAGGACATCATCCTTCTGCGCAGCAATGAGGACAATCCTCAGTTTACGGACCCAATCTGCATAATTGCTACTATCAACTTTCAACTAAATTTTCTCTAGGAACATATCTAAAACAGTAGAACTAAAGCGGAAGCTACGACATAATTTGTAAAGACCTTTTGACTATGTTCATGATAATTAAGTTCATCTAATCAAATTATTTAATGAACTCCCACTTAGATAGACATCCCTCTAGTCATCTAAGTGATACATGATCCGAATCGACTAGGCCGTGTTCGATCATCACGTGAGACAGACTAGTCATCAACGGTGAACATCTCCATGTTGATCGTATCTATCATATGACTCATGTTCGACCTTTCGATCTCTCGTGTTCCGAGGCCATGTCTGTACATGCTAGGCTCGTCAAGTCAACCTAAGTCGCATGTGTAAATCTGGCTTACACCCACGAAATCGAATGAATTGAGCAACTGTATTTCCCTAGTTTTCCATTGGAAAAGGGGCTTTTTTTGTATGCAAGTGATGATTGATTGGCGGAGAAGCCGCTCCCGTGTGGGGTGGCCGTGAGAATGATTCTGAGTCTTCCTGACCAGACCCATGTATGAAAACGTTAGAATCTATCACACCCGATCATCATGTGGTGCTTCGAAACAACGAACTTTCAGAATAGTGCACAGTTAGGGGGAACACATTCCTTGAAATTTTAGCGAGGGATCATCTTATTTATGCTATCTTCGTTCTAAGGAAATAAGATGTAAACATGACAAACATCACATGCAAATCATAAAGTGACATGATATGGCCAATATCATCTTGCGCCTTTGATCTCCATCTTCGATGCGTGACATGATCACCATCATCACCAGCATGACACCATGATCTCCATCATCGTGTCTTTATGAAGTTTTCTCGCCAACTATTACTTCTACTACTATGGCTAACAGTTAGCAAAAAGTAAAGTAATTGCATGGTGTTTATGTTGACTCACAGGTCATACAATAAATTAAGACAACTCCTATGGCTCCTGCCGGTTGTCATACTCATCGACATGCAAGTCGTGATTCCTATTACAAGAACATGATAAATCTCATACATCACATATATAATTCATCACATCCTTTTGGTCATATCACATCACATAGCATACCCTACAAAAACAAGTTAGACGTCCTCTAATTGTTGTTGCATGTTTTACGTGGCTGCTATGGGTTTCTAGCAAGAACGTTTCTTACCTACGCAAAAGCCACAACAGTGATATGCCAATTGCTATTTACCCTTCATAAGGACCCTCTTCATCGAATCCGACCCGACTAATATGGGAGAGACAGACACCCGCTAGCCACCTTATGCAACAAGTGCATGTCAGTCGGTGGAACCTGTCTCACGTAAGCGTACGTGTAAGGTCGGCCCTGGCCGCTTCATCCCACAATGCCGTCGAATCAAGATAAGACTAGTAACAGTAACAAAATTGACCTAATCATCGCCCACAACTACTTGTGTTCTATTCGTGCATAGAATCTACGCATAGACTGGCTCTGATACCACTGTTGGGGAACGTAGTAATAATTCAAAAAAAAATCCTACATGTCACCAAGATCAATCTAGGAGATGCTAGCAACGAGAGAGAGGGAGTGCATCTTCATACCCTTGAAGATCGCTAAGTGGAAGCATTACAAGAACGCGGTTGATGGAGTCGTACTCGCGGCGATTCAAATCGCGGAAGATCCGATCCAAGCGCCGAACGGATGGCACCTCCGTGTTCAACACATGTACAGCCTAGGGGCGTCTCCTCTTTCTTGATCCAGCAAGGGGGGAGGAGAAGTTGAGGGAGAACTCTGGCAGCACGATGGCGTGGTGGTGATGGAGCTCGTGGTTCTCCGGCAAATCTTCCCTAAGAACTGTGGAGGAGGAAGAGGTGTAGGAAGGAGAGGAAGGGCAACACCATGGCGTGTCCGGGTGCGACTGCCCTCTCTCTCCCTCACCATATATAGGGGGAAGGGGGAGGAGGAGGCTCCCTAGGGTTTCCCCTAGGGGGCGGCGGCTAGGGCAGATTGGATCTCCCTATGGGAACCCTAGGGAGACTTTCCCCCCAAGCCAAGCAGGTGGAGGCTTGCCTCCCAAGCCAGGTGGAGGTGACCCACCTCCCCAAGCAATGTGGGAAAGGGTGTGGGGGCGCACAACCCCTTAGTGGGCTGGTTTGCCCCCTCCCCTTGGCCCATGAGGCCCTACAACACTTGCCGGGGCCCCCGAAACACCTTTCGGTCATGCTGGCCATAGCCCGATACCTCCAGAACACTTCTGGACTCCAATACCCTTCGTCCAATATATCGATCTTCACCTCCAGAATATTCCGGATATCCTCGTCATGTCTGGGATCTCATCCAGGACTCCGAACAACCTTCGATAACTACATACTATTCCCATTACAACTCTAGCGTCACCGAACCTTAAGTGTGTAGACCCTACGGGTTCGGGAACCATGCAGACATGGCCGAGATACCTCTCTGGCCAATAACCAATAGCTGGATCTGGATACCCATATTGGCTCCCACATGTTCCACGATGATCTCATCGGATGAACCACGATGTCGGGGATTCAATCAATCCCGTATACAATTCCCTTTGTCCATCGGTATGTTACTTGCCCGAGATTCGATCGTCGGTATCCCTATACCTTGTTCAATCTCGTTATCGGCAAGTCTCTTTACTCGTTCCGTAACGCATGATCTCATGGCTAACTCATTAGTCATATTGAGCTCATAATATTGATGCATTACCGAGTGGGCCTAGAGATACCTCTCCATCATATGAAGTGACAAATCCCAGTCTCGATTCGTGCCAACCCAACAGACACTTTCGGAGATACCTGTAGTGCACCTTTATAGCCACCCAGTTACATTGTGACGTTTGATACACTCAAAGCATTCCTACGATATCCAGGAGTTGCACAATCTCATGGTCCAAGGAAATGATAATTGACATTAGAAAAGCTCTAGCAAACTATAACTACGCGATCTTGTGCTATGCTTAGGATTGGGTCTTGTCCATCACATCATTCTCCTAGTGATGCGATCCCGTTATCAACGACATCCAATATCCATGGTCAGGAAACCACAACCATCTATTGATCAACGAGCTAGTCAACTAGAGGCTCACTAGGGACATGTTGTGGTCTATGTATTCACACATGTATATATTACGGTTTTCGGTTAATACAATTATGAACAATAGACAATTATCGTGAACAAGGAAATATAATAATAACCATTTTATTATTGCCTCTAGGGCATATTTCCAACAACTTATGATGATAGTACTTCTCTGCTTGATAATAACGTGCCACTAGGTGAATTTCTTGATGAACAACTTGCTAGGGTTAGATAGAATGAAATTACTGAAACTGGTGATATTAATGAAAGTGATGATGAAGATTCTCCCCCTAGATATGAATTGTCTATTGTACCCGAGGGTTATATTATGGATGAAGAAACTGCTAGAGACTTCTTTGCTTGCAATGATAGATATGATCTTAAGAAACTATTAGCTAAGCTGAAAGAAAAGTCTTTGAATGCTAGAATGAAATATGATCCTGCTTTTGCTACTCCACCTATCTGTGTCACTGATAAGGATTATGAATTCTCTGTCGATCTTGAGTTAATTACTTTGGTTGAATCTGATCCTTTCTATGGTTATGAATCTGAAACTGTTATGGCACATCTTACTAAACTAAATGATATAGCCACCCTATTTGCACATGAGGAAAAATTCGCTATTACTATATTCTTAAATTGTTTCCTTTTTCATTAAAGGGTGATGCTAAGATATGGTTTAATTCTCTTGCTCCTGGTTGTGTGCGTAGTCCCCAGGATATGATTTATTACTTCTCTACAAAATATTTTCCCGCTCATAAGAAACAAGCTGCCTTGCGGGAAATATTTAATTTTTTGCAAATTAAACAAGAGAGTCTCCCACAAGCTTGGGGGAGGCTTCTCCAATTACTTAATACTTTACATGATCACCCTCTCAAGAAAAATGAAATACTTGATATATTTTATAATGGACTAATCGATGCTTCCAGAGACCACCTAGATAGTTGTGCTGGTTGTGTTTTCAAGGAAAGAACTGTTGAGCAAGCTGAATTGCTATTGAATAATATATTGAGTAATGATAATGATTGGACACTTCCTGAACCAACTCCTAAGACAACTTTGAATAAAAGGGGTATTCTATTTCTCAGTCCTGAAGATATGCAAGAGGCAAAGAAATCTATGAAAGAAAAGGGTATTAAAGCTGAAGATGTTAAGAATTTACTGCCTATTGAAGAGATACATGGTCTTGATACCCGACAAAGGTAGTAGAGGTAAACTCTCTCTATAGATTTGATGAAGGTGATATTCCTTTTAACAAGTCTTCTAGTCAATGCTTGGATGAGTTTGGTAATTTTATTGTTAAATAAGAAAACTTCAATGCTTATGTTGGTAGACAATTGAAACCTAATGCTTATATGGTTGAACACTTGAGTGATTATATGTCTAGAGTTAAAAGTGATCTTAAGCTTATTACTAAACATGCTTCCATGGTTACAACTCAAGTAGAACAAGTACTTAAGGCACAAGATGATTTGCTCAATGAGTTGAATAGTAAGAATAATGATAATGTTGTTAGAGTTATGACTAGAGGTGGCAAAATGACCAAGGAACCTTTGTATCCCGTGGGCCATCCTAAGAGAGCTGAGCAAGATTCTCAGAGAATTAATACTGATGCACCTAGTCCCACTAATAAAAAGAAAAAAAATAATGATAGGACTTTGCGTGCTTCTAGTGAACCTGTTATTGACACACCTGAGAATCCCAATGATATTTCTATTTCTGATGTTGAAACACAATCTGGTGATGAACATGAACCTAGTGATAATGTTAATAATGATGTTTATGTTGATGCTCAACCTAGTAATGATAATGATGTAGAGATTGAACCTGCTGTTGATCTTGATAACCCACAATCAAAGAATCAATGTTATGATAAGAGAGACTTTGTTGCTAGGAAGCACGGTAAAGAAAGAGAACCATGGGTTCAGAAACCCATGCCTTTTCCTCCTAAGCCATCCAAGAAAAAAGATGATGAGGATTTTCAGCGCTTTGCTGAAATGATTAGACCTATCTTTTTGCATATGCGTTTGACTGATATGCTTAAAATGCATCCTTATGCTAAGTATATGAAAGATATTGTTACAAATAAAAGAAAGATACTGAAAGCTAAAATTTCCACCATGCTTGCTAATTATACTTTTAAGGGTGGAATACCAAAGAAACTAGGAGACCCAGGAGTACCAACTATACCATGCTCCATTAAAAGAAACTATGTTAAAACTGCTTTATGTGATCTTGGATCTGGTGTTAGTGTTATGCATTTATCTTTATATCATAGACTTGATTTGAATAAGTTGACACCTACTGAAATCTCTTTGCAAATGTCTGATAAATCAACTGCTATACTCATCGGTATTTGTGGGGATGTGCTTGTTGTGGTTGCAAACGTTACTTTTAACAGACTTTGTTATTCTTGATATTCCCGAGGACGACGGTATGCCAATCATCCTTGGTAGACCTTTTCTGAATACTGCAGGGGTTGTTATTGATTGCAACAAAGGCAATTTCACTTTTAATGTTAATGGTAATGAGCATACGGTACACTTTCCGAAGAAACAACCTCAAGTTCATAGTATCAATTCTATTAGAAAATTTTCAACTATTACTATTGGAGGTTTGAATTCCCTCTTCCTACTGTCAAAAAGAAATATGATATTATTATTGTTGGGGACATGCATATCCCCGTTGAGGTAACCTAGTATTATTCGAAAATTCTCCGGTTTCATGTTATTCGGAAGAAGTTTGTTAACAAGACTTGATCAACCTTGTTAGTGGATTCCTTTTGATGAGCATGATATGGATGAAGTTAGAAGGCATGACCTTCTGTACCTTCCTTCTATTTCCTGTTATTTAGTTTAAATAAAGCAAAAACAGTATTTTTTATAGAATATTTGAGAATTTCTGGCACTAAGAACACCCCAGGGGGATGCACCATTGAGCCACGAGGGTGGAGGGCGCGCCCCTGCCTCGTGGGCCCCACGTGGCCCCCTCCACTTATTCCAGCACCCATCCACTTTGTCTTCCTCCAGAAAAAATCACCCTGCATCTCAAACTCATGTTCTTGCTCATTTTGCTGCCATTTTTGATCTCCTTGCTCAAAGCTTCATTCACAAAACTGCTTTGGGGGATTGTTCTTCGGTATGTGACTCCTTGATACGTCTCCAACGTATCTACTTTTCCTAACATTTTTCCTCTTGTTTTATACTCCAATTTGCATGATTTGAATGAAACTAACCCTGGACTGATGCTATTTTCAGCAGAACTACCATGGTGTTGTTTTTGTGTAGAAATAAAAGTTCTTGTAATGGAATGAAACTTTGCGAGCATTTTTTGTATCAATATAAAGAGAATTTCTAGAGGCAAGAGCCACCTGAGGGGGGCACCTGGTGGGCACAACCCACCAGGGCGCGCATGCCCCCCAGGCGCGCCTAGGTGGGTTGTCCCCACCTGGTGGCCCCGCTGACCATGAAACCGATGCTATAAAATCACATTATTCTAGAGAAAAATCAGGGAGAAAGAATTATTGCATTTCAAGAGACGAAGCCGTCGTCGTCTCCTGTTCTTCATCGGGAGGACAAATTTGGAGTTCGTTTGGGGCTCCGGGGAGGGGGATCTTTGATCTTCGTCATCACCAACACATTTCCATCGCCAATCCCATGATGCTCTCCACCGGGAGTGAGTAATTCCTTCGTAGGCTCGCTGGTCGGTGAGGAGTTGGATGTGATTCATCATGTAATCAAGTTAGTTTTGTTAGGGCCTGATCCCTAGTATCTACTATATTCTGAGATTGATGTTGCTATGACTTTGCCATGCTTAATGCTTGTCACTTTGGGCCCGGGTGCCATGATTTCAGATCTGAACCATTTATGTTATCACCATTGTATCCATGTTCTAGATTCGATCTTGCAAGTTACAGTCACCTACTACGTGTTATGATCCGACAACCCTGGAGTGACAATAGTCAGGACCACTCCCGATGATGACCGTAGTTTGAGGAGTTCATGTATTCACCGTGTGTTAATGCTTTGTTCCGGTTCTCTATTAAAAGGAGGCCTTAATACCCCTTAGTTTCCAATAGGACCCCGCTGCCATGGGAGGGTAGGACAAAAGATGTCATGCAAGTTCTTTCCATAAGCACGTATAGCTATTTACAGAATACATGCCTACATTATATTTATGAACTGGAGCTAGTGCCGTATCGCCCTAGGTTATAACTGTCTCATGATGAATATCATCCAACGAGTCACCGATCCAATGCCTACGAATGTTGCTACTGCTATCGTTACTGCTACAATATCACTGCTATCCCTGTTACCGTTACTGTTTTCTACCGCTGCTGTCATCAAAACTATCATATTACGGTGCTACTAATCACATTGCTGCAGATAATTAATCTCTAGATGTGGTTGAATTGACAACTCAGCTACTAATACCTTCAAATATTCTTTGGCTCCCCTTGTGTCGACTTTATAAATTTGGGTTGAATATTGTACCCTCGAAAAGTGTTGCGATCCCCTATACTTGTGGGTTATCAAAACCTTTTTCTGGCACCGTTGTCGGGGAGCATAGCTATATTTGTTGAGTCACTTGGGATTATTATCATATTATCACTATGAAGAATCTGAAGGATGCTAAGACTAATATTTTTCCCTCTAAGACGAGGGGAGGTAAGGAACTGCCATCCAACCCCGCTTTAGATTCACCTTCTGTTATAAGTAAACTTGCATCACCACAACATGCTATTAATTCTGATATGTCACAAGTTATTGATGATACTATTTCTGCTATGAATGCTACTCATGATGATGCTAGTACCTTGCTTGATGATGACGTGCCACTAGGTGAATTTCTTGATAAACAAATTGCTAGAGTAAGACAACATGATATTGTTGAATCTGATGATGAACTTGAAATTGAAAATCTTGAAACACCTACTGGAACTAGTCCCCCTAGATATGAATTGCCAAAGGTACTGGAAGGTTATACTATGAGTGAGGAGGCAACTAGAGATATTTGTAAGGATAGAGATGATCTAGAGAAATTATTATGCAAGTATAAGGAAAGATCTCTGAATGCTAAAATGAAATGTGATCCTGAGTTTGATACTTCACCTATTTTTATTGGTTATAAGGATTATGAATTCTCCGTTGACCCAGAGTTAATCACTTTGGTTGAATCTGATCCTTTCCATGGTTATGAAACTGAAACTGTTGTGGCACATCTTACTAAATCGAATGATATAGGCACCCTTTTTTCTCATGATGAGAAGATTTGCTATTACTATATTCTCAAGTTATTTCCGTTCTCATTAAAGGGTGTTGCTAAAGCTTGGTACAATACTCTTGCTCCTAGTTGTGTGCGTAGTCCCCAGGATATGATTTATTACTTTTCTGAAAAATATTTCCCTGCTCATAAGAAACAAGCCACCTTGCAGGAAATATTTAAGTTTGTGCAAATTGAAGAAGAGAGTCTCCCACAAGCTTGGGGGAGGCTTCTCCAATTGCTTAATGCTTTGCCTGATCATCCTCTTAAGAAAAATGAAATACTTGATATCTTCTATAATGGACTAACCGATGCTTCTAGGGATTTCCTTGATAGTTGTGTTGATTGTGTTTTCAGGGAACAAACTATTGGGCAAGCTGAAGAATTATTGAACAACATATTGAAAAATTATGATGATTGGACTCCTCCTGAAACACCTATTAAACCCACTCCGAAGAAGAGGGGTATCTTATATCTCGGTACTGAAGATATGCACGAGGCAAAGAAATCTATGAAGGAAAAAGGTATTAAAGTAGAGGATGTTAAAAATTTACCACATATCGAAGAAATACATGGGCTTGAAGCACCTCCACCACCTAAGGTGGTAGAGGTAAAATCTTTAATGAAATTAATTGATAGTGATGATCCTCGTAATAAACATCCTAGTCAATGCCTTTATGAGTTTGATAATTACATTAGAAAGCAAGATCACTTCAATGTAAATTTTATGAATCAATTGAAATACGACTATGATATGATTGCTCGCTTAAGTGACTTGTTATTTAGAATCTCAAATGATGTTAGAGGTGTAGGGAAGCATGCCTCTATGGTTCAAACTCAATTAGAACAAGTTGCTAAATCTCAAAGAGAGTTACTTGATGAAATGAACAATAATATAAGTGACTTTGCTGTTAGAGTAGCAACTAGAGGAGGTAAAATGGCTCAGGAACCACTCTATCCCGAGGGACACCCAAAGAGAATTGAACAAGACTCTCAAAGAATTAACACTGATGCACCTAGTCCTTCTAAAAAGAAAAAGAATAAGAAAAATAATAGGACTTTGCCTGCCTCTAGTGAACATGAAATAGAAAAACCTCCTGATAATGATAATGAAGTTTCTATCTCTGATGCTGAAACTCAATCTGGTAATGAACACTCACCTTCTGATAATGAAAAAGATAATCATGAGGTTCATGAGGACACTCAACTAAATGATAAAGAACCAGATAATGATGTTGAGATGGAACCAGCTGTTGATCTTGATAATGTCAGGGAACGCAGTAATTTCAAAAAAATTCCTATGACCATGCAAGATCTATCTCTAGGTGATGCATAGCAACGAGAGGGGAGAGTGTTGTCTACGTACCCTCGTAGACCGAAAGCGAAAGCGTTATGACAACGCGGTTGATGTAGTCGTACGTCTTCACGATCCGATCGATCCTAGCACCGAAGGTATGACACATCCGCGACCTGCACACGTTTAGGTCAGTGACGTCCCATGAACTCTAGATCCAGCTGAGGTTGAGGGAGAGTTTCATCAGCATGACGGCATGGTGATGGTGATGATGAAGTTACTGGCGCAGGCTTCGCCTAAGCACTATGACGATATGACCGAGGTGGAAATCTGTGGAGGGGGGCACCGCACACGGCTAAACAATCAACTTTTGTGTCTATGGGGTTCCCCCCTCCCCCGTATATAAAGGGGGAGAGGGGAGGCTGGCTAGCCCTCCTTGGTGCGCCCCCAAAGGGGGGAATCCTACTAGGACTCCAAGTCCTAGTAGGTTTCCACCAAGAAGGAGAGAGGGGGAAGGAAGGAGAGGGAGAGAGGGAGAAGGAAAGGGGGGGGGGGCGCCCCCCTTTACTTGTCCTATTCGGACTCAAGGAGGGAGGGGGGCATGCGGCCAGTCCTCCTGCGGCCCTCCTCTCTCTCCACTAAGGCCCATCGAGGCCCACTAGTTCCCTCGGGGGGTTCCGGTAACCCTCTGGCACTCCGGTTTTATCCAAACTTCTCCGGAACACTTCTGGAGTCCGAATATAGTCGTCTAATATATCAATATTTATGTCTCGACCATTTCGAGACTCCTCATCATGTCTGTAATCACATCCGGGACTCCGAACAACATTCGGTACATCAAATCACATAAACTCATAATACCAATCGTCATCGAACATTAAGTGTGTGGACCCTACGGGTTCAAGAACTATATAAACATGACCGAGACACATCTCCGGTCAATTACCAATAGCGGAACTTGGATGCTCATATTGGCTCCTACATATTCTATGAAGACCTTTATTGGTCAAACACAGAGAGGGCCCAGAGATACCTCTCCGAAACACAGAGTGACAAATCCTAATCTCGATCTATGCCAACCCAACAAACACCTTCGAAGACACCTGCAGAGCACCTTTATAATCACCCATTTGCGTTGTGACGTTTGGTAGCACACAAAGTGTTCCTCCGGCATTCGGGAGTTGCATAATCTCATAATCCGAGGAACATGTATAAGTCATGAAGAGAGCAGTAGCAGTGAAACTGTAACAATCATAACGCTAAGCTAATGGATGAGTCTTATCCATCACATCATTCTCCTAATGATGTGACCCCGTCTATCAAATGACAACACATGTCTATGGTCAGGAAACATAACCATCTTTGATTAATGAGCTAGGCAAGTAGAGGCATACTAGGGAGATTCTATTTTGTCTATGTATTCACACATGTACTAAGTTTCCGATTAATACAATTCTAGCATGAATAATAAACATTTATCATGATATAAGGAAATAAATAATAACTTTATTATTGCCTCTAGGGCATATTTCCTTCAGTCTCCCACTTGCACTAGATTCAATAATCTAGTTCACATCGCCATGTGATTTAACACCAATAGTTCACATCTGTATGTGATTAACACCCATAGTTCACATCGCCATGTGACCAACACCCAAAGGGTTTACTAGAATCAATAATCTAGTTCACATTGATATGTGATTAACACCCAAAGAGTACTAAGGTGTGATCATGTTTTGCTCGTGAGAGAAGTTTAGTCAACGGGTCTATCACATTCAGAGTCGTATGCATTTTACAAATATTCTATGTCTACAATGCTCTGCATGGAGCTACTCTAGCTAATTGCTCCCACTTTCAATATGTATCCAGATTGAGACTTAGAGTCATATGGATCGGTGTAAAAGCTTGCATCGATGTAACTCTTTACGACAAACTCTTTATCACCTCCATACCCGAGAAATATTTCCTTAGTCCTCACTAAGGATAATTTTGACCGCTGTCCAATGATCTACTCTTAGATCACTATTGTACCCCCTTGCCAAACTCATGGCAAGGTGCACAATAGGTCTGGTACACAACACATCATACTTTATAGAACCTATGACTGTGGCATAGGGAATGACTTTCATTCTCTTTCTATCTTCTACCGTGGTCGGGCTTTGAGTCTTACTCAACTTTACACCTTGTAATACAAGCAAGAACTTCTTCTTTGATTGATCCATTTTGAGCTCTTCCAAAAAACTTGTCAAGGTATGTATTTCATTGAAAAATCTTATCAAGCATCTTGATCCATCTCTATAGATCTTGATGCCCAATATATAAGCAACTTCACCGAGGTCCTTTTTTGAAAAACTCCTTTCAAACTCTCCTTTATGCTTTCCAGAAAATTGTACATCATTTCTGATCAACAATATGTCATACACATATACTTATCAGAAAGGCTGTAGTGCTCCCACTCACTTTCTTGTAATACAAGCTTCACCGCAAGTCTGTATAAAACTATATGCTTTTATCAACTCATCAAAGCATATATTCCAACTCCGAGATGCTTGCACCAGTCCATAGCTGGATCGATGGAGCTTGCACACCTTGTTAGTACCTTTAGGATTGACAAAACCTTCTGGTTGCATCATATACAACTCTTCTTTAAGAAATATCCATTTAAGGAATGCAGTTTTGACATACATTTGCCAGATTTCATAAATATGGCAACTGCTAACATGATTCAGATGTATTTAAGCATCGCTACAGTTGAGAAAATCTCATTGTAGTCAACACCTTGAACTTGTCAAAAACCTTTTGTGGCAAGTCGAGCTTTGTAGATAGTAACACTAATATCAGTATCCGTCTTCCTCTTGAAGATCCATTTATTTAATATGGCTCGCCGATCATCGGGCAAGTCCACCAAAGTCCACACTTTGTTCTCATACATGGATCCCATCTCAGATTTCATGGCCTCATGCCATTTCGCGGAATCTGGGCTCATCATCGCTTCCTCATAGTTTGCAGGTTCATCATGGTCTAGTAACATGACTTCCAGAATAGGATTACTGCACCACTCTGGTGCGGACCGTAATCTGGAAGACCTACGAGGTTCTGTAGTAACTTGATCTGAAGTTTCATGATCATCATCATTAGCTTCCTCACTAATTGGTGTAGGAATCACTGGAACTGATTTCTGTGATAAACTACTTTCCAATTCGGGAGAAGGTACAATTACCTCATAAAGCTCTACTTTCCTCCCACTCATTCTTTTGAGAGAAACTCCTTCTCTAGAAAGGATCCATTTTTAGCAACAAATATCTTGCCTTCGGATCTGTGATAGAAGGTGTACCCAATAGTTTCCTTTGGGTATCCTATGAAGATGCACTTCTCCGATTTGGTTCGAGCTTATCAAGTTGAAGCTTTTTTCACATAAGCATTGCAGCCCCAAACTTTAAGAAAAGACAACTTTGGTTTCTTGCCAAACCACAGTTCATAAGGCGTCGTCTCAACGGATTTCTATGGTGCCCTGTTTAACGTGAATGTAGTTGTCTCTAATCCATAACCCCAAAATGATAGTGGTAAATCAGTAAGAGACATCATAGATCACACCATATCCAATAAAGTACGGTTACGATGTTTGGACACACCATTACGCTGTGGTGTTTCAGGTGGCGTGAGCTGTGAAACTATTCCACATTGTTTTTAAATGAAGGTCAAACTCGTAACTCAAATATTCTCCTCCACGATCAGGTCGTAGAAACTTTATTTTCTTGTTACGATGATTTTCCACTTCACTCTGAAATTCTTTGAACTTTTAAGTAGATATAATCATATCTACTCAAATCATCTGTGAAGGTAAGAAAATAACAATACCCACCACGAGCCTCAATACTCATTGGACCGCATACATCGGTGTGTATTATTTCCAGTAAGTCACTAGCTCGTTCCATTGTTGTAGCGACCCGACCCGAAATTGGTCAGGTCTCTGTGTAGCTGTACCATCCCAAGATCATGCTGGCACACACAGTACATTGATGCAAAGATTCAAAGTTCAATCACACCTAAATTTATTACATGATTCTCATATCGAGTCTTTATTACATGATAATAAATTCTGCCGAAGGCCAACTCATGAGAAATAAACTAAATAAAGCTGCAGAAGCATAGACGAATAGCGAGTCCATCTGACTCCATAGGGCAATCGCCAAACGTGGATCGTAGCCTCACTCCTGATCGGAAAACTCCTCTGTAACATAAGACGTTGCAGCCGTGTAGGTCAGCATTTTTGAATATGCCGACAAGTCATGAAGAGAGAACAACAATAAAATTACTAATACTATATGCAATTTGGCTGTGGGGCTCTAAGTTTCACTGTTTTGCGAAAAAACTAGTTTTTCCCTACAACAAAGGACTTGTTTGCATTTACTACAAAATGTTGGTAGTTATTGAGATGGTTCCGCAAACCAATGTCTCATTCCCAATTCTTAAATAACCCCTCAATTAATTTATTAAGTTTGGTGTTGAGATATCCGAAATACTCCAAGTTCCAGAGGCTCAAATTGTCCGTAACCGGGGACACGACTAATCGATTAGGTCTTCACTCTGCAGAGGACGCTGTACCGGAGGACGCAAGGATGATAGATGAAGTCATTTAGTTGACTACCATGTTTATTTTTATTTATTTATTTTCGTCGATCAGTTAGGTCGTTATTTTCGATTAGTCGTGAGATTTTGTAATCCGAGATTGAACCATGTTTGAGATGATTGAATAAATGATTGGTGTGATTATGGTTGTGCATTCATATGGGTAGTGCTATTTTTCTCATTAGACCCTTGTTCTATTCTAATGTTCTCATCCACTCCAAAACACCAGATGCCTCCGAGAAGTGACCCCGGTTTCAACTTTCCGTCGGAGCTCACCCAGCTGATCCAGTAGCAGAATGCCCTCATGCAGATGCTCATCTAGAACCAGAACAACAACAACAACAACAATCCACTGCCGCCACCCCCTGTTGAAAACTTGACCCGCTTCCTAAGGCCGAATCCGCCAATGTTCTCTAGCAGCACTGAGCCGATTGTGGCCGATGATTGGCTCCGCAAGGTCGGAAGTGAGTTAGCCACTGCTGGATGCACATATGCAAAGAAGGTGCGCTTTGCCGCACATCAGTTTGATGGACCTGCAACTTCTTGGTGGGAGAACTACACCGCCACTTATCCGGTCGTCACCGTGACATGGGCTGAGTTCCAGCAGGCCTTTTGCACCGCTCATGTCTCAGCTGGAGCCATTAATCTGAAGAAGTGTGAGTTCTGCAACTTACACCAGGGGAACCGTACTGTGGGGCAGTACGTGGATGAGTTCAGCATGTTATCTCGCTATGTCCCAGATGATGTGGCCATAGATGCCACAAAGCAGGAAAAGTTTCTCGAGGGACTCAATGATGAGCTGGGAATGCAGCTAATGGTGGCTACCTTCAATAACTACCAGGAGCTGGTAGACAAGGCCACCATACTTGAAGGCAAGCAGCAGCAGATTGATAGCCGCAAGCAGAAGTATGGCCAGGGGAAGTACAACTCTGGAACTCAGCAGAAGACCCGTTATGCCCCATGCTCGGGAGGGCATACCCATCACACTCATGGAGGACATAATCATGGAGGACATAACCATGGAGGGAATGGGAACAAACGCAACCACGACAACAACTCCAAGTCAGGAAATGGAGGCAATGGCAACCAGCATCGTCCTGCCCCGGCTCAGAAGGATCTGAGTCATATCACCTATTTCAAGTGCCAGAAGACAAGGCACTATGCCACCGACTGCCTGGAGGCCAAGCAGAGGAATAGAAACGGCAATGGCAATGAAAGCTCAGCAAAGAAGCCCAACCCTTTTCCTCGTGCGCAGGTGAATCACATTGATGCGGAGGACGTCTATGATTAGCCAGAAATTGTGGTTGGTAAGTTTTCATTAAATTCACGTCCAGTATTGGTACTCTTTGATTTTGGTGCAATGCATTCATTTATATCAAGGCTAGTTGTGGAAAAGTATGGGTTGCCCACTAGAACCCTTAGAAGCCCTCTTTAGGCCAGTTCCCTAGGAGGAGAAATGATGGCAGGCTTAGGCTGTCGTGCAACCCTCAGCACCAGAAACCATAATTTTCCCGCAGACCTCATAGTATTGGAATCCCAGACCTTGGATGTAATCCTAGGCATGGATTGGTTGATGAAGTTTGAAGGAAACATCGACTGTGCCCGCAAGACGATTCTGCTCACCACCCCGGAGCAGAAGAGGATCAAGTATGTATCCAGACGCACCCCGACGAAGAATCAGGTGAATTCCCTCACGGGAGTTTTTCAGGAGGAAGTGTCGGTAGTGCAATATTTTCCCGATGTGTTTCTGGAGGAATTACCAGGAATGCCACCGGACAGAGATATAGAATTTCTGATTGAGTTATTGCTCGGCACAACCCCAATATCCAAGAGACCTTATCAGATGCCCCCGAAAGATTTGGAAGAGATCAAGAAGCAAATTAATGAGCTATTGGAGAAGGGATATATTCGGCCAAGCTCGTCACCTTGGGGAGCCCCAGTTCTTTTGGTAGAGAAGAAGGATGGAACCCTGAGAATGGTTGTGGATTATCGTTCGTTGAACGACGTGAGCATCAAGAACAAGTACCCTCTGCTGATGAATAGTGATTTATTTGATCAGCTAGTTGGAGCCAATGTATTCTCCAACATCAATCTTCGATCAGGGTATCATTAGTTGAAGATCCGTGAAAAGGATATACCCAAAACAGCTTTCACCACCAGGTATGATTTATATGAGTATACCGTCATGTCTTTCGGATTGACTAATGCCCCTGCATACTTCATGAATTTGATAAACAAGGTATTTATGGAATATCTAGACAAGTTTGTCATGGTGTTCATCGATGATATATTGATTTTCTCCAAGAGCGAGGAAGAGCATAAGGAACATTTGTGTCTAGTTCTGGAGAAACTCCGAGAACATCAGTTGTATGCCAAGTTCAGCAAATGTGAATTTTGATTGAAGGAAGTCAGATTCCTCGAAAATGTTATTTCGGGAGAAGGAATAGCAGTCGACCCCACCAAGGTTGTATCAGTCATCTATTAGCAGTCACCCACCTCAGTCAAAGAGATCCGCAGTTTTCTCAGACTCACAAGATATTATCGGAGGTTTATTGAGAATTTATCCAAGATTGCCAAGCCCATGACTGAGCTATTGAAGAAGGACACCAAGTACATTTGGACCGAGGATTGTGAAGCCAGTTTCCAGGAATTGAAGAAACGTTTGGTTACAGCCCCAGTGCTAATTTTTCCGGACATACACAAGGATTACCATGTATATTGTGACGCTTCTCGTCAGGGACTCAGAGGAGTACTCATGCAGGAAGGAAAGGTTGTAGATTATACCTCCAGACAACTACGACCTCACGAGATGAATTACGCCACACGTGATTTGGAGTTAGCAGCCATAGTGCATGCACTCAAGACCTAGAGACATTTCCTTATCGGAAACAGTTGTGATGTTTACACCGATCATAAGAGCTTGAAGTATATTTTCACGCAGAAAGAGTTGAACCTCAGGCAGAGGAGATGGCTAGAGTTAATCAAGGACTATGACATGAGATTGCATTACCACCCAGGAAAGGCTAATGTTCTAGCAGATGCCTTGAGCCGTAAGAGTTATGTGAATACTCTTATAGCGGGAGGATTACCCCAGGAGTTAGTCGATGACCTCAGAGATCTTTGACTGGAGATAGTTCCTAGAGGATATGTTGCAGCACTGGAAGTTCAATCCACTTTGGCCGAAAGAATTCGTGAAGCCCAGAAGTCGGACAAAGAAATTGAGGAGATAAAGAAAAGGATGAATGAAGGAAAAGCTAAAGGGTTCCGTAAGGATGAATATGGAGCTATATGGTTCGAGGACCGTATTTATGTACCCAATGATCCCGAACTCAGGAAGCTAATTCTTCAGGAGGCCCATGATTCACCATACTCGATTCACCCCGGTAACACCAAGATGTATCTAGATTTGAAGGAAAGTTTCTGGTGGACAGGTATGAACAAGGATCCGAGTACGTAGTAGTATGTGATGTTTGCCAGCGAGTAAAGGCGGAACATCAGAAGCCAGCATGGTTACTTCAACCTCTGCCGATTCCCGAGTGGAAATGGGAGAAACTTGGAATGGATTTTATCACAGGATTACCCAGGACCCGTTCAGGTTATGATTCCATCTGGGTAGTGGTTGATCGCTTGACCAAGGTAGCTCATTTCATTCCCATGAAGACTACGTATACTAGCGCTAAGTTAGCCAAAATATACAGGACCAGGATCATATGTCTGTATGGAGTTCCGAGGAGTATCCTGTCAGATAGAGGAACACAATTTACCTCAAAGTTTTGGAATCAGTTGCATGAAACTTTTGGTACGAGGCTGGAGTTCATTACATCTTTTCATCCGGAGACAGATGGACAGGCCGAGAGAGTCAACCAGATTCTGGAGGAGATGTTGAGAGCTTGTGCGCTAGACTATGGGTCTAGCTGGGATGATAATTTTCCATACATAGAGTTCCCGTACAATAACAACTATCAGACCAGTTTGAAGATGGCCCCTTTCAAAGCTCTATAGGGAAGGAGGTGCAGAACACCATTGTTGTGGGATGGTGTTGGAGATCAAAAACTTTTCGGTCCCGATCTTATCAGAGACTCCGAAGAGAAGGTCAAGCTGATTCGAGATAGACTCAAGGTAGCTAAGTCGAGGCAGAAGAGTTATGCCGATAGTAAATGCAAGGAAGTAACATATGAAGCGGGAGACTAAGCATATCTCCGTGTGTCCCCACTTCGTGGAATCAAGAGGTTTGGTGTTAAAGGAAAGTTGGCACCCAGGTTCATTGGCCCCTACAAAATCCTCAAACGTCGTGGAGAAGTTGCTTACAAGCTGGAATTGCTGGAAGGATTGTCCGGAGTTCACGATGTCTTCCATGTTTCTCAGCTGAAGAAATGCCATGCTGAGATGGCCAATATTTCGTTGAGAGACACAGTGCCCCTAGAGGCCATACAGCTCGACAGTGACCTGACTTATGAGGAGAAACCCATCAGAATTCTCGAGATAGTGAACAGAGTCACCCACAGCAAGATCATCAAGTTTTGCAAGGTTCTCTGGAGTCATCATTCTGAGGAGGAAGCCACCTGGGAGCGAGAAGAAGATCTCTGCCGAGACCACCTGCACCTATTTGCTAGCCAACCCGAATCTCGAGGGCAAGATTCATCTTATGGTGGGTAGGTTTGTAACATCCCAAATGTCCCATTTGGAATGTTTTACAATTATAGCTAAGCATCTATGCATATTGTTTGAAATTGAGTGGCTTTCGAATTTTTTCAGAGGCATTTGAGTTTGTTTGAATTTGGATTCAAATTGCCAAATGAAATTATTTCAAAACAATGCCTGACAAATACTTGAGCAAAAGTATGAGAGGAGTAAACATGACACTCCAAAAATGTCAGGAGAATAATATTTCCAAAGAGTTTGAATTCAAATTTGAATTTTATTTGGGATTTTCATAAAATGGTTTTTTTGTTTGAGTTTTGCCCGTCGAAAAATGTCCACATTGTAGGTTAAATTCCCTTGAGAATTTTGATATATTTATGTCCTATATGAATTATATATATATATATATATTCTTCTATATTTTTATTTCTTCTTCTGTCTAATTCAAAAAAAGGAAAAGCCCCAGGCGCCAGCCAGGCCAACCGGCCCAGCCAACACCAAGCCGCAGCCCAGCAACAGCCGAGCCGGCCTGCCCCAGCGCCCGACGCCTGATCCACTTCCCACCGGTCGTCCGCCCGATCCCCCTCTCTCTTTCTCTCACTGCCACGTGGACCCCACCCTTTTCCCTAACCCCCCACCTAAGCCAACTTCGCCTGCCGCCGCAGGCCGCCGCGTCGGAATCCCACAACACCCGGGGTCCCCTCCCCAAGCAACCCTGCCTAAACCCTAACCCCCCTGCTATAAATACCAACCCCTCCGCACCCGAAAACCCCCGAAATCCCCCTCTCCCAATCACCACCGTTGCTGCGATTGCTTGCCGGAGATTGCACGCCACCGTAGCCGTCCTGAGCTTGTGCCGCTCGACACGTACGTCCCTAATCCCCGCCGTCGTCACCAACGTCCCTGCCATCGACTACCGCATCTAAACGTCATCTTCCCCACCGCCAACGACCACCGGAGAGCCCGCCCGCGTCAACCCCGAGCTCGGCCTCGCCGGACTTCTCGCCGGAGTTACCCTGCCCTACTGTAAGCCACCTCAGCCGTTCGATCTATAATCAATGAATTAGATTAGATTAGATCGAAGGGTTAGGTTTTTTTAATAGATCCGTTTTAACTACGGTTTAGTTAGTCTCGGTTTAAGTTAGACCGTTCGGTCCGGTTTATTTCATATAGCCCGTAGGCGTTTTAGTTATTTAGCAAACAGAGCGCTTTTTAGTTAGTTTACCCCACGACCCCATAGCGCTAGTTTTTTTTCAGTTTCTGGTTTTAGCAGATTAGTTCTCTATCTGTTTTAGCTATATCTTTTAGCTGGTTTATTGTTTTTAGTTGATTCTTTTTTTGTTAGTTTACAAATTTCTTGTAGTTTCTGTAGAAAATATGTTTAGCCATGTTTAAATTATAAAAAATAGTTTTATATTAATTTTAGTCAGATTAGTTTTTCTGCCATAACTTGCGCTAGAATAATTTTTTTTGTGATTCTTTTTGCTACTACTTAGTTTAGACCATGCCTAGCAGTAGGAACTTGTTTGGGTATTTTAGATTTAATTAAAAATTAGTTTTAGTCGAAATCAAGTTTTTCTAGTTTATTTAGCTAGCTACTATTTTCCTACTGTTCTAGCTATTAAATAATTTTATTTTTCCTATGTAATAATTTATTTTAGATTAGTTTCTGTAGTTACAGAGGATGAACTTTTATTTATAGTAGAATAAATTTTTCTATTTTATTTTATTGCTAGAATTGTTTTAGTCATAATAGGAGTTCTATAATAGCTTTTAATATGATTCTTTTTGCCTCTAGTTTGTATGTTGTTTTTCTTCCTGTTAGTTAGCAAAACCCATGCTTAGGTTTTGTTAAGAAAAGTCTTAGTAGTATAAAACTATTACCTAGTTGTTGCTTGATGTGGTGAAAACCTTGTTTTACTTTTCTCCGAGTTTTCTTTGGTTTTGGTTTGAGTGCTTGGGTGTTTTACTGTAACTTGCTGTTATGTTATATTGTGTTATGCTTATTTGTGTTATTGTTTGACTTGGTAGAATTCCCGGAGTGCGAGGCCTGCTATTACGAGTCGCTAGCTTTCGAAGACCGTCAACCAGGCAAGTCATTTGATCATTTTTAACAATACCTATGATTTTTTTGCATTAGAATTATTCCTTCCCCACCATGCATGAAGTAGGAGAATTTTAAGTTATGTCATTGAGTAGTATCATGAGGTAGGATGAACCCATTCCCCTTGTTACCAATGCCCGGGATGATGTAGTTGATTTCTATGCTTTTTGTAGACGGGGTTGGTTGAGTGTTTCATAAGGGAGATGTGAGAGTCAAGATGATGACAACCCCATGACTACAAGCTCAAGATGGACTTCAAAATTCACTACTGGGTGGAGGACGGTTGACGGGCACCCTGGAGAAACCAGCGGATGGCCGGGATGCATGGAGAAGTGCCATGACATCTTGCGGAAAGCTTCACCCAGCCACGAAGAGATGGATGGATACCCCATTGACCGGAAGCTTACATGTGCAGCCGCAAGCCAATATGGGCTCTGGCTTGGTCGACCTTAGGCGTGACTTTGGCCGGATGGTGCTACGAGATGTAGAAGAATGGTAGGATTGGATAGGCACCGGCAGTGGCCCAGAGGAACTCTTCGGAAGACCCTGTTTCGTTCATCCTATCTTCAAACACCAGGCAGTGCGGAGACTTAAAGGAGGGAACGATTCTTGCGGGTAAAGTGAACAAACCTCTGCAGAGTGAAGATCTAATCGATTAGCCGTGTCCCCGGTTACGGACAATTTGAGCCTCTGGAACTTGGAGTATTTCAGATATCTCAACACCGAACTTAATAAATTAATTGAGGGGTTATT
Organism: Triticum dicoccoides; assembly: GCF_002162155.2. NCBI lineage: Eukaryota > Viridiplantae > Streptophyta > Magnoliopsida > Poales > Poaceae > Triticum > Triticum dicoccoides. Next base: position 131,044,605 of record NC_041389.1, read on the forward strand.
TAATAATTGGGAATGAGACATTGGTTGGCGGAACCATGTCAATAACTACCAACATTTTATATTAATTGCAAACAAGTCCTTTATTGTAGGGAAAAATTGGCTTTTTTTGCAAAACAGTGAAACTTAGAGCCCCACAGCCAAATTGCATATAGTATTAGTAATTTTATTGTTGTTCTCTCTTCATGACTTGCCGGCATATTCAAAAGTGCTGACCTATGCGGCTGCAACATCTTATGTTGCAGAGGAGTTTTCCGATCTCGAGTGAGGCTACGATCCACGCTTGGCGATTGCCCTATGGAGTCGGATGGACTTGCTATTCGTCTACGCTTCTGCAGCTTTATTTAGTTTATTTCTCATGAGTTGGCCTTCGGCCGAATTTATTATCATGTAATAAAGACTCGATATAAGAATCGTGTAATAAACTCAGGTGTGATTGAACTTTGAATCTTTGCAGCAATGTACTGTGTGTGCCAGCATGATCTTGGGATGGTACAGCTACACAGAGACTTGACCGATTTCGGGTCGGGTCGCTACAATTGTTCCGTAGAACGGAGTTTTAGTCATCTTGCCCATAAGGCACGGTTCGCAAGCATCAAATGATTCATAATCAAGTGATTCCAAAAGTCCATCAACATGGAGTTTCTTCATGCGCTTTACACCGATATGACCCAAACGGCAGTGCCACAAATAAGTTGCACTATCATTATCAACTTTGCATCTTTTGGTATCAATACTATGAATATGTGTATTACCACGATCGAGATTCAATAAACCATCAACATTGGGTGTATGACCATAGAAGGTTTTATTCATGTAAACAGAATAACAATTATTCCCTGTCTTAAATGAATAACCGTATTGCAATTAACATGATCTAATTATATTCATGCTCAACGCAAACACCAAATAACATTTATTTAGGTTCAACACTAATCTCGAAAGTATAGGGGGTGCTCGATGATGATCATATCAATCTTGGAACCACTTCCAACACACATTGTCACTTGATCCTCAACTAGTCTCTATTTATTCTGCAACTCCTGTTTCGAGTTACTAATCTTAGCAACCGAACAAGTATCAAATACCCAGGGATTACTATGAGCACTAGTAAGGTACACATCAATAATATGTATATCAAATATATCTTTGTTCACTTTTCCATCCTTCTTATCCGCCAAATATTTGGGGTAGTTCCACTTCCAGTGACCATTTCCTTTGCAGTAGAAGCACTCAGTTTCAGGCTTAGGTCCAACTTTGGGCTTCTTCACGGGAGTGACAACTTGCTTGCCATTCTTCTTGAAGTTCCCTTTCTTTCCCTTTGCCCTTTTCTTGAAACTAGTGGTCTTGTTTAATCATCAACACTTGATGCTTTTTCTTGATCTATACCTTCATTGATTTCAGCATCACAAAGAGCTCGGGAATCGTTTTCGTCATCCCTTGCATACTATAGTTCATCTCGAAGTTCCAGTAACTTGGTGATGGTGACTAGAGAACTCTGTCAATCACTATCTTATCTGGAAGATTAACTCCCACTTGATTCAAGCGATTGTAGTACCCAGATATTCTAAGCACATGCTCACTAGCTGAGCAATTTTCCTCCATTTTTTAGGCAAAGTACTTGTCAGAGGTCTCATACCTCTTGACACGGGCATGAGTCTAAAATACCAACTTTAGCTCTTGGAACATCTCATATGCTCTGTGACGTTTCAAAAATGTTTTTGAAGTCCCGATTCTAAGCTATAAATCATGGTGCACTAAACTATCAAGTGGTCATCATATTGAGCTAGCCAAACATTCATAACATCTGCATCTGCTCCTGCAATAGGTCTGTCACCTAGAGGTGCATCAAGGACATAATTCTTCTGTGCAGCAATGAGGATACACCTCAGATCGCAGACCCAGTCCGCATCATTGCTACTATCATCTTTCAACTTAGTTTTCTCTATGAACATATAAAAAACATAGGGAAGCTATAACGCGAGATATTGATCTACAACATAATTTGCAAAATACTATCAGAACTAAGTTCATAATAAATTAAAGTTAAATTAATCATATTACTTAAGAACTCCCACTTAGATAGACATCCCTCTAGTCATCTAAATGATCACGTGATCCAAATCAACTAAACCATGTCCAATCATCACATGCGATGGAGTAGTTTTCAATGGTGAACATCACTATGTTGATCATATCTACTATATGATTCACGCTCGATCTTTCGCTCTTAGTGTTCAGAGGCCATATCTGCATATGCTAGGCTCGTCAAGTTTAACTCGAGTATTCTGCGTGTGCAAAACTGGCTTGCACCCGTTGTATGTGAACGTAGAGCTTATCACACCCGATCATCACGTGGTGTCTCGGCACAGCGAACTGTAGCAACGGTGCATACTCAGGGAGAACACTTATACCTTGAAATTTAGTGAGAGATCATCTTATAATGCTACCGCCGTACTAAGCAAAATAAGATGCATAAAGTATAAACATCACATGCAATCAATATAAGTGATATGTTATGGCCATCATCATCTTCTGCCTTTGATCTCCATCTCCAAAGCACCGTCATGATCACCATCGTCACCGGCTTGACACCTTGATCTCCATCGTAGCATTGTTGTCGTCTCGCCAACTATTGCTTCTACGACTATCGCCACTGCTTAGTGATAAAGTAAAGCAATTACATGGCGATTGCATTTCATATAATAAAGTGACAACCATATGGCTCCTGCAGCCCTCCTCTCTCTCCACTAAGGCCCATCGAGGCCCACTAGTTCCCCCGGGGGGTTCCGGTAACCCTCCGGCACTCTCGTTTTATCCGAAACTTCTCTGGAATACTTCGGGAGTCTGAATATAGTCGTCCAATATATCAATCTTTATGTCTCGACCATTTCGAGAATCCTCGTCATGTCTGTGATCACATCCGAGACTCTGAACAACATTCGGTACATCAAATCACATAAACTCATAATACCAATCATCATCGACCATTAAGCATGCAGACCCTACAGGTTTGAGAACTATGTAGACATGACCGAGACACATCTCCGGTCAATAACCAATAGCGGAACCTGGATGCTCATATTGGCTCCTACATATTCTACGAAGATCTTTATTGGTCAAACCGCATAACAACATATGTTGGTCCCTTTGTCATCGGTATGTTACTTCCCGAGATTCGATCGTTGGTATCATCATACCTAGTTCAATCCCGTTACCGGCAAGTCACTTTACTCATTCCGTAATACTTCATCCCGCAACTAACTCATTGGTCACAATGCTTGCAAGGCTTATAGTGATGAGCATTACTAAGAGGGCCCAGAGATACCTCTCCGAAACACAGAGCGACAAATCCTAATCTCAATCTATGCCAACCCAACAAACACCTTCGGAGACACCCCTAGAGCATCTTTATAATCACCCATTTACGTTGTGACGTTTGGTAGCACACAAAGTGTTCCTCCGGTATTCGGGAGTTGCATAATCTCATAGTTTGGGGAACATGTATAAGTCATGAAGAGAGCAGTAGCAATGAAACTGTAAAGATCATAATGCTAAGCTAACGAATGGGTCTTGTCAATCACATCATTCTCCTAATGATGTGACCCCGTTTATCAAATGACAACACATGTCTATGGTCAGGAAACATAACCATCTTTGATTAATGAGCTAGTCAAGTAGAGGCATACTAGGGGACACTTTGTTTTGTCTATGTATTCACACATGTACTAAGTTTCCGGTTAATACAATTCTAGAATAAATAATAAACATTTATCATGATATAAGGAAATAAAAAATAACTTTATTATTGTCTCTAGGGCATATTTCCTTCAGATAACCCACAACCTAAGAATAAAAGATATGACAAAAGAGACTTTGTTGCTAGAAAACATGAAACGGAAAGAGAACCATGGGTTCAAAAGCCTATGCCCTTTCCACCCAAGTCAGCTAAAAATAAAGATGATGAAGAATTTGAACACTTTGTTGAAATGTTGAGGCCAATTTTTCTGCGAACTCGCTTAACTGATATCTTGAAAATGCCTCCTTATGCTAAGTATATGAAAGACATCATCACTAATAAGAGAAAAATACCAGAAGCTGAAATCTCCACTATGCTTGCCAATTATACTTTTAAAGGTGGAGTACCTAAAAAACTTGGAGATCCGGGAATACCAACTATACCTTGATCCATTAAAAGGAATTATGTGAAAATTGCCTTATGTGATTTTGGAGCTAGTGTTAGTGTTATGCCTTTCTATTTATATAAAAGACTTGATTTGAATAAACTCACACCTACTGAAATATCTTTGCAAATGGCTGACAAATCAACTGCCATACCTATCGGTATTTGTGAGGATGTGCCCATTGTTGTTGCTAATGTTACTATTTTGACTAACTTTGTCATACTTGAGATGCCTGAGGACGACAACATGTCGATTATCCTTGGTAGACCCTTCTTGAACACTGCAGGGGCTGTTATTGATTGCAATAAAAGCAATGCCACTTTTCATATCAATGGTAATGAGCGCACGGTGCACTTTCCGAAGAAACAATTCCAAGTGAATGGTATTAATGTTATTGAAAAATCTCCGACAATCACTATTGGAAGTTTTCAACTACCTCTACCTACTGTTAAAAAGAAATATGAAATGCTTATTGTTGGGGACATTCATATCCCCATTGAGGTAACTTAGTGATTTACGAAAATTCTTCGGTTTCATGCTAATCGGAAGTGGTTGTTAATAAGACTTGATCAACCTTATTAATGGATCATTTTTGAGAGGTATGAAGTTGATGAATTTAGTGAGCACTACCTTCTGTCCTACCTTTTTGTTTTCTGTTTCTCTTAGTTAAATAAAATAACATGCCATGCTTTGTCCGTTTTCTGAGTTTTTAGTGCAATAAAAAATGACCCAAAAATAAAAGTTCTCAGAATGCTCCGAAAATTTGTTACTATTTTTTCTGAATATTTCTGAATTTTTGGTGCAAATAATATCAGAGGGAGGTGCACCATGTGGGCACAACCCACCTGGGCACGCCAGGACCCCCAAGCGTGCCCTAGTGGGTTATGGTCCCCATGTGGCCCCCCTCACTTACTTCTTCTTCCCACATCACTCCATTCACCCAGAAAAAAATTACCATTTCACTCTCTCTCATGTTCTTGCTCCCGAAACCGCAAATTTCGATCTCTTTGCTCGATGGTCCGTTTGCGAAACTGTTTCAGGGACTTGTTGCTTGGTATGTGTCCAATTAGTTTTTGTTTTAGTGATTTATACTTAGAATAATTAGCTACTCTTGGTGCTGCTGTAGATGAGCGTGCATGTTGAATTCTTAGAGTTCTAAGTAGTTTGAATGCTTGCTATGGTCTCTATACATCCCTATGAGTAGTTGCTATCATTTTTGTGAAGTTTTGTTGAGAAAAATTTTGTGGACTAAAAATTTCAGAATTTTGTTCATAGGAAAAGGATGAGTTTCCTTAGGAAGTTTGCTTCCAAGAAGAACTCCAAGGGGGTTATTGGGGAGTCATCTGACAACGATCTCCATACCCCGAGGTTGGCGGAGCTACGGCCGTGCGAGTGGCCGCATAATGCGTTCATGGCAGGCGCTGGAATCCTTCAAGAGTTCACCCAATATGCTGCTAATGGCGGCCTCACCGACTTCATCGCAGCTGAATGCGAACAGTATCATCTCCTCACAAACTCCTTTGTGCAAAACTTTCATTTCCATTCTAGGAAAAATCCCCCTGAGGTGCAGTTTAATTTATATTCTTAAACCCGCGAGATCCCACTTACTGAATTTTGTGACATATGCATGCTTCCTTCTGATGGGGATTTGGTGGAGCCTAAGCCCTCATAGTTTGAAGGTTATTACCGTACTCTAACAATGGGGGATGAGAGAGGAGTATCGGGCACCACTGCCGTTAGCTTGCAGTTTCCTGCTGTATATTATTTTACCTTATTTATTGCAAAGTGCTTGCTAGCGAGAGAGAAGGTGGGTTCACTTAGCGCCCCAGACTTTGCTGTTTTGTGTCACACACTTTATGGCGACAACACTTATAGCTTGGGAGCTATTGTGGCATGTCGCCTTCACCTTAACAGATTCAACGGTAAAATACATGGGGACATTTATGCTACTCGCTTGGCGACTCACTTCAATATGCAGATACGCCAGCATGATCATCCTTTGCCCAAAGCTTACCTAGATAGAGCAGCTATGAAGGACCACCAGTTTATTGCTGCTAATTACGCTAATATTGATATGCCTTACAACTTAGTTTTCAGTGAGAAAACTCGTGATATTATTCCCTTGCCTGCACCTGCTTTGTTTGATCATGTTGCCATGGGCGGATACAGGATTATGCCTAAGGACATTGTCGCTTACCGGAACAACCAGGATGCGACACAGGAGGAGCCTCAGCAGTGGGACCCTATGGTGCCTGCTCCCCAGCACTTCAACATTGGACCTCATGGCTTCTATGACTGGTGATTACCAAGTTAGGCCAAAATCCTAAGCTTGGGGGAGTATGTATTCCCACCGACATTACATTCATAATTCACACATTTCATTCCAGTTGTCGGTGTTCACACTTTTTCATTGTATTATCCATGTTAAATTTATTTTCTTGCTTTCTTCTTGTGTGTTTGAAAAACTTTGAGAAATCCAAAAACATATTTCCTGCTTCTTTTTGACTTTTCTTCCTAGTTTAAATTGTTGTAGCACTAAAAAGAAAACCCAAAAAGATTTCCTAGTTCTTCTTTTGCTTTTTGGGAGCTTTCTCGTGTAAATAGTTTTTCTTGTTTTTGCTTCTCCCTTTTCATTTGCTTGTGTATGAAAAACCAAAAATTCCAAAAATATTTTAGTGTGTTTCTCTGAATTTCTTCTCTTTTTATTGAGTTGTACCAAGGAGAAGACCACGATGAATATGTTGAGTGGCTTTGTTTTGCATTATTGATCTAATAAAGAGTCCATATTACCTTGTCTTCTCCTCTTGAATAAAATGTTTGCAGATTTCAGCTTAGTCCACGACACTCTTGCACTATTATTATTTTCAAATCGTTCGGTCGTGCAAGTGAAAGGCAATAATGATGATATTAGATGAATTAGCTGTGGCAGAGAGAAACGGGTATGAACTCGACCTGTTCTGTTTTTGTAAATATGTTTAACCTAGTATCCATAATCCAGCCTATTATGATCAAACATGTTTGCAATGACAATTAGAGATTATAGTTTCTCATTCCATGCATAAGTAGCTAGGAGTGAATAATGACTTATCTTGGATATCAACATTGCATTAAAATGATTGTGATGTAGTATGATGATATGGTATCCTCCTCTGAATGTTCAAGTGGCTTGACTTGGCACATGTTCATGCATGTAGTTGAATCAAAACCAACATAGCCTCTATGATATTTATGTTCATGGTGTTCATATCCTACTCATGCTAGTATCCAATGCTACTTATGCATAATGCATGACCGTTGTTGCTCTCTAGTTGGCCGCTTCTTAACCTATTTGCTAGCCTTCGCCTATACTAAGTGGGAACTCTGCTTGTACATCAAAACCTGAAACCCAAGTTATTCCAGATGAGTCCACCATACCTACCTATATGCGGTATTACCCTGCCATCCTAAGTAAATTTGCATGTGCCATCTCTAAAAACTTCAAATAAATATCCTTTTTGTGTGCCTGGATCGTTCATGGAACGATAGGAGGTAGTCAGTGTCTTCCATGCTAAGCGGGTTATTCTCAGGTCGAGTGTTTATTCACTCGCCATCGCACGAGAAAATGGAGGTAATAGGGATGCCCAGTCCCAAACTGCAAAAATAAAAGAGCTTACAAATAGTCAAACAAAAACTCCCAATGGAGTCATAACCCTTACATTTCCGCTTGGGAACCGCCACTAGCGTGTTTAGCATGGAAGATATTGATAACTGATGATCGTGAAGTAAATGTGAAGGGTGCATGTCTCAAAATTTCATTTACCTCTGTTTTAAAAACTTGAGCTCTGGCACCTCTGCAAATCACTACTTCCCTCTATGAAGGGACTATCCATTTACTTTTATGTTGTGTCATCACCTTCTCAAATAAGCGCTAGAACCTAAGAGCACTGCTATCATGCTGATGCATTATGTGTAGCTAATGTTGGGTGCATCATGACTGGATCTTTTCTACCATGAATTACAATGTTTAGTCACTGCTCGAACTTTGGGGGTGCTCTGCATTTATGTTTTGCGGTCTCAGAAAGGGCTAGCGAGATACCACTATTCTCATATTATATCATGGTTGTTTTGACAACGTGTTGCTGTTTGAGATATCTTATTATTGCCCTCTAGTTGATTATGTCATTGATATGAGTTAATATAATTTCTAAGAGTTATTGTCAACATGGTTAGTTATAATCTTTGCTGAAAACCTGGGTGCTGTTTAAGCTTATTTATGAAACAAGAGCAAAAGAGTTCGTAAAAGTTTTTCTTTTTCACTTTCAGTTTATCAACTGAATTGCTTGAGGACAAGCAAAGGTTTAAGCTTGGGGGAATTGATACGTCTCCAACACATCTACTTTTCCTAACGCTTTTCCTCTTGTTTTGGACTCTAATTTGCATGATTTGAATGAAACTAACCCCGACTGGCGCTGTTTTCAGCAGAACTACCATGGTGTTGTTTTTGTGCAGAAATAATAGTTCTCGGAATGGAACGAAACTTTGCGAGGATTTTTTATATCAATAAAGAGAATTTCTGGAGCCAAGAGCCACCCGAGGGGGCACCTGGGTGGGCACACCCCACCAGGGCGCCTGCCCCCCCAGGAGCGCCCAGGTGAGTTGTCCCTACCTGGTGGCCCCGCTGACCCTGAAACCGACGCTATAAAATCACATTGTTCCTAAAAAAATCAGGGAGAAAGAATTATCGCGTTTCACGAGATGGAGCCGCCGCCGTCTCCTGTTCTTCATTGGGAGGCCAGATCTGGAGTCTGTTTAGGGCTTTGGAGAGGGGGATCTTAGATCTTCGTCATCACCAACACATCTACATCGCGAATCCCATGATGCTCCACACCAGGGGTGAGTAATTCCTTCATAGGCTCGCTGGTCGGTGAGGAGTTGGATGAGATTCATCATGTAATCGAGTTAGTTTTCTTAGGGCCTGATCCCTAGTATCCACTATGTTCTGAGATTGATGTTGCTATGACTTTGCCATGCTTAATGCTTGTCACTTTGGGCCCGGGTGCCATGATTTCAAATCTGAACCGTTTATGTTATCACCATTATATCCATGTTCTAGATTCGATCTTGCAAGTTATAGTCACCTACTATGTGTTATGATCCGGCAACCCTGGAGTGACAATAGTCCGGACCACTCCCGATGATGACCATAGTTTGAGGAGTTCATGTATTCATCGTGTGTTAATGCTTTGTTCCGTTTCTCTATTAAAAGGAGGCCTTAATATCCCTTAGTTTCCAATAGGAACCCGCTGCCATGGAAGGGTAGGACAAAAGATGCCATGCAAGTTCTTTCCATAAGCACGTATGACTATTTACGGAATACATCACTACAAGAAATATGTCAACTTGTGACCACCACTATTGGTCACTGAAAGGTCACAAATTTCCATTTACGACCTTTTTGTGACCAAAAACAGAAGGTCAAAAGCTGGCCGTCGTAAACTGACTATAGCGACCTTTCTTCTAGAATGGTCAAAGACGTTTACGACCAAAATATTCCTACTATGGCGTTTTGGTCACTAGCAACCTCCCCAAGCCACGTAGGCATCCAGCGTGGCAAGCTGATGTGGCACAAGATTCAGCCCGGTCCAATTTGGTTTTCTACATGGGCCGAGCCCATTAATTCAGCCTTTCTATATTTTTTTCGCTGCTAATTTTGGTGAACTACACGGGCCAAGCCCTACAATTCGGCCTTTTTATTTTCTGGGCCAAGGCCTTTTTGTACCAGCAGTTTTAGTTTTCTTTCTTTTTATAAAATGGGTCCATTAGTCAAACAAGTCCCACTTGTCAGGTTCTGATAAATGGGTCCCAGCTATTAGGCTCAGATTCTTCATATTTCAATTTGACATCATATTTGAATTTCATAGTAAGAAAACAACCAGTATTTAAATAGGCAAGCAGAAAACACACATAATAATTCAAATAACAATAGCCAGATTCACTACAAGCTCTACAAATGACACGTAATACAAGCTCAACATATACAATGCTTTACAAGCTCTACAAATGCAAAGCTCTACAGTACTTTACAAGCTCTCCAAGTAATGTTACAAGCTCTACAAGTGTTTTCTTCTTCAACATGGAGCTCCTTCGATAGAGATCAAATGCCGGACTCACTGGACTGGGCTAACAGAACGACTGCATGCCCTCCATGATCGCCCTGTTACATGAATCAGCTAAGAAGAATTAGAAAAACTAGAGTAAAATGGAGTAAAGGACAATTCATTATAGAATGATAAACACACAAAGCTCTATCCATAGTACCAGCAATGAATAACAAGAACAACTCCAGATTATTAGCTGATTCATTATAGAATAATATAGAACAAGCTCCTAGTTTGGAGTGAACAGTGGATAAAATCATGCAACAGCAATGGAACAATCATGCACACAGTATAATAAAATGGATAGAACAATAAAATGGATATAACAATAACAAGAACAACTCCAGATTACACACAAAGCTCTATCCATAGTACCAGCAATGGATAAAATCATGCACACAGTATAATTCTGACTATAATATAACCAGAGAACTAAAGATTCTACATACTTTGAACTCATCAACTAATAAGTGAGAATGATCTAATTGTATGCAAACAATCTTTTTTTATTTGTTTATATTACTAAAATAGACATCTTCCTTTATGTGAAGTCTGCTTCCTTCTTTAGTTAGTAGTAATTGTTCCATGCAAATCAACCGTGTGTGTATGCTTGAGCATGGTCTGGAGATTACATGCATAGAGGAACAGAATCCTAAACAAAATAGCATCAAATAGTGGTGGGTGCTCAACTTATTTACCATACACTAGCAACACTTAAACCATAGCATGTGCATATACTTGTGTCACATTAGGGGGTTCAGAATGTACACAGTATATTCTAATAAAAAGGATTGGGAGCAGAGGGAGAGGGAGGTGGATATGGACATGCTACCTGCTGCTGCAGTGGTGCCTCTTGGTGGTCGTGCTTGAGCTCCTCCTGATGCTGCGTGAATCCAAGTGGCTCTCAAGCAAAATCTCCAGCGAAACTACAATGCAACGTATAGTAAGTAGCAGCAATGTCTGCGATGTCTGCAATGAACTTTTGAGCAGCTACAGCAACCAGCCTTGTTCCGCAGACCACAAAATTAGGAAATAGATTTAAAAACATGTCATTCATGTGGACCAATAATCACTGAGTTGGAGGGGAAACTGCAGTTTCTCTCAGGCTGGAACTACAACGTGCTAAAATAACCCTAAGTGGTTCCATTCATGTGGAAGAATACATCTCAGGTGCTAAACCTGAAAACAATATGATGTGCAGAAACTAGATTTAATTTAGTATTATAGGAACTTGAATTTTGTTCACAGGTTAATCCAACCCAAGTAAAAATAGGCTAAATAGAACGGATAAATCCATCTTCTCTGTTAAGGCTGAAAAGAGATAAATCAACTTATTTGACCTTTTAAGTTCCATGATTTTTACTAGCTTCACAAACAATTGTTCTTACTAGTGGCAAATAGTACCAAACAGAAGTACTGAAATTCATCTGTTGGTGGTGAGTAGTATGAAACCAACAATTTAAAAGTTTCTCTCACTATCAGTTTAATAGTACCAAACAGAGAAACTGTTAACTATTTTTCAGACTACAGCAATTTCAGTAAACTCGCTGAGAATATATCATGGTAGGATACAGAGCACAATCAATCCTTCAAGGGGAACCCCTACCAGGCAGCAAGTTAAGTATGCAGAGTAGCATTATAAGACCAGCAACGTGCTAAATTAGATAATCACAGTGCCTGTGTATGATAAACACACGAGGTGGTGCCCAGCACTACATTATATCAACACTATTATACTACATTTTGAACTTGCAAGTATATACACATAATCTGACATCGAATCAATTAATCTCAAGCAGAAACAGGATAAGAAAACACCCTTCAGCTTTGAGACGAATGGACAAGGTCGACCTGGCGAAGAGGCCGAGCAGAACGAGCGGCTCGATGAAGTAGCCGATCCCATGGTGCGCCCTCCAGTCGTGCTCCAGGTCCTTCCCTCCAACGACCACATCGGGCTTGTACCCGACCTTGGTCCCTGCCCATGAACGAACCCAGCCACAATCAGCCACCAGCCCAGATCGAAGAAGCCAATCCAATCGAGGGAGGGAGGGAGGGATTGCAGCAATGGCTTGGGATTGTAGAAAATAAACAGAGGGAAAAAGATGAAATTGAACCTTGATGATGCGATGATGCTGCTGCTTGTCCTTGTCCTTGTCCCATCGGGCAGAGGAAGGGAAGCTCCGCTCGATCTAGCCGCCGTCCGTGGAGGTCGAGGCCCATGGTGACCTTGCCGTGGTGGATCTGAGAGGCAGAGAGAGGAGACGAGGTGCGGTGAGGGTGGGTCATGCGGATCCTAGCGGGTCTGGGAGGAGAGGAAGGAAGGAGCGCACCATGGCAAGGCTGCGGCCCTCGCGGGTCTGGAGCGTCGCCTCGCACTGCCCGACCTCCTGGACGTGGCCGTCATCCGCGTCGAGCGACGGGTGCGGGCGCTTCTACGCGGGCATTCCGGCCGCCTAGCTGCCCTCTCCGCTCCTTGGTGCGGCGCTCGTCGTGGGGGAGAGGACGGTCGGGCGCGTGCGGGCGGGCGGAGGAGTGAGAGGGAGGAGGCAGGAGGTGGGTGGAGGCGGCTCGAGTCGAGGGGGAGCCGGATCGAGACGGATCTGGGGAGCGCATGAGGGAGGCCATGGACGGCGGGGAGCTTCACCGAAGGGAGGTGGCGGCCGCGATCTGGAAGGGAGGAGGTGGAGGCTGCAATCTGGAAGGGATGAGCGCGGCCGTGGGAGAGAAGGGGAGGGGAGGGGTTGTCGGCGATCGGGGTTGGGGGAGAGGATGGAGGACGGCGGCGGCTGGGTGGTTGGGGATCCAGAGATTGAGACGGAGTGGCGGCTGTGGGGCGAGAGGGGGAGAGTGGATCGGGGCAGAGGAGTGGATCGGGGAAGTTAGGGTTTGGGTGAGAGGGTGAGGGGGTGAGGGCTGCCGTTGGATCCAGAAGCATCCAACAGTGGTTGAGGCATGATCCACGTGATATTCCTATGGACCAATCAGAGCGCACCAAACAAGTTGCCGATTTTTTGACCATATAAATTGGTCATGATTGATTACATACAAATTTTTCATTTCATTTTTCAATGCTCAAAATGAGTTTTTTTGTGAAAGACCTATCAAATATTTGTTCAAATGATGCCATATTTTGCACAAGTTTACATCTTAGATTGGCAAACAACATTGACAAAGGGAGTTTTTATTTCTTTTGCATGAAAAAACAATTTTCCATTTTTTGAGTGCTCAAAATAAGTTTTTTTGTGAAGAACCTACCAAATATTTTTTGTAAAATTTTACCAAATCAATTTTCTCAAATACTAGGCCATATTTAATGCACAATTGACCAAATGGTTAGGTGTCAAAAGTTTTGATCCACCTCTGGTGAAAAAGACAAATTCTCGCCGATTCAGGTGGAAGCGGGTCAAATTTGAACTGCAGCTGCCTCATAGTTTGCTATTTATTTTTTCCAAAAATCATTTCTAGGTACGTAAGTATCTGTTTAATCAGAGAAACATCAAAAGTTTTCCAAGATTCAACCACTAGCTAGGAACGGTCATTCCCGCCGTTTTGACCGCATTTTGAAACGGGCATAAAAAATTCAAAAAAAAAATCAAAAAATTGGGAAACCTTCGCATTGTGTCATTATATATGACCAAGTTTCCAGGAAAAATAATAAACTTGTAATACGGAAATTATTTTAAAAAAGTGTTCTCAGAAATGAGCTATCATGCGTGAAGATTCATGGCTTTCAAGCCAAATGATCAATCTTATGGCCACATTCATGGCATAGTTTGTTCAAATGATCTCATATTGTGCACAAGGGTGCATATTGGAATTCCAAACAATATTGCCTAAGGGAGTTTTCACTTTCTTTGCACAAAAAAACCATTTTTCATTTTCTGAGTGCCCAAAAGGAGGTTTTTTTGTGAAGGAACTACCGAATAATTGTTGCAAAATTGGACCAAATCAATTTTCTCAAATACTAGGACATATTTAATGAACAATTGACAAAATTGTTGGGTGCAAAAAGTTTTGATCCACCTCTCGTGAAAAAGACAAATTTCCGCCGATTCAGATGGAAACGGGTCAAATTTGAACTGAAGCTGCCTCATAGTTTGCTATTTATTTTTTCCAAAAATCATTTCTAGGTACATAAGTATCTATTTAATCAGAGAAACACCAAAAAAATTCCAAGATTCAATCACTAGCTAGGAACGGTCATTCCCGCCGTTTTGACCGCATTTTGAAACGGGCATAAAAAAATCAAAAAAAATCAAAAAATTGGGAAACCTTCGCATTGTGTCATTATATGTGACCAAGTTTCCAGGAAAAATAATAAACTTGTAATACGGTAATTATTTTAAAAAAGTGTTCTCAGAAATGAGCTATCAAGCGTGAAGATTCATGGCTTTCAAGCCAAATGATCAATCTTATGGCCACATTCATGGCATAGTTTGTTCAAATGATCTCATATTGTGCACAAGGGTACATCTTGGAATTCCAAACAATTTTGCCTAAGGAAATTTTCATTTTCTTTGCACGGAAATTTCATTTTTCATTTTCCGAGTGCCCAAAAGGAGGTTTTTTTTGTGAAGGAACTACCAAATAATTGTTGCAAAAATGGACCAAATCAATTTTATAAAATACTAGGACATATTTAATGCACTATTGACAAAATGGTTGGGTCAAAAAAGTTTTGATCCACCTCTGGTGAAAAAGACAAATTGCCGTCGATTCAGCTGGAAGCGGGTCAAATTTGAACTGCAGCTGCCTCATAGTTTGCTATTTATTTTTTTTCCAAAAATCATTTCTAGGTACATAAGTATCTATTTAATCAGAGAAACATCAAAAGTTTTCCAAGATTCAACCACTAGCATGGAACGGTCAAGCCTGCCGTTTTGACCGCATTTTGAAACGGGCATAAAAAATCAAAAAAAATCAAAAAATTGGAAAACCTTCGCATTGTGTCATTATATGTGACCAAGTTTCCAGGAAAAATAATAAACTTGTAATACGGTAATTATTTTAAAAAAGTGTTCTCAGAAATGAGCTATCAAGTGTGAAGATTCATGGCTTTCAAGCCAAATGATCAATCTTATGGCCACATTCATGGCATAGTTTGTTCAGATGATCTCATATTGTGCACAAGGGTGCATATTGGAATGGCAAACAATGTTGCCTAAGGAAGTTTTTATTTTCTTTGAACGAAAAAACCATTTTCCATTTTTCGAGTGCCCAAAAGGAGGTTTTTTTGTGAAGGACCTCCCAAATAATGGTTGCAAATTGGACCAAATCATTTTTCTAAAATACTAGGACATATTTAATGCACAATTGACAAAATGGTTGGGTGTAAAAAGTTTTGATCCACCTCTCGTGAAAAAGACAAATTTTTGCCGATTCAGCTGGAAGCGGGTCAAATTTGAACTGCAGCTGCCTCATAGTTTGCTATTTATTTTATCCAAAAATCATTTCTAGTTACATAAGTACCTATTTAATCATAAATACATGGTATGGCGGCGATACGTCGAGGTTTGGGCGGTGGCCGAGGCCCCCAACTCTAGAGCATG
Organism: Triticum dicoccoides; assembly: GCF_002162155.2. Taxonomy (NCBI): domain Eukaryota; kingdom Viridiplantae; phylum Streptophyta; class Magnoliopsida; order Poales; family Poaceae; genus Triticum; species Triticum dicoccoides. Next base: position 131,060,472 of record NC_041389.1, read on the forward strand.
TAAACTCGCATGCCCGCCGCATGGTCACCGCGTGACCGTGGCATTGCTATGTGTTCTGGACGGTCTAGGCATGTCTAGTGGGTTGGGCACTCCCCAGGTAGGTGCTAGGAAGAAAATTACAACATAAGATTCTCACGAGGAGACCGATCGATGCTCAAACATGAATTAGCAGCCAAGTGTTTGATTAGCGGTACGGGAAATGTACATGGCTAATGGGCGTGAGTTTTGGCTGAGGATGATCAGTTACTAAGAAGACCGTCTTCACAAGTTTTCAGCTCAAAAGGAGGAGCCTAGGTGGTACTTGCTTTGCAAGCTACCACACTGGACATAAATACGAATGTTGAAGCTCAGCTCAAAATAATGAATGGATTGAGCTGGCATTTGGTGGAGGATGGTTATCTGGGCATAGGAAAGCACTGTAGAAAATGGATACTATTTGGAGATGCCAAAGTGGTACTTCCTTTACAAACTGTTGTTCTGAACAGAATAGGAAAATGAATATTTTTGAATTATTTTTGAACTAGGCAAGGAAGGTTTTTACATATTTGACAAAGATATGACCCAAAGAATTTATGAGATTTTTTGGGAAATTTTGGGAATTACAGAAATATAGGTTGCTTCACAACCTAGGGCAAAACTGCCACATGGACATGACACATAGGCAAAACTGATGAGGTGGCGCCTAGTCATAGCAACCCACCACAATTTACAAGGCTATGACCATCTATATTGGTCGTTAACAACTAGAAATAAGGCAGCGGACTAGCGCTGTTTGCTTTATGACCATTTCGTGTAAGGAAATTATGACCTTTCTGACCAAAATGGTCACAATGGTTTAGGGTTTGGAGCCCCTCGAACAGCTTTTGACCAATTGGTCTCAAATGGTCATAAATCTATGACCAATTCTTCCAGGGTCACTGACAGAAGGTCATAAGTTGACATATTTCTTGTAGTGCATGCCTACATTATATTTATGAACTGTTGCTAGTGCCGCATCGCCCTCGGTTATAACTGTCTCATGATGAATATCATCCAATGAGTCACCGATCCAATGCCTACGCATTTACCTTATATTGTTCTTGCATCGTTACTACTGTTGCTACTGCTATCGTTACTACTACAATAATATCACTGCTATCACTGTTACCGTTACCGTTGCTACCGCTGCTATCATCAAAACTATCGTATTACTATGCTACTAATCACTTTACTGCAGATAATTAATCTCCAGGTGTTGTTGAATTGACAACTCAGTTGCTAATACCTTCAAATATTCTTTGGCTCCCCTTGTGTTGAATCTATAAATTTGGTTTGAATACTCTACCCTCGAAAACTATTGCACCCCCTATACTTGTGGTTATCACTCCTCCAATGGTCAAATTAGTTTTTGTTCTAGTGCTTTATTTATTGCAAATTTTTGATGCTGAGGTGTAACACCCTGGATGTAACTTTCCATCTTTGTAACTCCAACTCTTGCCATTTTCGGCTATGTGATATGATATTCCCTCCGTGGTTGGGTTTTGTCTTTTGTTTTGCATTTTATTCATGTCATGCATATCATATCATGTCATCATGTGCATCTCATTTGCATACGTGTTCGTCTCATGCATCCGAGCATTTTCCCCGTTGTCCGTTTCGCAATCCGACACTCCCACATGCACCGGCGCACCCCTCTTGTCTCCTTTCGTGTGCGGGTGTTGAACGTTCTTGGAATGGACCGAGCCTTGCCAAGTGGCCCTGGTATAGCACCGGTAGACCACCTGTCAAGTTTCGGGTCATTTGGAGCTCGTTTGGTACTCCAACGGTTATCCGCATATCCGCAGAGGCCTCTTTTAAGTTGCAGCCCAACACCCCTCCAAAACATCCCAATAACCCATCTATCTCCCCTCCATGCTCTCGGTCGTTCGATCACGATCGTGTGGGCGAAAACTACACCTCATTTGGACACTCCTAGCTCCCTCTACCTATAAATAAGCCTCCCCCTCCGAAATCCCGGATCAAATCCCCCCGAAACCCTAAAATTTCCCCTTCCGCCGCCACCGGACACGTCCGGCCGCAGCCGGACACGTCCGGCTCGCCC